>NC_132793.1:117943214-118261428 GCF_048418805.1 Vulpes vulpes | reverse complement strand
GAAGGCCATAAACATCCCCAGTCAGTCCGTGCTATTTTCCAAAACAAGCTGGAGGGGGCTAGGACTGTTTTGAGCTGGGTCAAGGCCGGGAATGACTGGGGACGATTAGGAAGCCAGAATGCTCCGGTTCCTTTTATTGCTTCAAATATTAGACACCAGGAAGCCGCCCCATGAAGCATACGAGCCTCGTATCATTTACTCGTCTTGAATTAATTAAGAAGACTGGTATGGGGACAATTAGAGAAACCTTAGGCTGATGACATCTCCTTGGGATGGAATTTGCTTCTGCATCCACTTTGCCTCTCTCACATTCCTCCAGATATTGGCAGGTTTGTTTTTCTCCAAACCAAGTACCTCGGATCCATGGCAGGACTGCACTGGTGACTCTGCAGACATTTGAGGGCACACACAGCCCGAGAGGATGGGTTGAGGGTCATCTGTTTACTCGGACTGCATGTCTTGCTTTCTATTTTAATTTCCTTTTAACCACACTTCTCCTGCCTTCCTTCCCCACCCTGGCGGAAGTCTCTGTCCGTCCTTTGTCCTTAAATTCCATTCGCACTGAGCGTTCTAAGTTCCCAAACATTCAAAGCAAACACTCTAGGGTGGCACCGTCCTAAGGTCAACGTTTGAAGGGGTTCCGCCCCAACTTTCTAAGGGTGCCATCCAAATGTCCACGAGCTTTGCAAGGTCCACAGTTGACTCCAAGACCAGCCTGTTCATCAGGAAGGGATGCACCACTAGCCACAGATCAGCCTGTTCACCATAATCACGCAGAAGTATGCATAAACCCAGCTGAGCAATTATGAATAATTAAATCAATTAGAGACAGTCTAGCACCAGGGATTATGGCTGCTCGGGTGTGGGCCTCTGTAATATTTTAACAGTAAATGCAAGAGCCCCCGAGAGCGCTGGCAGGGAGAGAACAAAAGCGCGTCCAAATGCCAAGCCATGTTGCTTGGTGACCCTTCCCCGCAGTATCGGCGGCCTTCCCAAGGAAAACAATGGTAATGAAATGCCAATAAAATATTTTGGGGGCAAGTATGAAAGCTTCAAAATGAGTTAATTAAAAACGGATAAAACATGAGTCTCTGAAAGTATGTTGAATAAATTTGGTGCCTGAAATTTGACAGAAGGAAAAGGTTTTCCAGCACGAAGCAGAACATTTTAAAGTGGCAGAGCCGGGCCAGTGGGTCTTTTCTTCTAAAACCAACCTCTCTCGGCTCACGCCATGGAATGAAGCTCGGGGGAGGGCTTAAGACAGGAACAGCTGTCCGTGTTTCCACACAACAGCCAGGGCACCTCTTTTAGGGTTGTTTTGGTGAGTGGGTGACTGAGAAGCCTGTGGGGGGCATGGGCAGCGAGCAAGGTAGTCAGGTTCCAGAAGGAAACTTTGCACCTTGAGACCATTGGCAGAGCAAAATCCTGACTCTGTTTACTCTTGCTTAGCACCAAGTTAGCACCCCAGAAATTCCCAACAAGTGGGGGACCGAGAGAAAGAAAAAACTGTCAGGACTCAGGTCCGTGGAAGGGGGTCAACGCATCCAGCCCGAAGTTGATGGGGGCTTCCTTCCTTGCACATCTTCTCGTGGACAGAGATCCATCATCGCCGCTTAGGTGGCTTGAGAGATACTCTCAGAGCTGCCAGTTTCCCCAGTTCCACTGTCCCAGTAGCCTGCCCATGGCGAGGATCTCACTGGTTAACTGTGGACAGGCTAGGGAATAATCGGGGATATGATGGATTTATGAAATCAATAGGAACATAATCTCTTTTCTGTTTTCTCAGTGTCTTGAGCCAGAAGCGTAAATATAGCCAACTCTGTTCCAGCAGAGAGATTTGAACTGAGCCCTTCCAGAGACAAAGGACAAGTATGAGTGACGATTCGTCCCGACTTGCCGACTAGAGCATAAACGTTACTCGAGGAAAGCATAGGCACGCCAAGGGTCATCTCCAACAGGCACTGCCCGTACAGGCATGAGACAGACGTCTTGCCTTCCATCCTCTGTTCTCCCAAAGTACTGGTTAATGTTTTGCACTTGTCACTCCTCTCTATGCCAAGTTTGATATTCTTGTGTTGTACATGAGGCTACTGACGCTCAGAGGTCAAGGGACTTGCTCAAGGCCCATGTAACAGGGTGGGCCAAGATTCCATCCCCTGTTTTTCTGGCTTGTAACCCTATGCACATAGCTCCTACTCTATGCTACATCTTGGTGCATGCATGAAGAGTATCGTGCTAACATCCCAGAGGATAAAGATACCAATGACATCCTTTCCCAAATGAGTTCAAAGTCCTCATCTGTAATCTTGCAGGATTGACCCCCATACATATCTAATTTTTCCCAAATCCCAATGATCTGGACATGCGATTTCCCACTCCTTAATACTCTGAGTGGCAGAGGATTGTCATTGTCATTAACCTTCAGATGGCATTAGCTTCTCACCCCCATCTTGAGCTCCAGTAGTTCTCGAAGATTCCATCCTCCAGTGGCCTTGCAAGAGACCCCAGCGCTTTCAAGAATCTTCAGAGGATGTCTCAGGATCAAGTTCTCTTCCTCCAGGTGCTGCTAAAGCTCACCTCACCCACACTGGCTTCGTGCCTCTGTGTCCACAGGTGGTTCTGGCTTGTCCCTTGAATGTCCCCACGGAAGCCCTGGGTTCTCAAGGCCCCCACACAGAGGATGCTCCATGGAAAGAACTGGAGCAAGGGGGATGACATTCTCACTCCCCCTGTAGGCTACAGTGTTAGGATTCCCTTGCGGTTCTGTCCCTGTCTTCTCTCAGGACTGGCACGTGGGCTGTTGAGGGGACACATTTGAGTGAAGCTGCTAAGTCCTGGTCACTCTCTTCTAGATAATTTTCTGCCATCTGCCACCCATGAATAAGCAAATAATGGCTCCTCGTTCTTCCGCAGTGGGCCCCTTAGCTGCCCAGACACCAGTCTTAGTATGCTCCTCAACCGCAAGCCAGACATACCCGGAGAGGCTTGCCCATCATCAGCTGTCACCTCGTGGGCCCATGCCAAGATCTTTTCTGCACACACATGACACCTGACAGACAGAATGTCCCCAGTTCATGTGAAGCATGAGATTAAAACATGCTTATTGCTATAAAAAAAAAAAAAAAAAGAACAGAGGCTTGTTGACTGCGAGTTTGAACTCTGGGGTGTGATGAGCAAGGCTGCCCTCCTCCAGCTGAACCCCTGAGGACAGTAAGGCAGATCAAAGCACCCTTAGGGGGCCTGGGGATGAAGCAAGTCCACTGTACCCATTTAATTTGGCGGGTCCTTGGGAAAGTCCCGGTAGAGGGGGCTCCGACCGGCTCTCTGGCCACAAAGCAGAGGGAGGACCCTCTTCCACATTCTCATGGCAACCAGGGGAATGAAGAGTGGGGAAGGAGACCCCGGGTTGGCAAGCTTCCCCAAGCGGACTCTGGCCCTGCTGCAGGAGGGAGCGGGCCACCTTCCCTCAGGGCAGTACCATCCCACCTAAGCCTTGCTAAACCCAGTGAGTTTAGCGTCAATAGCGTCACTATTTTATCAAGAATACCGGGGAATCAGAGAAGTTAAGGTGCTATATCTTAACTGGGTTTGCCTGACATGATAGCGAGGAGTGAGCAAATCCCAAGTCCATATTCCTGCAAATATAGTCATTCCCAGCTGTGCTTTGCAGAACTGAGGGTGGGGACAACACTTTGGGGCCGCTTGTTGGGGGGAACGGGGGACATGGCCTGAGAGGACAGATCTTGGGTCCACCAGCTCAGCTCTGCGCCTTTCGTTCAACCCAGCTTTATCAATTGTGAGATTTGGGTCCAGGAAGGTTCTAGTCTTTGGCGGAGAGGTCTGAAAGTCACAGCACGACAGCACACAGTGCCACTGGCAGACTTGAGGAGGACAGAGCCCCATAAATAACCCCAGGCAGGGCAACAGATGAAGAAGCCAAGCTCTTTGCTGAATAAAAAGGAAAAAAACAAATCCCATTTTCCCAGGGTATGACAATGCCACACTGGCCTCCTGGGATTCCCAAGAGAGCAACAGCTCCGGGAACAGGAATGCTCCTTGCATCTGATTTGCTCAAAACCCCCTGAGCCCTCAGCTCTCCTGGCTCCAATCAGCCTGGGTGACCTTGATCAAGTCAAGGGCCTTGGTTTCCCCCATCTGCCTCCTGATGGGGTGGACCACATGGTGGCCGTGCTCCCTGTAAGCTCGGCCATCCTAACCCTCATTCACCAAGGTCCGCTTCCTGCCAGCCCCTGGTCACCCTCTCCGGGCCGTGGCTCTGTCTGCAGATGCCTCCAGCACCCCCACCTCCGGCCAAAGCCCCTACAAATCCAGACTTCCCCTCCTCCCCCGCCATTTCCCTATAAGGCCACCGCAGAAAGCGGCAGTGTGGACAGAAAGCAAGGATGTTTTAATTTACTCGATTAAATCGCCATGTGGACAGAGGCTCGCAAAGGAATCTGCTCTACAGAACTTTTCGTTTAATAGAATTAGTTGAAACCAGATCAGCCGAGCCCCTGTTCCTGCAGGCCATCTGCCCAGACGGGGAAACGGCTTCCCTAAATAGAACCCCATGCTGCCGGGAGCCTCCTCTAAACGGCCGGCAGGGAGCTGCCCCCTGCACCCTCCTGTCTGTTCAAATGGGTTCAAAGTCCTTCCCTTTGGGGCCAGCCGGGCCGGCACAGCTCACGTCCACTTTCAGCTAAGGCTTGGGAACTATAATCAGACTCACGTTCAGCTCCACCTGCAGAGGACTCCTGCCAAAATCGGGGACTGCACAAAGGCGATGCCAGCACAGCGCGCTTCTAATCCAGAAAAGAGGTCTGTCAAGTTCCTCGCCTGAGCTCTTTAAGAAAATTAGATAAACTAACATTTACTCAGCATTTTCGGGTCTCCCAGGAAGTTTCCCACATGTTTTATTTAATCCTTGTGACAAGCCTGCCGTAAGGCCCTGCGCTGTCCTTCTGCAGATGAGGGTCTGAGGGGTTGAGAGATCCGCCCAGGGCCACACAGCTGGGAGCGGGGCCCCAGGCAGCTCTAAGATAGCAGTCAGAGCACATGCCACCCAGGCTGCCGTTGAGGCGCCTGGCACACGGGAACCACTACCTTTCTGCCCTCCTGTCCCCTTGAGCTCGGAGCTGCCGGTTCGAATCCCGCCCCTGCCTATACTAGTTAAGTGACTTTGGGGAACCCACTGGACTTCTCTCAGCTTTCTCATCCATGGAACGAAAAAGGGAAATGACCCCTCTCTCTCTCTCTCTTTCTCTCTCGCTCTCTCGGGGTCAAGGGAGCTGCTGTATGGGACACGGTCTGGCACGCCCGTGCTGGGAATCCCTGGTACCCCCATCAGTCCCACAACAAGCTGTCAGCGCCCAAGACACCCAAAGAGGAGGCCACGCCATTTAGAGCCGGTGTTAGCTGACTCCGGCCCGCAGCCCAAATCTGGCCCATCTGCTTTTCTAAATAAAGTTTTATTGGAACACCGCCATACCCATTAGTTTACATATTGTCTATGCCTGTTGTAACAGAAACCACACGGCCCACAAAGCCTAAAATATTTACTCTCTAGCCCCTTACAGAAAGCGTTTGCCAAGCCCTGCAGTAGAGTAAGACGGTTGCACAGCGGCACCCACGCCCCACCCCCAAAGAGGCTGTGCAAAGGTGAGGGGAGGAGAGAGGAAGTTGCTTAGGGAACATTTTATCCTAATTGTTAATGAGCTTGCTTAACCTCCCAGGGCCCCACTCCCTGATCCTCGAGAATGGTTCGGGTCTTACGTGTTTTGATGTGGCATTCCTGTTTAAAAAAGAAATGATTCATGTGCCCTGATTAGTCTGTCTTGAGGAGTTTAAAAGAAGGGAGGTGAAGGGGGATAAATTGTTCTGTTATCAACGGCCACTTTATAAGTCTGGGACTTCCACCGCAGGGAGTGGCTGCTGTATGGAATTGATACACATGGAGATTTATAAGGTCAAGTTTTATGAGCCTACAGATTCTCGTGGTGTATTACCACATCCTTATTACAAGCTCATGCTGCTGTCCAGTTAAACCAACGGAGCTAATATATTACTCCTGCCTGCCCGAGCCTCAGACTTGAAGGAAACAGTACAAATAAAATACTGCCTTTGGGAATCGACCGCGTCCTGGTTTTTTTCTGCACAAGTGACTTTGGTTGTTTCTTGCCTCTTCCTAACCCACAAGCCGAACCACCCCTCGGGGGTGGCCCTGGTGGGACACCTCTCCAATAGGAGGGGACAGCTTTAGGGACCTTTTGCAGATATTGCCCAGAAGGGATGTCTCTTCACTGCTGTGGCGCTAACAGGATCATAAATTAAGGCTGGGTTGTTTGTCTTTTGGGCCAAAGCTGTGTTAATGGAAAGGAGGAAGACAGCCTGAACCAGGACGGCCTAGGCTGGTTTAGTGTCTATTCCCTCTGCTCCTGGCCAGGAGTGGCGCTCTGGGGAACAGAGGCAAAGGCACTTCACGGCCTGTCCAAGCCAGGCAGCAGGACCTCACGGTCTGGTGGGAGAGTAGGAGGGGTCCGGGCCCCACCTCCACGACCAAAGCAATACATGCAAGTGATTTCCAGTCCCTATCAGATATAGCTAACACTGGGATGATCCCTTGCCCAAATATGCTTACTTGCTCTCCTTTTGAATGAAAGAACTGATCCACACACACTCAAACACACACACTGCTTCTGAAGCCAAGGCAGATGCTGACGGCCAACTGGCTGAGATGATGCCCAAGAGTCTATAGTCCCCAGAGTGTGAGATCCTGGCATCTCCTCCATCCTCCTTTGGCCACCCTGAAGCCACCGTGGTGCTGTCAGAACCCAGATGCAACAAAATCCTAGCTCCACTCCATGCCAGTGGCCAGCAGCAGACCAGCACTAGCCAAAATGTCAGCATCACTAGGTTCTTGCCCACTCTGTTCCCACCGTTCTGTGACCATGGGCAGGTCACAGCCCCTCCCTGGGCCTCATTTCTGCATCCCTAAAATGAGGGTTCACCTCTAGAAAGCAATTCAACTCTCTGTACAAAGAGTCTTAGATAATGTTGATTGTGGAATTCTACTCCTAGGAACCTATCTTATGGAAATAACTGGATATTTGGACAAAGATTAGAAATAAAAGTGTCCATTGTGATGTTATTTATATTAGAGGCTTACAGGCAACATTAACGTCCAACCATGGGGACTAGTTAAACAAACTTAGGGTCATCTAGTGAATGGAATGCTAAGCAGTCATTAAATATTTATCTTTGTAATGAATTTGTAATGACATGATAAAAGCATGCTATCGTGCTCATGGATAGAGCAGACATGAGGGCTGTCTCAACACCGACCTCACAAAGCTGGGGCCCAGTTACCAGAAATCAAGCCCCCCCTCCATCCTATTGTCCCAGCAGGGCTACGAGGGTGGTGGCTGGTCCACCCAGACACTGGGTCCTCATGGTGTTAGTCAAGAGATAAGTGAAATGGAGCTTGGAAACTTCCTTGGACAAGGGGAGGCAGGTGTCCTGTCCAGCTTGAGGAAGAACCCTTATCCAACCAAATGCTAAAGCAACCATGGGGACGTGGACCCTTTTTACCTGGGTCTCCAGCAGGAGTGGTTGTTGGGGGAGGCAGATGCAGCATGGAGCACAGTGGCTCCCACCAGCTATGACCCCGCTGGTTAGTGAGGAGAGCAACAGACCTCACCCCACCTGTCTCCATGACACCCTAGAGGGGGCTTTGCTTTCACATTCATCGGGGTTCAGCCAGGAAGCAGAACTGCAGGAGCACTGGAGGGAGAAGAGATTGAACACAGGGACTGGACCATACACAAGCGAGGACAGGATGGGGAGGGCGTCTGGAAGGGGATCAGAGAGACCGTGAGTACTAGTGTGGCTGCACAGCGGCAACCAGCAGAAAGATCCAAGAGGCCCTGTGCCTTTGGTTGCTCAGCAGGACGCGGAAAGGGAAGAGGGCTGAGAGCCTGCCTCCTCCAGGGCACCTGCTGTCCCTGTAGAACAGGCTGGCAGCACACCTGGTGGTGGGCTTGGGGCCACTGTTGGCCAGCAAGGCCATCAGACGGGAAGATGAGCTGGATGTGGAATGCAGAGCAACAGGGACAGGCTGGGATGCACCATATGCCTCTGAGCCTCTCGCCATGATCTTTTGGTATCCAACACGTTTACTTTGCTCCTGCCTTCCACATCCCCCAAGAGCTTCTCTCCCGGGCAACTCAAACCCAGTAGTACATAAGGGAGGGGGCTCTGGGAAATGTAGTTTCCACCCACAGATGGGAGCAATAGGGCCAAGCTGACAGCACACACTTCAGCAAAGCCATAATTCCGCAGACAACAGAGACACAGAGAGGTGATGCGACTTGCCCAAGGTCACACAGCAAGTCTGTACTGCCTGGACTGGACCCCAGGCAGGTCCATCCTACAGAGTCTGAGGCCCATGCACAGCAAGGTCTTGCTCCTCTGGGAACGGCTGGGCATCTAACATAGAACATTTACGGGGCAGGCCATTTTATTGTTGATCTTTGATTCAATCCCTCAGTGAAGGATGACATTAAAGGCTGGAGAAGGGAGGTGTCAGGGTGGAGGCAGGGAAGCAACAGCTGTGCAGACTTCGGGTGTAGGCACTGCACTAGACACTGCACGGGGAATAGAAGGAACAGGCGCCGGGTGTTTCCCATCTAGGAGGACGCTAAACCCTCACAGCACTTCCACCCAGCAGCTACTATTATGATCCCCATTTTTAGGTGGAGAAACTGAGGGCACATTCGTTGCCCCAGGCGTAGACTAGGAGTTGGCAGGGCTGAGATCCAAACCAAGGTGGCCAGGCTCCAGAGCCCGCTGTCACGTTCCCACTTAGTCCCACAACGGGGAGTGGGCTGAGATTTTCCCTCGCTCTGCCTCTGTCCCCACAGGATTGGCTATGGTAAGAGACCAAGCCCCAAGTCCAGGCAGCCCTTCCACGCAGGGGCTTGGGGACTCAGTCGGCTGCCAGCAGGTGTCTCTGCAGGAGGAGCGGGGAGCTGTACCTGCTTGGACCCGCAGGCAGGGGCGTGGCTCAGGCGTGGCCCTTTCCACTCCTGCCCTATTGGCCATCATCAGACACATGGCCACATGCCCCGAGGCCCAGGAGGGGCTGGAAAGAGGGGTCCCTGTACTCACCGAGGAGAGGGAATGGGGTGTTGGTGAGGATTCCCAAGGTCCACCTTTTCTGGACACCAGGTGTTCTATAAACGGCTCATCTCAAACTGAGAGCAAAGTCTCCTTTCTCGGCAAGGGAGAGCACCCCAAAACCCACCGGCACCACCATGTCTTTCTGCCTGGGGTCACAGAGCTCCCATGCCTTCCGCCAGAGATCCAGCATCTCCCCTGACCTGCTCCCTTCTCCCTGGCGGTGCCCAGACAGGCTTGACTCAGAAAGTTGCCCAACTTTGAAAAATGGGCTGGACGCCAAGGTCAAGCCAGGGTGACCCCCAGACTGGGCGGGCTCCGCATCTGGGTAGTTGATGACGCACAGTGCCTCTCCTGGCTCCCTGGTGCTCCAGGCCTTCCTCCTCCTACTTCAGCCCTCCGCATGCAAAGGAAAGAGAGGCCTGATCTCCCAGCCCCTCTCAGCTGAGCTGGGAGGCTTCCCTTTTTGCAAACCTAAGGGAAATGCCTTCTCACATCTCTACCAGGAACAGCTGAGCTTTCCCTGGGAAACGTCCGTGTCTTATAGACCCTATGAACCTGGCCCCTGATCACATTTACCTCTTTGCTTCTGCAGGAGGAAGCACGGTCATCCTGGACAATCAGCTGTGGCAAGTACACACCACCTATGGCATATCCTCGGAAGACCCAACCTAGCTTGGATCCATCTGTTTTTCCTCCTGTACCCAAATGCCCTCGTTTCTCCTGCTTTTCTTAATGCATCAAGTATATCTTAGTACAAAGTATCAGATCCTCCTCAGTGTGAGGCAGAAGCCTAAAAATAAATATAATATAAATAAGTCAATTAAACCCTCCTGCCCTAACATTCTGCTTCCTGCACCCTCCTCCACCCCATTCCCAAAGTGGCTCCGACAAATTTCCTAATGAGACATATTAGTTGGTTAAGCATTCAACATTAAGCCAGACACATGGAGGGACGGAGAATGCAGAGAGCCATATTGCCCGGCCACAGTGATCACCAGAGCCCACAGGGTCACCCAGAGGGACCTCTTCACTTTTCATTTTACTTAGACATAAACATACACTAAGTGCCCTGAAGGAAGCACTCCTGCCCTTCCATTGTGTTATGGCCTTATTAAGAGAAGACCATGTCTGGTACTAAAAATGTCCCCATCAGAGTGTTTCCCACGGCTCTGCAAGCCCTGCCCTCCTCTGGCCAGGGACTGGTGGCAGAAGCATGGCGTGATGCCCTTGGATGGCTCATCCACAGCTCAGCCAGGGCTCCTGACCACATAACCATTATCACAGGGATGAGGAAACAGGGCTCAGAGGAGTGGGCATTCTCCTTATTGACCAGTTTGGGGGGATTTGAGAAACCTGCCTTGGACATGCCTGGTGCTTCCTTCTCACTGACACTCATGGGATTATTACAAGTTAGAGTAGGAGATGAACACAAAACCGGGCCAATTTCCACTAGAGGTGTGGCCTTAGGACCGAGAATACAAGATCCCCTAGGAACCAGGGTCATAGAACAAGCGTTGAGATCTGAAGCAGAGGCTCCCAGTGGTCTCACTGCATTGCAGGCTGGGATGCTGGAGGGTGTGGGATGACCATTCAATAGGATGGGAAGACCCTTTGCACTCCCTTCTGGAGATAGGAAGTGTGTGATGAATTCACTTTGCACAAGGGTGGACACTGTCAGAGAGCAAGAGCCCCAGACTGAGGAGGTGGAGCCCCAATTCCGAGGAGGTGGAGCCCCACTTCATCTGAGGTATGGCAACCCCAGCCATCATCTCAGGGTCCACGGGTGAGCAGCTCTCAGCAGGCTTGTGTTGTGAAAGGGCAGCTAAGGGGTACTTAACCTGTAAAGCGTGGAGAGAAGACCAAAAGCTCCTTCCCCATGATCCCCAAGACCCTGCAAGGAGTAGCTCAACTTCCCTCCTTCCATGAGACAAGGCAGGAACACGAGAAGAGAAATATGGTGCAAGATTGCACCAATGGTCCTAATTTTCCTCCCCTCCCCATCTTCTTTGCCACGTGACTTCACAGTCCCTCTCCCTACCCCTGAGTTCATCCACGTGACATGCATTAGCCAGAGGGATGTGCCTGGATGTGATGCATGCACAAGCTTGATAAAGTGCGGGTGTGTTTCCCTCCTGTGCTCCTCCCTCTGCCTTTGCTGGGAGAGCACACTGGGCTAGCCTGGGGCAGGATGAGAGGCCACCAACAGAGACCAGAAGAAGCACCCAGCTGAGCCCTGCTTGATCCCCAAGCCACTTATGACGGAAAGAAATGCTGACGCGTGTTGGAATGGCGGGTTATTCTGCCCAATTATGGCAATAAATAACTAGTCCCCTGACCAGGAGCTTGTCCGAGTGGGGAAGGACCCTAGTAAAATCTCACCCCATGATTTTTAAAGTGTTTTTTTAAGGAATGTTTCAGATGCATGTTTCATATTCCAATGCTTTAATACAGTTGTTAACTATTATGGAAATGTAATAAAAAAAAAAACACAGACTCAAATAAGATGGAGAACCAGATTTTAGCACTCTGGAGGCCACCACGAATGTGTTATAACTTGGACGGCCAGTTAACTAGCTTTTGTTCAGACTTAAGAAAATTAAAGGGGGAGTTAGGCGTGGAGGGTGCTCTCTCTCCTTCCTCCTTCGGGTGATGAATGACGGGAGAACAGAGGCCAGCAGAGGAGGTGTTTGAGAAGCGTTGCCACTGCAACTAGTCTGTGAGTGAGGATTACTTTCATTACTGTGAATCCAAGTGGGCTTCAGAAATCAGAAATAAATCAGCTTTGGAGGCAAACAGAGCAAGCGTCAGGTAGAACTTATTTGAAACCACTTCCTCGTCCTCACTATGTGGCCTCATGAGTAAATGTTACTGTGGACTAATGAGCTGCCCATGACACCATGTCCTTCTGTCCTGTTTGTTTACCGTTGCTCTGTATCTGAAGCACTGGGCAGGAATGGCCGGCTCTTGTCCCCCCCCCCGCCCCGGGCCCTGCTGCCCTGATGTGTGTTCACTGCCTGGAGTCGGGGACCATGGCCTTGAGGGAAGCTGGGCAGATCCTAAAGGTGATAGCACCCCAAAGCCTCAGCCAACTCACTCCTCACAGCCAGGTCCCTACCATCAGAGTGGATGCCCCCAGAGCAGCCAGAACTTTGGGGCATGGTTCCGTTCAGAGAGAAAGTCCCTTTGCTGTCTCCTGGGGGTAGTAATCAGGAGCCTGAAGTCCAAAAATCAAATTCAGAACATAGCAGGAGAGGAAATTCGGTCTAGAACATCAGTGCTGTTAAGGAACTGAAGGTCTTCATTCATTCATGCTCATTCACGCATCAGCCAACATTTACAGATGGCCTATGCTGTGCCAGGCGCTACTCTAGTGCCAGGGATTCAAAGTCTGGCCTGATCCTCATGGAGCCCTCATTTTAGAGGGACAGAAGATGGGGGGGGCACCTGGAACAGAACGTGTTCTATTACTATTTCCATTACTGATCCCCACTACCAATCTATAAGGCAAGATTATCACCATCCCAATGATTATAAGGTTGGGACTATTACCATTCCCATTTTACAGACGAAGAGACTGAGGCACAGAGAGGTTAAATTACTTGCCCAAGGCCATGCAGCCCATAAGTGACAGAGGCAGCCTTCAGACTCATGCGATCCGGTGCAAATCCCTCCTAAATACTCCTCACACTGTCTCACAAGGCTGTTGAGCGCTAAGGTGGGAATCCTTCCAAAACAGCTTCCTTCAGTCCCCTGTCATTTGTTATTACCAACTGCAACTTCTCTCCTATTTCAGGGATGAGAAAGTTGGAGGTGCAAGAAAGCAAAGTGACCCACCTGTGACTGCAGGGCTGTGACTTCTCAGCCCACATGGGTGTGGTCCCTGAAGGCTGTGACCCCCTGCACTGCCCATTCTCCTGTGGGCTCCTTATTTGTCCAACACAAGCTGGACGGCAGCTTCTGCTCCTGCTGACACGCCAGGCCTAGGACCCAGAACCAGCTCTGTAGCTGCAGCTGCTAGAATCTGCTTTGCATTTAGTGCAGTGAGCTATGCCAAGTACACCAACCCAGAGCCATTTAAAATTCCCCGGGGGCCCTGAGGACAGCGCTTGGGAAAAATGTTTGCCTTGCCATTTCCCTGGTATGGTCCTTCAAGACCCTGATGTGTCCAGAGCAGACCCATTCCCTGGGGTAAGGCCTGAGGAGCCTGGGGACTACAAGGCAATGCTGTCCTCTTCCCCCTCACTCTGTCCCTTCTTCATTCCCTAAAGACTTAGAGGGGAGTTTAGGCCATAACACAAACTTGAGATTTGGCTTTGGTCTAACCCACTTGCAGCCAAGAAGTAAAGCTCCCCACTTTTCACGTAAAATATTCTACATAGGCCTGCACTCTAGGTCCTCAATGATAAACTCATGCTCCAGACCATCAAAGATGGTATCCAGGGAGTGCGACCTCCCAACAAGTTCTGAGGCCGTGGATGGAGCAGGTTCCTGAAGCTCCAAGTCTTCTCTGAGGACAGGAACCCTGGGGCCATGAGGTACGAATTCGTGAAGAATGCCCATAGACCCAGCTAAGAGAGTTACAGACTCAAGGCCCCTAGGGGTTATGTCAGAAATATAAGTGAGCCAAGTGGGGTCTGCATAAGACAGTAGGGAGTGGTGGGGACTGGAGTGGAGTGGAGGGCCCAAGCCTGTCTCCAAGGCAACCATTCTCAGCTCTGCCTCAGTGATGTTAGGCAGAAATTCAGGCTTCATATGCCCAGAGGTTTTAATCTGTCAAGGGAAGCTGAAAGTCCAGACCTTTCAGTAAAACTTCAATTTTTTTTCTAGACTTTTTCCTTGAATTATTCCATTTTTCAATGATGGTGATTAATTCAGATTCTTCAGAAAACACTGTGTAGTTTGACAAAACACATGTCCAGGCTCTTTTACAGGCCTTGGGCCACCACTCTGAAGTCAAATGAGGGGTGTTGATTCCATTGCTTCTCCTTGCCCTCAATTTCTCAGGAGCCAGTGATCCGTGGTGAACTCACAAACTCAACATTGCGCCCCTTTCTCTTGGTCTTGGGTGTACTTCAGTATCTTCTCTTCTTGTCTGTAATCCCTTACTGACTTCACTCCTTCTCATGCTTTAACTACCAGCAGATGCTCCCCAAACTGGTATCTTCAGGTGTGTTCTCTCCTCTGAGGTTCAGGCTACTTGACGCCTTTATTTGGCTGTCTAATACCTCTCTCATACTTAACAAGTACTTACCCCAACCACCAAGGCTTCCCTTCCCCTCAAATCTGTTATTTCTATTGTCTTCCCAATCTCACTAAATGCCAACAGTATCCTAGAACATCCAGCAGAGCCCAGCCCTGTTCAACCAGCCTCCAGTCACCCTGGAGGTGCATGACAGCTATTTGTCACCAGCAACTTGTAGGCAATTTATTACACAGCCATAGCTGGCTGATACACTTCCTGTATGACAGCATCTTTTCTTCCACCATCATCACTTTTCTTGCCACCATTCGCAACTTTTGAGGGTCCATATTGTTCAACTCTAGTCAAAAACAAGGACATGATCCTAGCAGCACTGCAGGCAAGCACACAATGATACAGAATGGCTCACCATGAGAAGAATCTAGAAGGCCTCTTTTAGCATCAGCATTATTTGAAATATACTCTCTTTTTGTTGATATGTACGTGTGATTCTGACATGCTGTGGATTTTATTGGGATGTAATTGGAAACTTTTCCACTCATCATTTTATTTAGGAAAAATGTTATGTTATTTGAATTGTAAATATAATTTTTTCTTCTATAAACACCAGACCAAAAAAAAAGGCGGGGGGAAGTATTGTGAGACATAGATAGTCTATGAAATTTGGGTTTTAAAAAAACACGAAGCATCTTTCTGGGGAAACACTAATTGGGTGGTGTTCTGGGGCGGGGGGGAATCTGTGTTTCGTCAATTCAAAGACAACATCAATGATTAAAGGCATCATTGATTTCGGAACAACTTTCCTGGAGAGTGAAGAAGCAGAACATTCCATGGAGGCTGAGATTTTGGCATCCCAGATGCAGGAGAGTTTAACAGGCACAAGAGGATGCCAGAGTTGAGGATACACATACGTGCCCACAGACACATGTGTGCACAGAGACGTGGCAGCTGTTCCCATTGAAATTCCCAGCTGATGCTGACAGCAGTCTGGCCAGACCAAGTATGTCCTTCCAAAGCACCTTGGATCCCTTTAACTGAGCCGACAAAGCATGGTGCGGCCACATCACTTTGATCTGTGTTGGACTCTAAATGGAAACACATCTGAGCTTCGTGCCAAATACTCCCCTGAACCTCAGACTGGGGGCTGGATTCGGTCCCCACGTACACAGTCTCATGGGTCCTGGATGGAGGAACACAGCTGTCTTTGCGATGAACTCAGAGAGACTTCCAGAAGGCTATCATGTCCTCCACATACTTCCCTCACTGCCTGTTCCCACGTCTGAAATTCCACTATCAAACTCATGATTTTTTTCTTAATCTGGAAGAAGCCTTAGAAATTGTCAAGTTTTAACAGAAAAGTAGAAGTCACTTTCAGACTTGACAAGGGAGTGAATGTGTGAGGTAGCCCAGAGATTACCAACAGCAGGAGCAGCTGGCATCCCTAGGTTGGAGGACAACGTGGGGGTGCTAATGGAGTGGGAGTAGAAGCAAGAATACCCAATGGGGCCAGGGCCACAGTGGGCTGGAGCCAATCACATGGTGGAAACTGAGTCATGCAGGAGGCAAGGCTGCTTTTGGAGATGCAAGAGGCAGAGAGGGAAGAAAAGATACTCTGCATCAACCTCCCTCTCCACATCTGCCCTCAAGACTCCCTCCAGAGACTTCCATTCATGAACCCAGCCAGAATCCAGCTGATGGGGGCCCTGGGAATTGCTTCCCATGGAATCATCCCATGGTGATGCAGACCAGAGCAGGGATGGGTGAGGAATGAGTCTGAATGAAAACGGACCCCCAATGGGCATGTATCCGATCTGAAGCCACGATGGCCTATCATTTAGGATTACTAACTTGTGGCTACTGTGGGCTCCGGAGGGGCAAGAGACGGAGTGCCATTCATCCTTGTATCCCAGGACCCTACCCTAGTGCCTGGGACATAGAATGTGTGAAATAAATATTGATAGGGGGAGAAGAGGAGGACAGGGAGGCTGGATGAAGGAACAAACAGAAGGATAGGTGTGGGATGAAGTCACTTTCTATCTCTGGGCTTCAGTTTCCACTTCAGGAAAAATATTAGTGAGAATTGACATTCACTGTGCTAGGTTTGTCTTTACTGTGATAAAATTGGCATGTGATGAGGGCACAGATTTCAAGTGTACAATTTGATTTTGACATATTCTTATACCTGCAAAATTATCCCCATAATCAAGGGAGTAAACATATCCAAGACCCTCCAGATTTCCTTGTACCCCTCCTGTTCTCTCCACCCCCAACTCAGACAACTGCTTTTTGTCACTATAGGTTAGAGTGCATTTTCTGGGATTCCATATCAATGAAATCATATGTGTACTCCTTTCAGGCAGACTTTTAGTTCAGTTAAATGCTTTTGAGTTTCATCTACGTTGCTGCATTCATCAATAGTGCATTCCTTCTTATAGCTGACTACATTCCACTGTATGGATATACCACAATCTGTTTATGCTTTCACCTGTTGATGGATATTTACATTGTTTCCAGTTTCTGGCTGTTGCAAGTAAGGCTGCTATGAACAATTGTATACAAGTGTTTATGTGGAAATATGCCCTCATCTCTCTTGGGTAAATATCTAGGAGTCGAATGGGCAAGTAATATGCCAGGTGTGTGTCTAACTTTTTAAGAAATTGCTGAATTGTTTTCCAGAGCAGTTGTCCCCCTTCACAGTCCTACCCACTAGTGTGTGAAGTGCCAGCTGCTTTCCATCCTTGCCAGCACTTGGTGTGGTTCATCTTTTCAGTGGGCATGTGGTCATGTATCATTGTGGTTGTAATTTTGTGTTTCTTTAATGATTAATCATGAGGCTCACTTTTTAAAGATTTTATTTATTTATTAATGAGAGACACACAGAGAGAGAGAGACAGAGACAGAGACACAGGCAGAGGGAGAAGCAGGCTCCATACAGGGAATCCGACGTGGGACTTGATCCCGAGTCTCCAGGATTACATCCTGGGCTGAAGGTGGCCCTAAACCGCTGAGCCACCCAGGCTGGTCGGGGCTCATTTTTTAATACATTTACTTTCCATATATTTTCTTTAAGTGTCTGTTCAACCATTCTACCTAATTTTTAAGTTGTTTTCTCACCAATCTTTGAGCATTCTTCATATATTCTAAATACAAGATCCTTACCAATATGTGGTTTACAAATATTTTCTTTCACTCTGTGGCTTGCCCTTTTAATCTATTAACAACATTGTTTGAAAACCAGAGTTGTCGATTTTAATGTAGTACAATTCATTAATTGTTCTTATATATACTGTGCTTTTGGTGTTATAGTTAGGAAATCTTTGCCTAGGTCAAGGCCACAAAGATTTTCCATGATGTTTTGCTCTAGAAGTTGCAGAGTTTTAGGTTTTACATTTAGGTCTATGAGTTAAATTTTCTATGTGGTGCAACTCAGGATTGAAGCTCAGGTTTTTGCATCTGGATATTCCATTGTCCCAGCCTTATTTGGTGAAACTGAATTACTTTTTTTACTCTTTTGTTAAAATTCATCTGTGTATATGAGTAGTATGGTGAGTCTATTTCTGGACTTCAGATTCTATTGTTGGCTTTTTCAAAATCTACTTGTCTATTTTTATGCCAATAGTACATACTTGTTAATGTAGCTTTATTATAATTCTGAAAATCAAGTACTATAGGTCCTCCAACTTCCTTTTGAAAGTTGTTTGGGCTAGTCGAGGTCCTTAGCAATTCCATATGAATTTTTGAATCAACTTGTCAACTTCTACCAAAAAAGTCTCCTGTGCTTTTGCCTGGGATTACACTGGATCTATAGGTTAATCTGGCAAGAACTAACATCTTAGCAATATTGAGCCTGCCAATCCAGACACAGTATAGCTCCCTATGTATTCATATGTTTTTAAGTTTCTCTTAACAATGTTTTGTAGTTTTTAAATGTATAGGTCTTGCATATCTTTTGTCGGTTGTATCCCTAGGAATTTTTATATCTGTTATCCTATTGTATATGGCAAGGGTTGACCAATGGGCTAAATCTCATCCACTGCCTGTTTTGTCATGACTTTTATTGGAACACAGCCATGCCCGTTCATGTACATATTGTCCCTGGTGGCTTTTGCCCTGTAACAGCAGCTGTATGTAGCTGCAAACTTAAAAATGCTATTATTTAACCCTTTACAGAGAAAGTTTGCTGATTCATGTACTCTAATTTTTAAATTTCAATTTCTGGGGCAGCCTGGATGGCCCAGTGGTTTAGCGCCGCCTTCAGCCCAGGGTCTGATCCTGGAGACCTGGGATCGAGTCCGTGTCGGGCTCCCTGCATGGAGCCTGCTTCTCTCTCTGCCTGTGTCTCTGACTCTGTGTGTGTGTGTGTGTGTGTGTGTGTGTGTGTGTGTGTCTCATGAATAAACAAATAAAATCTTTTAAAAAAAATAAATTTCAATTTCTGATTGTCCATTGCTACTGTGTAGAGATACAATGTGTTGATATGAATTTATCTTGTAACATGAAAACTTGTGAAACTCACTTATTAGCTGTAGTAGCTTTTCTGTAGATTCCATAGGGTTTTCTGCATAGATGATGCTATTGTCTGAAAATAAAGACAATTTTACTCTGGCACCTGGCTTACTGAGTTGGTGGAGCCCATGACTCTTGATCTAAGTTGTGAGTTCAAGCCCCACACTGGGTATAGAAATAAAAATAAAATAAAACTATTAAACTCGTGAATTTTTTCTTAGTCTGGAAAAAGCCTTAGAAATTGTTTGTCGGGTTTTAACAGGAAAGTAGAAGTCACTTTCAGACTTGACAAGGGAGTGAATGTGTGAGATAGCCCAGAGATTACCAACATCTCATTATTCATAAGAAACACACAGAGAGAGAAGCAGAGACATAGGCAGAGGGAGAAGCAGGCTCCCTGTGAGGAGCCTGATGCAGGACTCAATCCCAGGACCCCAGGACCATGACCTGAGCCAAAGGCAGATGCTCAACTACTGAGCCAGCCACCCAGGTGCCCTACAAATAAAATCTTAAAAAAAAAAAAAAAGATGATTTTATTCCTTCCTTTCTAATCTGAATGCCTTTCATTTCTCTTTCTTGCTTTATTGCAGTAGCTAAAATCTATCATACGATGATGAATAGAAGCTGTAACAATGGTCATCCTTGTCTTTTTCCTGATCTTAGAGGAAAAGCATTTGTTATTTCTCCATTAAGTATGATGTTAGCTATAAGCTTTTCATTGATGCACTTTATCAGCCTGAGGACAGTCCAATCTGTCTTCCTAGTTTACTTAGATATTCTAAAAGTTTCTCATGTATTAAATTACCCAGTCCTACCAACCTTATGTGGTAGGTACCGCTATTACCAACATCATACAGATAAGGAAACAGGCAAATATAAGAAACTTGCCCAAGGTGCCATATGAATTAAGGGGGTACCAGAAATTGTAATCCAGAAACAAGATGGACATGATGAGCTTCCTTCCTACACTCAAATTCTGGCAGTTTGGATCAGTTATAAATGTGTTGGGCTCCAAGTAATAGAACATCTATATTGGGTTAAGCAATAGGGACCTTTAATAGTCTCCCATAATATTAAGTCTAGAGGAAACAGTTTTGGATTGATACAGCAACTCAAGGTATTTATCAAGAATCCAGGTTCTCTCAACCTTTCTTTACTGCTACTCTCAGCTTATTGACTTTTCATCCTCTTGCTCGTCATCTCAGAGCTGCAAGCTGGCACCTACCTGCAATTGTGAGGTACAGACATTTCAACTGTGGTTGAAGATTGGAAGTACAGCATGTGTATATGGATATGTAGAGGTATGAAGAGGAGAGGGAGACATTTGACTCATGCCACTCTTGTTTGCTTTCAAGGAGCAAAAATATTTTTATTGTTTCCCCAAGCAGATATCTCCGTCTGTCCCATTGGCTAGCTCTGCTAAATGAATAAGTAAATAGGTAAATATATATATATATATATATATATATATATATGCTAGTAGAAAAATAAGTAAATAAATATATTTATTTATTTATTTATTTATTTATTTATTTTAAAGAGGCAGACCTACTTCTTTTTTTTTTAATTTTTTTTTTTTATTTATTTATGATAGTCACAGAGAGAGAGAGAGAGAGAGAGAGAGGCAGAGACATAGGCAGAGGGAGAAGCAGGCTCCATGCACCGGGAGCCCGACGTGGGATTCGATCCTGGGTCTCCAGGATCGCGCCCTGGGCCAAAGGCAGGCGCTAAACCGCTGCGCCACCCAGGGATCCCAATAAATATATTTAAATAAATAAATAAATACTATATAAAATATATAAAAATAATATATATATTTATTTATATATAAATAAATATATATATATATGCTAGTAGAAAAAAATACAGATTTGGGAGCAGTATCAGGTTTGAATCCAATATGAATCCCCTTGAGCCAATTACTTAACAACCTGGAGTTTTATCACCTGTAAAATGGAGGGTATAGTACTTGCCCCAGGAGGCTCTTGCAAGGGCCAGATTTAGGAAATCACTGTGAAAGTATTTCGAATCAAAAGCCCCTGATGAATGTGTGAACATTGGTTTAGATGGTTCATCTTCCGTGTTAATATCCATTCGTGGGGATAGGGACTTTGTTTAACGTTTTCACCCCTGTACCCTGAACCCCAGAAGTGTCTGGATCCTACGGAAGCATAAATAATCGTCAGACAGATGAATGAATGAATGTTTACATACAGACCCACCATGTGCTTAACTAATTAAGTGAATTGTGGGTTGGTTTGCTTTTTCCCTTACCAACCTATAAGCTTCCCCAGAGGGAACAGTAGGTCCCTTCTAATTTAGGACCATTCATGCAGTGTCCTAGTCTCTGCGGTGAATTAGAGACCTTTGGTGGTTAAGACAGAAGACGAGGGGCCGAGGGGAGGGAACTGACCGAGGAGCTACCCCGTTGCTTGGTCCCCCAAGCCTCTCCTGTAAAAAAAAAGTCAGTAAATCCATGCTGCTCTCCCCGGAGCATATGCACGAAGAGGCCCCCTCAGGTCCGAGCCCGCCTGCCGCACCCAGGGGTACCCGGCACCCCCAGAGCTTCCGAGGCAGAGCACGGAGCTGACTGCACGCCCACCCTCGTGTGGGCTGGAAGCCGCCCCAAGTCTTCGCCAGGGCGTTATTAAAGAGATTAAGGGGCACTCTTTGCATCAGAAGCAGCAGACACCCATGAACCATTTTTATTTTTTTAAAAGATTTTATTCATTTATTCATGAGAGACAGAGAGAGAGAGAGAGAGAGACAGGCATAGGGAGAAGCAGGCTCCATGCAAGGCACCCGACGTGGAACTCAATCCTGGGTCTCGAGGATCATGCCCTGGGCTGAAGGCAGGCGCCAAACAGCTGAGCCACCCAAGGATCCCCATGAACCATTTTTAACGAAAAGCCTGGAAATTAAAAAATAAAAATAAAAAAAAAATAACAAAAGAACTGTGCTGCCTCGTGAAAGCCAACAGAAACACTGGCAACCTCCACGGGCAAGGCAGCCAGGGCTGGGAGCGTCCTGCAAGCTCCGACCCTCTCCTCTAGGCCCTCGCGAAAGCTCCCACTGGAGACCGGAAGTGCCTCTGACGCCTTCCGGGTTTTGCCTCTTGAAATAGAAACCACAGGCAACAGCGGCCACGCGTCGTTCAAGAAAGCCCAGTTTCAGCAGCTGATTGGCTGAGCCTGGTCACGGGACAGGTGTGGACCAATCAACAACCAACCGGCTGGGTGGGGGAGAGGAGTCATGAGGGAAAATGGCTGCCTCCAGAAAGCCCTCGCGAGGGGCCTGGAGCGTTTTCCGGAAGTAGAGAGCCGATGCCGTCCGCGCCTGCGCACGTCGTGCCGTCAGAGGCGCCTGGACGTCGTAGCTCCTCGCGTATGGGTTGTCCGTTCCTTTGCCACGTGCTGCCTTGCGGAGCCGGCCTCACGGGACCTGCACGAAGTGATGTTTGACTCATTTTCCAGTGGAGGGAACTGAGCAGAGAGGCGGCACCTCGCGCGGGGCGCGCTCTCCGGGTCCCCGTGCACGGTACCGAAATAGAAAAGCTTTTCTTGTTCTTCCAGGCTCGCTCTCCGCTGGCCGTAGTGGTTTTTTGTTGTTGTTATTGTTGTTGTTTAATTTTCTGTTTATGACATTATAAGTTTTTAAAAAAAGGCTTTAAAGAATTGTATGTTATTAGCGGAAGTTGTGCCCTTCATCTTCAAGGTGTGCAATGTCAGTTTTAAATGCAGATAGAAGCACTTCACTGCTAGATGAAATTGCGGGAGCTACACACTCATGTATCTCATAGCTCATGCACGTGTATTCCGCTCTTATCAGGGCAGTGGGAGCATTGCACAGAATTAGGCGGCTGTTGCCAATTTCTTAAAAAGATTTTGTTTATTGATTCATGAGAGACACACACAGAGGCAGAGACACAGGCAGAGGGAGAAGCAGGCTCCATGCAGGGAGCCCGACGCGGGACTCGATCCCGGGATCCCGGGTCACGCCCTGGGCCGAAGGCAGGTGCTCAACTCCTCAGCCACCCAGGGATCCCCAACTCGGCTGTTTTTACTTCACTTCCTGACACACACACACGTTCTGCTGCCACTTTCTGACTTCCACTTGCTCACCAATAAAGAAGGAGTAGTACATGGATAAAGAACCATGGGTTGGCCTGGCTTTCCTTTTCCTTCAATGCCATCGCTTCCAGCAGCAGCAGCATTTGGCCAATCTGGGGAAGCGACATGAGTAGGAAAGGATGTCGCAAGTTGTTTGTATTTCTCAGAATGCCAGTGTCTTCTTTCTGCATTTGAAGCAAGTTCTGGGGGCCCCTGGGTGACTCAGTGGTTGAGTGTCTGCCTTCCCTTCTGCCCGGGGCATGATCCCGGAGGTCCTGGGGTCGAGTCCCACATCGGGCTCCCTGCATGGAGCCTGCTTCTCCCTCTGCCTGTGTCTCTGCCTCTCTCCGTGTGTCTCTCATGAATAAATAAATTCTTTAAAAAAAATTATTTTTTAAATGAACTAAGTTCTGGTTGGGAAAAAAAAAAAGTGGCTCCTTGGAGCTATCAGTACTCCCCCTAAGTCTGTCCGTAGATGTGATAAGCTTACCTTGTCCTTGCTTTGAGTCATCACGGACCTTGCATGCAGGTGCGTCCATCGGAATTCTGGACTACTGCAATGTGGGGGTGCTATATGCAAAGGGGGCAGCAAAGAACAGCAGGAAACACTTATTATACATGTCGGTTCCTGCGCATGCTCCATTCTCCTGTCAGACTTCACTGGCAAAACACACGTTCAAAATAAAATCAGGACTTCACATAGCCCAGCCTCAGTGACAGGCAGAGCTGCTTGGGGTTCCCCTGCCTGCTCCACTCCCCGAAACTTCCACTGCCTCAGCCTCACCAAACTCTGCTCAGGTTCCCAAACACACAGCTAAGCCTCCACCCCTTTGCCCAGGCCATTCCCTCTGCCTGGAATGCCCTCTCCTCCCCTCTGTTGGGTGCATTCATCTGCCAACGCATGGGTGCCATACCACTACCTCCTGGGAGCCTTCCTTGACCTCTTCAAGCTGAGTTGACCCTTCTTTCTTCTGTGCCTTCTCCTCCTTCTGTGCTTCTC
Organism: Vulpes vulpes; assembly: GCF_048418805.1. Taxonomy (NCBI): domain Eukaryota; kingdom Metazoa; phylum Chordata; class Mammalia; order Carnivora; family Canidae; genus Vulpes; species Vulpes vulpes. The sequence goes on along the minus strand of NC_132793.1, from coordinate 118,237,436 downwards.
GCTAAGACAGCTGTGTGCAGCGATGAGGGCTGGGTTCTGGAATCTATGAGGTTCAGCCTCCCACTTACTAGAGGGTGTTAGTCAATGACTTAGCTTCCCAGAACCTCAACTAACTCGTCTGTAAAATGAGGCCAGTTCCACTACTGAAAAGGGTTGGGTGCCAATGAGATGGGAACCCACTGTGGGATGCTCTCATCCAGCCCCCGTGACCGGGAATGAATTAATTCCATTCTGCATCTGCACTCGCTCCCCCAGATTGGTGTCCATCCCTGCCCTTCCTCAGCCCAGCCTGGGTGCTTCCCCATACCGCATGTGGACTCTCCCCTCCTCTTGGGAGTGACATCTCCAGCAGGAGACTTTCTCCCCCACACTCTGGACCTTCCCACCCCCACCCCCATCCCGGACCCCTGAAGCCAATCTGCCTGCAGAATTCAAAGCAGATTCCGACCTCCTTCTTCATTTTCTACCCACCCCAGCTAGAATTCCCTTCCTGCCCATCCCTCAAGTCTCTGTCCTGGGCTGATTTGCTGTTTATGCTCCTGGTTCTCTGTTTACATTTGCCCCCCCTCCCAGGACTCCAGCCGCATTGTTCAGTGCCCAGGCCGGCTCCAGCCCCCACTTGCTCAGCCCCCTTAGGGCAAGCACCAGTTTACTTTCACAAACCTTAAGAAGAAGAAGAAGGAAAAAAAAAGCGGCCACAAATGCCAAAACCTTCCCCAAAGCCCAGACACCACACCATAATCATCTGGGGCTCCTCTACATAATCACGGGTCTTGCCAAGTCTCTGGTTTAAGGGGGAAAAAAATACAATGTAAATATACAATATATTAGACTATTAGGAATTTTTAGTGTAGATTCCAAGTTATTTGCAGCCCTGAAAAGAGGCAGACAACCGTGAGCTGACATCCCTTCTCTCCATGCACTTCCTGTCAAGCTCTGGGAGTGGGGGTCGGGGGTGTCACTGAGAGCCTCCATCTTCTCATCTGTGAAATGGGTGCCTCTGAAGGAGCCCCGCAAGGACCAAATGATTGAAGGTAAATGAAGGCTGGAATCCCTCACCTAGGACCAGGTAAGCATCAAGTACATATTCGTCTCCTCCTCTCTTGAACAGAATTGCAAAAAAGAGGGGGAAAATGAGCAAGAGTTTACAAGCAGCCACGGGGGCGCCAGTAAAACCCAAAGGACGATTATTTCAAGCAGGAGCATAGATGCTACTGGAAGGTCTATGGGGTTAGGTGAAGCCAGCTTCTGAGAATCTAAGCAGCTCGGAGGGGGAAAAAATAAATTAAATAAATGGTTTCTCTAATATGGGGCCATCTGGCGATTTGATAAAAGTATTGGGTTTCTCAAGGCAGTCCGCGAGTGCTCCCTGGGCGCCACCGTTTATGGCTTAAATATGACTCGCATGTGGAACCAGCATTACAAATGGGAAACAGCAGCTCCTGAGCTTGTTCCGTAATGGGGGCCTTTCATCACCCAGTTACCCTTAAGCGTCTCCCTTCCCATTGTAATTGGCCCTAAATGAAAAGCATTAGTCCCGTCAATAAAAACTAATGGTTCTACTTACTAAAAAGAAGGGGGTGGGGACAAGAAGAGAGGTCTCTTTAAAAGACAGGAAGGGACTGGCGTCACCGCCCTTCCGGAGTTTTGGGGTTTGATATTGGGGTGCGGAGGGCCACAGTGGAGGAAGTGCCCCTCCAAGAGCCGGATGCTGGGTCCCCATTCTGGCTGTGCTGTGCCTTGCTGTGTGACCATGCCCCGGTAGCTCTCCTTCTCTGGGCCTCCTTGACCCTTGTTAAAGTGGATATAATGAGGCCACTCTGCCCAGCTCACAGTAGGGCTGGTTTCCAGGATCAAAGGAGAAGCTGAATTGGGGGGGAAAGGCTTTGAAACTGTAAAGGGCTTGAGCCCTGGAGGAGTCGTGGCAACTTTATCCTTCCTGGAGATGGGAGCTGTCCCTCAGGCGTTTCAAACCATCTTCTGCCAGAATCCAAAGGGAAGCCTGTTTGGGGTCCCTGTGCCCCACATGGCCTCAGGCTGCCAGGCCCACAAAGAGGGGCTGTTTGAAATTAAACTGAGAAGACATTCTCCATCGAGTGGCTGGGGGAAATAGTTATTTATTTGTTTGCTTAAGACTTTTCAGAAATGGTCTAATCCTTTCTTGGCCACCAGCCATCCCCCTGCTGTGCCCCCTCAACCTCTGTGCACGTAAGTGGGAAAGGTGTGTTCTCCAGGGAGCAAGATTATAAGAGCCTAGAGGTGACATGTCCAGGAGCCACCCAGCATTCCAAACAACACTTGTTTCAGACTTGTCAGGTAGAGCTTCTGTTTTGCTATCCAGCCTTGGAGAAGAAAAAGTATGGTGCAACTTGACGGGATGAGCACTGCGTGTTATTCTGTATGTTGACAAATTGAACACCAATAAAAAATAAATTTATTTAAAAAAAAAAGTATGGTGCAATCCTGCTGGAAGGCACGGGCCCTCGGGGCCAAGAGGTAGGAAGCATACCCTGGCAACACTTGCTGTGGCCCAGACCCCTGCCAGGAGCTGAGCCGCTGGCGTGGCGTGTGATCCTGCCAGCCACCCTGCAGGTGTGGCTTGCTCTCCCAGGAAGGTCATCCTGGTAAAGTGACCTAAGTGAATTCACAGAGTGACAAAAGAGGCAGTAGATTTAGATTGGGTGCAAAGCAGGTGCTTCCTTAGGACAGTGGGGAACACATTAGGATCACATTTGGACTGTGAGGCAGACACCACAGGCACCACATCTACATCCAGGAGCCATTACCATCCTGGAGCACCCCATCCTGTTTCCCAACACCTGCACTCTTCTTTCCTTGCCTTAGGGCTTTCTCTGGCTGCCACAAGCACTGGGGTTCATGCCTCCTCAGGCCAGCAGGAGTAGGCAGCAGTGCCTCAGGGAAGCTGGGGTGTAAATACCCCAGCTCTCTCTCCCTTGGATGGGGTAACTCTGCATTGCCTATGCTCTGTCCCAGAGTTTCCAGGGGGCGTGAGCCCTAACCCATTTTATAACATTTTCCTCATTGACAGGATTTCCCTCCAGTGTCTCAGGCTCTGCCTCCAGGAGAATCCAAATGAACGTGTGCAGGTGGGGGCTGGGGGAGCTGACCGGACAACCAGGTCACCCAGGGCCAGGAGGATGGGAGTCCAGACCAAGGCTAAGACACAGCCTTTTATTCATTCATTCAACACATACTGACTGATGCCATGATGGGCCAGGCTGTGCTGGGCACAAAACAGAGCCCATCCCTGACCTCGTGGGAATCACAGAGGTGATTCAATCAATAAGCAGGGTTCCATCAATAAGCAGTAAATAACCAAACTGAAAGAAGTGCCCAAGTACCGTGCAGAGTGAGGCTGGGTCTCCAACCTCGGGAGACACCTAAGGGGGAAACCTAAAGCGTGGGGAGGCCCTGTGGAGAGAAGGAGCACCCCCGGGGCAGAGGACAGAGATTCACATGTCGTGGAAGCCCTGAGTTTTTTGAGGGCTTGTATTTGCAATGATGTTGATGTGTTTGGACTTAATGGGCATTTGAACTGCACAAGTGACCAAAACCCCAGTTCAACCTGCCTTAAGAATAAAAGGGGAAATACTGCCCAAGGTAGTGGATGCAGTTTGGGGGACAGCTGGAATCGGGGATCAGTTGGTGCTCTTACCCCCTCTTGGTTGGGGCCCCCATGTTGACTATATTCATAGACCAGCTTTCCCTTGCCGCTGGGGAACATTTGCCAGATCTGTCCAAATTCCCAGTGCAAAGGCTAGAAACTCACTCATAGGGTTCCACCTAAGAGGCTCATCCCAAATCAGTTAGCACCAGGGCAAAAATGATGTGTTGATGGGCTTAGCCCCGGGCTTAGTTGGCCAGAGCTGGTGAATGGAGGCTGCCACGGGAGCACCATGCTTTCCCCGACAAAGGGGAAGTAATTGCTGAAACAGAGAAAACACCACAAAAATGGCTGAAATTAAAAAGACTGACAACACCAAACATTGGCAAACACGTGGAGCAGCTCTCACATGCTGCCGATGGAAGGCTGGGGGTGGTACAGCCGCTTAGGGAAAGTGCTCGGCATCTTCTACCAAAGCAAACTATGTGCCGGCAGCCACACACCCCAGTGCATATGCCCAGCAGAAGCGAGTGCTTCTGTCCCCCAAGGGACACGTCCAAGAGTGTTGGTGGCAGCTATCTGCATGACAGTCAAAGAGTGGGAATGACCCAGTTATCCATCACCAGCAGAATGGATGAGTACATCCCGGTATATCCCTGTGAGGAAATAGCACACGGCTGTGAAGAGGGACACCTGACAGTCCTATGTCCCAGTGCAGCTGAATCTCACAGATATTTTAGCCGGAGAAATTGGCCAGCCCCAAACAAGGAAGCCCACCAGGATGCTGAAGCTGCAAGTTCCCCATCTTGATCTGGGTGCTGGTACCTGGGTAGATCCACAAGCAAAAGCTCATCAAGCCAAGCTGTACACCCAAGATTTTTATTTATTTATTTATTTATTTATTTATTTATTTATTTATTTATTTATAGGTTTTATTTATTTATTCATGAGAGACAGAGAGAGAGAAAGAAAGGCAGAGACACAGGCAGAGGGAGAAGCAGGCTCCATGCAGGGAGCCTGATGTGGGACTCGATCCCGGGACTCCAGGATCACACCCTGGGCCAAAGGCAGGTGCCAAACCGCTGAGCCACCCAGAGATCTCCACACCCAAGATTTTTAAACTTAATATATGGAAGCTATACCTCAATTGAAAAATAAAATTTAACCCTTTTTTAATGCCCCCTAGGGTATCATATGCTTCTCTGTGTTATCTTTTCTCTGGCTTCACTCTGTTGTCCTGCCTCTATTGTTCTTTCTCCCTGATTTCTTCATCTGTTTATCTTTATCCTACCATATTGTGTCCCTGAAACGATTTCCAACCATTTTCTTAAGGGGAGACGTTAAAAACTGAAGAAGAAAAAAAGCTCGAGTATTTGTCTGCTTTTTTGCTCTAATGAAAGTGATTCTCTTTTTATTGCTTTAGCTTCATTGCTTTTTGTCCTAAATCAAGATCTTTCTCCGTCTGCCAATTTGCAAATGGACCAATTTCTACCAATTGGCCTTAACATATACAAATCAGTTTCATAAATAAAAACAAAAGTTTTCCAGCCGACACAGCTTTGGTTTTCCATCCGCAGGCCCCTGCCCCACGGGGTTCTCCTGGCAGTAAAACAAGAACACTATCATTCTCTTCGACACAGCATAAATTGCCATCTTTCCCTGGGTAAGTCTCACATGCCGACTGCCAAAATCAGGCCTCTGATTCATTCCACCGAGATTCCAAAGTAATCTGCCTCGCGGCCTGCAACCAGAGATGCCTTCAGCGGACCCTATTATAAATTAACATTTAATCCTGGCCCAGGGAATGCTGGGGCTGGAACAGGCCATGGGGGCGGCCGAGCCCACCCCTGGGAAGCCGAGGAAGGGGCCTCATCCTAGCTCTGCGCCTCATGGACCCCCCACAGTCTGGGGAGAGATGTGATCTCCAGCTTGGCTGGAAGCAGGGCTCCACTGATGACATCATGTGATCTCGGCGTGGGGTGGGGGGGTGCGTGGATCACAGCCTCCGCAAGCCTTAGTTTCTTCCTCTCTCTGCTCCCATTACTCGGGGTACCCAGTGTGCTTTATGGACACAGCAGGCTTCTCTGTGTCTCGATCCCCCAGTGCCCAGGACGGTGGTCTGCACACGGCAGAAACTCAGTCAATGTCTGTCGAACGATTGAGTGAGGACTGACCCGAGAGATGCCGTTGACCAGTTGGATATAGAGTGTCAGAGAGGACAGAGGGTCAGACAGGACAGCAGGACAAGGGCTCAGAGAACTGGTCCAGTGGTGGTGCCATTCAGGAGAAAGCAGCAGCACCCACTCAGCCAAAGGCCGACACTCATCCTCTGGCGGCTGGGCTCAGGATGGCGCAAAAGGGAACTCAAGGGTGAGACTCCTGCTGTGGCATGAATCCTGTTTTCAGAGAGAGGGGTGGAGTTTCACACTGAGAGGCTTGGAGAAGGAACCAGATTTGGGGCCAGAGAAGAGGCAGTGGGGCAGGGACGAGGCAGGGGCAGGGGCTCCCCTTCCAGGAAGACCCAAGTCCTGAGCAACATAAGGGAAAACCCAAGTGAGACCAAATATCTGAGTGTTGTCCCTGCCAGGACAAGGGGGAATGCTGACCCCACTGGGGCCAGAATCCCCCAGAAGACAGCCCTGACAGCCCACAGAGAGCCCTGGCCAAGCCTGTGGGCCATGTGAGGGTGGGTGGGGGGCCTCCAGGGGCCCAGGGAGCAGGGGAGGCGCTGGGCTCTGTCGCCCTGCCTTCCAGCTGTCACACAGAGAGCGACCTGGCCCTGCCATGGATACTGAGCAGGGGCTGTGGAGGGATCGAGTGACAACAGAGCTCTGAGCCACGCCGTAGAGGGAGCACCGCCAGAGCAGCCTGTGCAAAATCCGCTGGCTCAGCGTTTACGATGTGCCAGGATCTGCACCTCATGCTTTGCTGACCGAAGCTCTTAATCCTCACAACAACCCGTGGGGACCAGTCCGTCCTCACCGTGGCCAGCCTCATTTTCCTGATGGCCCGGGCACCCGGAGGTAAACATCCACTGCCCCAAGTCACACAGCTGGCAAATGGCAGGGTTGGGCTCAGGCCCCAGGAAGGTGGGCTCAGGAGACCACGTGTGAACCCCTTCTTATGGCCCGCCTTCTGACCACATAGGATTTTGGAACGCTGCCCCAGGGTGGAGTGGGGATGGGGGTCAGGAGCCTGGGGCACCCCCAACGGAAACAGGTGCTCAGTGCAAGCCAGTGCCTTCAGCATTGACTCCGATTGTCCTTTATCCGGGAATTCTGCGTGCCCACAGGCCATGAAGTTTGTGACCTACTCAGCCAGTTCCTGGCTGAGTCACCCCCATGAATGCTGTAACCATGAAAAAAATAACGATATTCCACGTGAGTTCAGCTCTTCACAATGTCACCCCCATGAATGCGATCGACCCCCACAGCGACTGAGTGCAGACAGTATCAGGGGCCCCTTCCAGGGCTGAGGAGGAAACAGAGGCTCAGAGAGGTTAAGCGACCTGCCCAATATTGCACAGTGCGAGTGTCAGCCTTCCATCTCAAGAATCTCTAAATCCAAAGCCTGTGTAAGCATTACTTTGTGAAGAATAAGACTTTTATTTGAAGGAAGAAATATCTTTGAAATAATATTTTATGATGGGTAGGAAGCAGTTGAGTGCTCTTAATACAAGGAACCTACCCAAAATTGTACGGTATTTCCTTTCCCAAACAGACTAAGCAGTTTTGCTGTTTTTGTGTGATTCTGTGTGAGGAGGTCCTCTAGTATATTCCACTGGGCGGGTCTGTGGCCCTGAGGTGGAGACGGGTAAAGCCCACTCTTGCTGCTAAGCCTGGTCCTCAGAGAGATGCCCAGGATGTGCTCCAAGTCACCACAGAGTAAGAGGAGACTTTCCCACCATCTTGTAATTGCAGATTGCCGGGTAACTGAGCCATGAAAAACGATCGTACCCATGTTCCTCCACTGGCCTCAGAGAAAAAATCCTGAAAGCAATTTGTTGTGGTGGAAAAAAGACTGTCTGTGTGCCAGGGAGTTCTGGGGGTGCGGGAGAGGGAGCATTCTCATGCTTCCTAAGAAAGTCTGTGCAGAATCCGTCTGTCTCTGGGAGTGTGGGTGAGGGACACCATCTCCTTTCCTGGCTTCTGCAACCTGTGGGCTTGGGACCACAGGTAAGTTACTGTCTGTGCCTCAGTTTCCCCAGACATAACATAGGGGCATTGAGTGCCCCACCCCAAATGCCAGGGAAGTTTGAGGAGATAAGACATGCCAGAGGTAAAGCACTCTACCCCTTGACAAGTGTCATTGTCCCACATACACACCCCGGGAAGCATACCCCCTCCACACACTCAGGGGATACCTACCATCCACTCCAGAGCAAGATACCTACCTTCCACTCCAGAGCAAGGCTTTTCCACCAAGAGCCTCTGAACATGTGGGCACTTGCTCGAGGATGTGAAACAAGACTCAGAGTGAAGCCGCCTCATGGAAAATGCCAGAAGGGAACCCGTGAGAAACTGCAGGTCAGCTAAAGTGTGGGAACACCTGTGGGGCTCCCCAATCCTGTGTGTGTCGGCAGTAAGGCACAAGGCAACCATTCACTCATCTGACAAGGCGGCCTGCATGCTCTGCTTCAGCAGCTCAGGGCGGGTAGCCCACCCTCTGCTTTTCCAGCAAATCACTGAGGAATTCTGTGCTTGGTAGCAGAAACTGCATGTCTCGGTCTTGAGAACCCCTTCAGGCACCCCTGAACCTACCCCGCTCACCACCCCACAACCGTTTGGATCCTGGGGAGGCATCCTCAGTCTGGGATGGGTCACTGCTGCCTCTGAGGTTCCTTTGGAGGAGCGGAGTCCATCTATCCACCATTGTCATTGCTCCTCGTGGCCACAAGATGTCACTGTTGAAGCCGAGCTTGGTGCAGCTTGGGTAAGGACCCTTACCCCTGCCGCTGGCAAGCTCCGCCTGATCGGGGCTTTCACATGCCCCACTGTCAGCACCAACAATACAGGTCTTGTGATTCATGTTCCCACATTCCCAAGCTCAGCCATTGCTCCCTCAGACATAACCACAAGGGTGACTGGGTCTAGAAGGATTTTCAGAATAGGTCCTGACTTCTGCCCAAACCAGCTCTCTCTCCGGCTAACCTTAACCATCTGTACTGGCTAACTTTATGTGTCAACTTAGCTGGGCTGTAGTGCTGATATTTGGTTAAACGTTGTTCTGGATGTTTCTGTGAGAGTGTTTTTGGGTGAGATGAACATTTAGCAGGGGTGGGACTTTGCATAAGGAGGATTATCCTCCAAAACTTGGGTGGGCCTCCTCCAATAGTTGAAGGCCTGGGTAGAACAAAAGACTGACCTCCCCCAAGCAAGAGAGGGAATTGTGTCAGCAGACAGCTTTTGGACTCAAACTGCAACATCAGCTCTTCCCTAGGTCTTAGCCTGACATTCCACCCTGCAGATTATGGGGCTTGTCAGCCCCATAATCATGTGAAAAAATTCTTGAAAATAAATCCTCTTCCATATATACATGTATCCAATTTGTTCTGCTTTTATGGAGAACCATGACTAATACATCCTCCATCCCCATGTTGACCAGGCCATCAGGCCCAACTCCCCTGACTGCCATCAAGTTCTCTATTCCTTTTCCTGCTTGAGGATCTTGATTGGAGTGATCTCCATCTTTCTGATAACATTCTTCAGTGTGGACTCTCAGAGAGCAGCCACAAGGATCTGGGTACCCAGGCTGTGCAAGCAAACCAGTACCTTCCTCCCTGTTGTCTGAGCAAAGCAGGTCCCTCCTCCTTAGAGTTACAAACTCACAGAGGCCCCTCGAAGACTCACTGCCCCATCTCCCAGAGGCTGAGAATCCACACTAGCTTCTGGCAACCCAAGGCAATCATAGCCAGGACATCTGTGGGCCTCCCGAGCACACTTTCCACACCACTTCCTGAGCTACCCAGATTCTCTGCTAATTCTGGGAGGTGGGTGTTGTGCATTTTACACTGAGCAGGAGGCTTTAATGCAACGAGTCATTTCTCCAAGGTCACACTACTGGTCAGCAGCAAAACTAATATGCCCCTCAGAGTCCATAATGTTTTAATAAAAATATTATTTTTAATAGAAAAGTAAAATTGGATTTGTGCCTTAATCTCCAGCCTACTTTAGCCATCTTGGGTCCAGACTACACTCCAAGCTTTTAAAACCATTTTTGGGTTGATTAGCCAAGAGAACAAAACAGCTTCTCGGGAGTGTGCTAAGCAATGCCAAGCTGTTAACTTCCAGCAAAAGTTAACCATGATACTGATGAAAATTTGATAATATCTTGTATTTATCATATTGTTCCCCCATCATCCCTTTATGAAGAATGGATGGAGGCCCAGAAATCCTAATTGCCATGCTTCTTCCAGATGGGAGAAATAATAATTTTCTCTGTCCTGCTGTTTCTGTAGTTGAATAAAGTTTATAGAGAAGTCAAGGTTTATTCTATCTGGTTGTTATAGAAAAGCAGGAAGTTCCGACTGTGTCCCAAATCTCTGAGATTGGTCTGCCATGAGCTAGACATCTGATGTTGTGAAGTCACTTCATCTTTCGGGATTACAATAAAAACCAGAGACATAACTGGAGTACTCTAAAGTCTCTTCCAGGTCCTGCAGTCCACCAGGCTTTGTCCTGCAACACCCCCTCGGGGGCTCCCCACCTTGGAGGCAGAAGGCTGCTTTGGAGACACCAATGTCCTGAGGCCTGCTGCTGCTGATACTACTAACGCCTTCATCATCGGAGCATTTATGAGGCCCAGATGCTACTCTTGGCTCTAACACCATTGGTTATGAAAATCTTGGACAACTCATTTAAATCTTGGCATTTCCTTATCTGCATTTTCCACATTGGTAAGGTAGAGGTGATGACGCCAGGCCAAAGCCTACCATCAAAATAGGAAACAGCTTCTTTTAAAGCGTTACAGAGCTACAAGGTGGAGCAGTCCACCCTTTGAATACAAGGTCTGGCTGCCCCCTTGTCACTCCCCGACCCTCCAAATCCTAGGCCATCACAAGGTTTCTGTGCAAACACTGCCCTCTGAGTAAGCCAACCCCAGCCTGTAGGGGGAGGCTTCTCTGATTAGGATCCTTAGCATCCTGGGGGACTGCACCAACCCTTGTGTCACTGAGGGAGAGGAGGATCATTTGATCAGCCAGAGAAGGACACTATCTCATGAAGTTCCAAATGTTTGCTCTCCAGGAGTGTGGGGAGTTCCTTCTAAGAGATTCAGGAAAGACTAGAGCTGGCAAAATTTGTTAAGATTGGTCCTTCAGGGGCACCTGGGTGGTCAGTGGTTGAACGTCTGCCTTTGGCTCAAGTCATGATCCTGGGATCAAGTCCTGCATCGGGCCCCCCACAGAGAGCCTGCTTCTCCCTCTGCCTATGTCTCTGCCTCTCTCTGTGTGTCTCTCATGAATAAATAAATAAAATATTTTTAAAAAATCAGTCTTTCAGATCCATTTGTATTCTCTAAACTCACATACCTTCCAAGCTCCCAGAAAAAAAAGGAAAAGCCACATGTTCAATGATGTTAGGTCCAGGACAGCTGTGTCCAGGAGAGTACGGGGCCTGGTTTTATGACTAGCAGTGGCTCCAGCAGAGAAGTGAGGATGCCAACAGAATGCATATGCCCACTTGCCAAGGGCAAGACTTTGTCTGAGCCCTGGAAAATGGAACTTGTTTCAAAAAGAGGAGAGATCTGCTCTAAAGTTGGGACAAGGGGTTGCAATAGTCACCTAAAGATTCATCTCCTTCCATCCCAGATGTCTTCTCCCCAGGTATGACCCAGGTGAGCACTAGTCAATCATGCATCTCAAATATCTCACAAGGAGGTCTACACAAGACATGGATGTTTGTGTAAACAGGTTTACAAAAAGGTTAGTCTGAACATGTGGCTGTCTCTCCTGTTTCGTGCACTGATCCTCAGTGAAAATCTTTACTGAGGGACACCTGGGTGGCCCAGTGGCTGAATGTCTGCCTTTGGCTCAGGGTGTGATTCTGAGGTTCTGGGATCAAATCCCACATCAGGCTCCCTACGGGGGCCTGCTTCTCCCTCTGCATATGTCTCTGCCTCTCTCTTTCTGTGTCTCTCATGAATAAATAAGTGAAATATTTAAAAAAATAAAAATTTTAAAAGAATCTTTACTGAATAGCCCACAGATTTTGCGCTAATGAAAGGGAAAGAATGAATACCAACACAGGTGGGAACCCAAGGGCTGACTCCTAAATCTGTCTCCTAGCTTCTGGCTTCACCCCCGGAACATGGGAGAAGAATTTGAAAGGAAGGTAAGAATCCAGAATTGATGGAGAACTGGCCCCAGAAAGACTGTTTTAAACCAGCAGTGACTTAGTCACCTTGAAATTGCTAAGAAAACATCACCACCAACCGTGGAGCTGGGAGATTCATCTGACAAGCCAAGCTTTGTATGAGATACTCTGCCCATGAGCCCATCTTTACGGGAGAAACAGGGAGAGGCAAGAGGGTCCAGAAAGTCACCAAATATTGCCACTAAAATGGAGGTAAAAATGTCTCCCTTTCTCACCCCATAGAAGAATAGGTGACAATATGGCACCTTGACACTCAAACTTTGAAGGCACTTTGCAAACTCAAACACACATCATCCCCCCCACACACACACCAATTAGTGAAATATTGTCATTGTTTAGAGCACATGTTTGACTTTGGAGCAGGAGCTTCTAGACCCTCATTGAAAGATGTTCAGCTATAAGTTCATCTTTAGGGCAGGAGTCTCCAAATTGAGGGATCTAGTGCGCATTTAGTAAAAACAGATCTGCACTATGAATATACATTGATTAATTTCCTTATAAACCCAATACGCATCCTACTATTATTAGCTGATAGTCAAAGACATTATAAATAACTTAGGGCGAAAATTAAAACCATGAAAACAGTCAAAAGAAAAAAGAAAAAGAAAAAATCAATGTTTGCCAGGGGTTTGGAGGGAGAAGGGAAAAATGGGCACAGCGAGGTGCAGAAGATAACAGGCCAGCAAAACTACTTCTTCTGATGCCGTGTCAGTGGATACATGACTGACATTTGTCAAAACCTTTAGGATGTACACTTGACCCTTGAACACTGAATGGTTAAAAATTTGCGTATAACTTTCAACTCCCAAGAAACTTAACCCCTAGTAGTCTACTGTTGATGGGAAGCCTTACCAACAACATAAACCATCGGCTAACACGTTTGTATGTTATACGTATTATATGCAGTGTTCTTACAATAAAGTAAGCTAGAGGAAAGAAAATCATAAGGAAGAAAAAAATACCTTTACAGGATTGTACTGTAAAAAATCAGCATGTTAAGGGGCACTTGGGTGGCTCAGTCGGTTGGTTAAGTGCTTCAGCTCAAGTCATGATCCCAGAGTCCTGGGATAGAGCCCCTCACCCCTCATTGTAGGGCTCTCTGCTCAGTGGGGAGTCATCCTCTCCCTCTGCCTCTCCCCCCAGCTGTGTGCACGTTCTCTCTCTCTCAAATAAATAAATAAAATCTTTTTTAAAAATCTGCACATAAGTAGACCCATGTAGCCCAAACCTGAGTTGCTCAAAGGTCACCTGTACAACACAAATAATAAACCCTGCTGTAAATTACGGAGCTTAAGTATTACTAGCCCAACAATATTGATCTCATCCATTGTAGCAAATGTCGCACGTCCATGCAGATGTTATATTAGGGGCACCTGCGGTGTGTGTAGGAGGGGTGTATGGGAACTGTCCCCATTCTGTCATTCTGTAAAACTGCTCTAAAAAAATAAGTCTATTAACTGAAAAAAATATTTTGCTGGCAAGTAATTTCATTCAAGAACTTTGCATTGTTTAGAACCATTTAAATTTCCTCCTAAAAAGATTTTTTTTTACAAAGTCTGGTGAAATGCATTTGACCATCTGTATTCATCCTAAAGCAAAGCAGCCTGGTCTAATCCTTGTGAAAATCCATAGGCCAACCCCATTCTGACATTGTGAAAATCCATTTCTTAGAATCCTTTCTATCCCAAAGTGAATTCGATCTGCTTTCCTTTCATCGACCGCAGGGAGTTATTCTAAGGGGGTGGTCTCCTGGTTCTTTTTGTTATTTCTGGAGTTTAAAATAAGCTCCGTGTTGTTATGGAGGAGAGGAGGTACATGAAAAGCTTAACGGGTTCCATTTCATGTTCCAGAATTCAAATATTTCAAAATCAATTATTCAGCTCTTTGCTAGAGTCTTCAAAATGCATCCTGTAAGTCATAACAGAGCTGCCTGCAGGGCAGGAGGCCTCGAATGGCCTCTTTGTTGTCATTCCGAAGGCTGCTTACATGTTCCGGGCTCCTCCATCTGCTAGAGTCCAAGTCAGCTTTTCGCCTCCCAACTTGTGTTATCTATGCTCTGTCTCTGTTTTTCTCTTCCAGCTAGCCCCAAGTGCTGTGAGTGTACTCATATCTGCACCCAGATGGCAGCCCCCACCCCTCCCTAGGCAGTTCTGTTCTCAGGGACGCCCAGTGCACAGAGGCATGCAGTTGATAGCCATGGGAAGAGCTACTGGGGCTCACCAAAGCGCCTGCAATGTGCCTGACACTGTTGTGAGTGTTTCACATATTTTGAAACAATAAAAAAAAGAAGAAGAAGAAGAAGGAAGAGAAAGAGGAGGAAGAAGAAGAAGAAGAAGAAGAAGAAGAAGAAGAAGAAGAGAAAGAAAGAAAGAAAGAAGAAAGAAAGAAAGAAAGAAAGAAAGAAAGAAAGAAAGAAAGAAAGAAAAAGAAAGAAGAAAGAAAGAAAGAAAGAAAGAAGAAAGAAAGAAAGAGAAAGAAAGAAAGAAAGAAAGAAAGAAAGAGAAAGAAAGAAAGAAAGAAAGAAAGAAAGAAAGAAAGAAAGAAAGAAAGAAAAGAAAGAAAAAGAAAGAAAGAAAGAAAGAAAGAAAGAAAGAAAGAAAGAAAGAAAGAAAGAAAGAAAGAATCTCAAGAGGTGGATATTATGATTGTCTGATTTCCAGATGCAGAAACTGAGGCCAGAGGTACTAAGGAAAAACTGAGGGACTTTGAAAAACTGAGGGACAAGACTCCATTGTGGGCCCACATTAAGCTCTGCTGTGCTGCTGAAGCTCTGGGGCAGGCAGCTGGGGGCCCCAAACCCTGGCCTTAGCCAGGGACAACAGCCATGGTCACTCTTCAGTTGCCTCTTAGCCAATCATTGATGCCATTTTCCTGAGAGCCTGTCATGCGCTTGGAGCTGTTTGAGAGGATTGGGATGTGTCCACGAGAAAGAGAGAGAGACCGAGAGAGAGAGAGAGAGAGAGAGAGCACTGCCTTCGAGGAGTTTCTGTTCTTGTGGAACAGACAAGACACAATGGGAAAGAAGTCCTTAACTATATCAGAGGGTATGAAGTGCTCAGGACAGGGCTCACAGGTGTGTGGCCTGCACACTCACACAGACCCCTGGGCTTAGAAGGGTCCCAGCAAGGGGCACCTGGGTGGCTCAGTTGGCACAGCATCTGACTCTTGGTTTCAGCTCAGGTCATGATCTCAGAGTTGTGGGATGGAGCCCCGTATCAGGGGATCAAGTGCAGAGTCTGCTTGGGATTCTCTCTCTCTCCCTCTCCCTCTGCCCCTCCTGCTTGTGCTCACTCTCTCTCTCTATCAAATAAGTAAATACATCTTAAAAAAAAAAGAAGGGCCCCAAGCTTAGTTCAATACTCTACTGTCACTATCTTGAAGTCCTAGATAATTTTTTTATTACTTTCAGAGATAGAATTTAGTGATTTATCAGTCTTATATAACACCCAGTGCTCACGACATCACATGTCTTCCTTCATGCCCATTACCCAATTATCCCTTTGCCCCATCCCCTCCTCTTGGGTAACCCTCACTTTGTTCCCTATATTTAGGAGTCTTATGGTTTGTCTCCCTCTCTGCTTTCCTCTTATTTTGTTTTTCCTTCCTTTCCCCTATGTTCACCTGTTTTGTTTTGTAAATCCCACATATGAGTGAAATCATGTATTTGTCCTTCTCTGACTGACTTATTTCATTTAGCGTAATACCCTCTATTTCCATCAATGTCATTACAAATGACAAGATTTCATTCTTTTTGATGGCTAAGTAATATTTCATTGTATATACACTATAATTTCTTTATCCATTCATCTGGGCTCTTTCCACAGTTTGGCTATCGTGGACATGACTGCTATAAACATTGGGGTGCAGGTCCCCCTGTAGGTCACTACTTTTGTATCTTTGGGGTAAATACCTAGAAGTGCAATTGCTGGGTCATAGGGTAGCTCTATATTAACTTTTTGAGGAACCTCCATACTATTTCCACAGTCACTGCACCAGCTTGCATTCCCACCAACAGTGTAAGAAGGTTCCCCTTTCTCTGCATCTTCACTACCACCTGTTGTTTCCTGACTTGTTCATTTTAGCCATTCCGACTGATGTGAGGTGGTATTTCATTGTGGTTTTGATTTGTATTTCCCTGATGCCCAGTGATGTTGAGCATTTTCTCATGCATCTGTTGGCCATTTGTGGGTCATCTTTGGAGAAATGTCTATCCATGTCTTCTGCCCATTTCTTGACTGGATTCCTTGGTTTTTGAGTGTGGAGTTTGATAAGTTCTTTATAGATCTTGGATACTAGCTTTTTATCTGATATGTCATTTGCAAATATTTTCTCCCATTCTGTAGATTACCTTTTAGTTTTGTCGACTCTTTCCTTTGCTGTGCAGAAGGTTTATATCCTAATGATGTCCCAAGAGTTCATTTTGGCTTTTGTTTCTCTTGCCTTTGGAGACGCATCTAATAAGAAGTTGCTAAGGCCAAGGTCAAAGAGGTTGCTGCCTGTATTCTCCTCCAGGATTGTGATGGATTCCTGTCTCACATTTAGGTCTTCCATTCATTTTGAGTTTATTTTTGTGTATGGTGTAAGAAAGTGGTTCACTTTCATTCTTCTGCATGTGGCTGTCCATTTTTCCCAACACCATTTGTTGAAGTCCTAAATAACTTTTGAACAAACAACCCTATAGTTTTATTCTACATTGGGCCCCACCAATTAGGGAGCCAGTCCTGGCTCCAAAAGCTGAGAGAAATTACCAGTAGATACAGGGGACAGAAAGGGGCTGGAAGGGGAGTGGGGTAGCCTGCAGTATTGACTAGGTGTTCTGCATGGTGTTCTCCTTGAAAAGGTGTTGAAGAGGTGGGGTATATTCATTTTCAAGGGCTGCCATAACAAATTACCAAACTTGGTAGCTTCAAACAAGAGAAATTATTATCTCATTATTCTGGAAGCTAGAAGTCCAAAATCAAAGTGTGGACAGAGTTGGTTCCTTCTGGAGACTAAGTGAGAACTCCCTGTCCTTCTGTTCCATGTCCCTCTGCAGCTTCTCATGGCTGCCGACAGTCCTTGGCATTCCCTGGCTTGTAGACACATCACTCTAGTCTCTGTCTCTTTCTCCAATGACCCCAATTACTGGATTTAGGACCCAGTCTAATCCAATATGACCTCATTGTAAGTAAGAACATCTGCAAAGATCTTATTTCCAAATAAGGTCACATTCACAGGCACTGGGGATTAGGACTTCAAAGGATCTTTTGTGGGGGGACACAATTCAACCTACAACAGGAAGTGAATCCAAGTATATTGAGAGAAGGGTATTCTAAGCAGAAAGAATAGACAGTACAAAGGCACTATGGCAGGAATGTGTCTTATTTGTTTGAGAATTTTATCCATTGCTGGACGCTTAGGTGCTCCAGAGGGAGACCATAACCAACACCAGCCTCTTGTGGTAGCATGATGGGAGGCCACAAAGCTATCAGACAGTAACCAGTAAATAGATGCCTGGGTTTACATGCAAAGGGGTCACGTGCTCATGCTCAGGAAGAGAGACTCAATATGTAGATACAGAACAAGTATGTATGTGATTAAGAGGGTGGCTTGGTTTGGGGTCCTCTGGCAGCAGACCCTGAGGTAGGTGCAAATGTCTTTGGGTGCAAATGGGTTTATTTGGGAGTGGTCCAAGTAAGCTAGGTGAAGGAGGAGACAGTGAGGCAGGGAAAGAGGAAAGTCACAGCAAGGGAGTTAATGAGGGGTCATCTCTGTGGGCAACTGGGGTCAGTCCTGGTGGCAGACACCTGAGGAATCAGGAGGAACCCACATCAGCACTGGTCCAACAAGTAATGAGGCTGCTGGGCTATTTCTCCACCAACTCCCATCTTTCCTCAGGAGGCATCAAGTCTCCAGTAGAGAAGTAGAGAAGACCTCAGGGATTGAGGTGGGCAAGGGCAACTGGAAGCTTCTGGAAATGTCCACCATGGCAGTAGGTGGGCTCATAGGGGCCCAGGGATGGGCCTTGGGCACCAATGGCCAGCCACCCATGGCTTGTGGAAAACCTGTGCTGAATGAGGACAAGAGCAGAATCACTACTTGAGTTGTCCCCAATGAGTGAGCACCCACCTATCCGACAGTTGGTGCAGAGGAGGAGGGGTAGTCCACACAATTCTATGAAAATTGCCACTTTCTGGTGACCATACACACGGGAAGCCAATTCCAGAGCTCAACTCATTAACCATGCATGTGACCCGATCAGTCTATACTTCCTAAACACCTCATGATTGTCAGGCCTGGCTCTGAGCAGCAGAAAATGGGCAGATCCTGTGCTCCCGAGTGTGACAGAGAAATGAAGAGATGGTTCAGAGAAGTACATGTCATGACAGAGGAAGGCTCAGGCTGTGCCAGATGGAGGCCAGGCCCTACCCACTGTGCATGCATGGAAGAAGCAGGACAGAAGGAGAAGACAGGGGAAGGGTGCACCCAGTGGAGGAACCAGTCTGTGCAATGTCAACGCCTCCAAGTAAAGTGACTTCACTGCATTGTCTTTGCCAGACTGCATTGGAGTTACAGCTGTGAATGTTTATTTCTGTGTCCCTGCCTGGAGCTCCTTGTGGCAGGTCCAGAGCTAGTGTACATCTCTGTCCCCAGCATCTAAAACAAGGCGGGGGGTGGGGGGGGGGGGACATCTGCATGGCTCAGTGGTTGAGCACCTGACTTTGGCTCAGGTCGTGATCCCAGGATCCAGGATTGAGTGCCACTTCAGGCTCGCTGCAAGGAGCCTGCTTCTCCCTCTGCCTATGTCTCTGCCTCTCTCTCTCAGTCTGTGTCTCTCATGAATAAATAAATAAATCTTTAAAAATATATAAAAAATAAAATAAAACAAGGCCAGGCCATGATGAAAACTCCCTGGATTCTTGGCCCTGAGAGATAAGGTTGGGGATCCATCCAGAGGAGGAACATAAATGCACCAGGAGGCCAGCCCCTATCTCAAGCTGAGGATAGTGGATGGCCTTAGAACACCTTCCTGATAAGGCCGAGCCATCCGTGCCTGTGCTTCCACACCAGCTGTAGGCACTGGACTCCCCATGTATCCTTTGATCTGTAGGAGAGGAGTGAACATCACCCTCAGAGCTCATCTCATAGAGCTGATGCCCCATTATGTGTAAGAAGAGTGCTCAGCACAGCCCTCAACAGAATCTTTGCACAAAATCAGCCAATCTAGAGAGAGAGAGAATGCACAGTAGACCTGCCCACAGGAGCCATGGACAGAAAGTATAACCTGGGATCCTAAATTCTTTGTGTGTCACAGGGCCTTTGACATCTGGGCCAGGCCTTGGCATTCTTCTTGGAAAAAGGGGGGAAAAAAAAATATATATATATAAAATACAGAGGATTACTGAGGATTATATTATTATCTAAATTTAAAACCACACTTGTGAAGCGGTAATATATGTGCTGCTTTATTAACACATTAAAAGACGTGATCTAGGGCAGCCCGGGTGGCTCAGCGGTTTAGTGCTGCCTTCAGCCCAGGGATCCTGGAGACCAGGGATCGAGATCCACGTCAGGCTCCCTGAATGGAGCCTGCTTCTCCCTCTGCTTGTGTCTCTGCCTCTCTCTCTCTCTCTCTTTCTCAAGAATAATAAATAAAATATTTTTTAAAAATAATAAAATAAAAGACATGATCTAGGGGTACCTAGTGGCTCAGTTGGTTGAGCGTCTGTCTGCCTTTGGCTCAGGTCATGATTCTAGGGCCCTGGGATCGAGCCCTGAGTTGGGTTCCTTGCTCAGTGGGGACCCTACTTCTCCTCCTCCCTCTGCCTTCATGCCCCCTGCCTGTGATCCCTTTCTCTCTGTCAAATAAATAAATAGAATCTTCAAAATAGAAAAAAGCATAATCTAGTTTCTGACTAGTAAGACCCTAATTTCTTAGCAATACCATTTCTGGGTATGTATCCAAGGAAATGAAATCACCATCTCAAAGAGATGTTTCTTACAGCATTATTTACAATAGCCAAGGCATAGAAACAACCTATATGTCCATTGCAGATGAATGGATAAAGGAAAAATTGTATCTATCAAATGTGTCATATATATATGGAATATATATATAGAATGGATATATATAAAATGTCATTTATGTATATAATGGAATATTACTTAGCAATTAAAAAAGAAGGAAATCCTGCCATCTTCTAAAACATAGATAAAACTTGAAAGCATTACACTAAGTGAAAGAAGCCAAACAGATAAAGACAAATACTGTGCAATGTCACTTATGTGTGGAATCTAAAAAGGCCAAACTCAAAGAAACTGCAAATCGAATGGTGGTGGCCAAGGGCCAGGGGGTAGAAGAAACCGGAGGAGCTGGTCAGAGGGTACAAACTTCCGGTAATAAAACAAAGAGGTTCTGGAGGTGTGGGTTACAGCATGGTGATCACAGCTAATAGCACTTTATTATCTACTTGAAAGTTGCTGAGAGCAGATCGTAAATATTCTTACCAAACACACACACAAAAGGCAGTGTGTGACAATGTGAGGTGATGGGGTGTTAACTAGTCTTATTGTGCTAATTGTTTTATGAGATATGTGTTATACCAAATCATCAGGCTGTGCACCTAGAACTTACACAATGTAATATGCCAATTATACCTTAATTAATAAAAGTAATAAATAAATAAAGTTAATAAAGCAGCACATATATTACCGCTTCACAAGTGTGGTTTTAAATTTAGATAATAATATAATAGGGTAGAGGAGGCCCTAACTTCTTAATAGTGAATACTTAGTGGTAAAAGCCGTATGATGTGAACTATCTCTGACTTCTGTGACAAATTCAAAGGTACTGCTAACACTACTGTGGTTTGATGTCTAGATTCATAAGTGAAGAAAATACTAAAATTTCAATTCGAGATTAGTAAAACTCAAGACATAACTTTCTCTCCTGCAGATCCTGTCCTGAGAACAGGTATTTCTCTGCCTGGATATTTCCGTGAAAACACCCCCTTCCTTGCCGTCATTCCAATAACACCCCTTTGATCCTTGAAGGAGCCTGCAAGGTCTCTGTTACTTGCAACTAGAAGAAAACAAGTAAAAAGTTCAATCTACACATCTGGCCCTTGCGAGGATATTGGCACTTGTAGAACATCGGGTTCTTTCCCCCTCCATATCATGACCATCAGAAAGATCTCTTTCTGTGCTGGTCCGTGAGTGCCTATGAAGGCAGGAAGAGAGCCAG
Organism: Vulpes vulpes; assembly: GCF_048418805.1. NCBI lineage: Eukaryota > Metazoa > Chordata > Mammalia > Carnivora > Canidae > Vulpes > Vulpes vulpes. Next base: position 118,216,216 of record NC_132793.1, on the reverse strand, counting down.
GCATTTGTGAAGCCCTCCTGTGGGCCAGACATTCGGTTGGAGGCCTCATGGTAGCCCTGCAAGCCAAGTGGTCCATTTTGCAGATGAGGAAACCAAGACTCAGAATGGCCCAAGACTTGTCTGAGGTCCCATAAGAAAAAGGAATGAAGCCAGGATTCCGTCTCAGGTCTGACTCAAGTCTACATACTCTCCTTGCATTTTATCAATGGAACAAAAGGATTTTACACTGTGTATGGTTTTTACGTTCAAGCATGTGATTCCATTTAGAAAACTTGAACCCCATCATCTTGTAATAATTGTATTGTTTTGAGGGAAAAATGATACATACCCAGCTATTTTCTTTGAATCTGAGAACCTCAGCAGATTGTTACAGATGAACTATTTCAGTGGTCTGCAAAAGCCTCCAACTATAAAACATGAGACTATGCAGTTGGAGCCATTCTACTCTCCAAATTCCCTTCTGATGCTGTGTAATGCCACACTCCTCCTGCCCTCCCCAGATTTGCTAAGCAAATTTGCAATGTCAGGCTTGACTCAGCTATAATCCAACAGGCTGTGAACCCTCTGGTGGGCTGGATGGTAAGCCCTGACCACCCCACCACCACCACCACCACCAAAAAAATATTTCCACAGCCTAATCCCTGGAATCTCTGAATATTACCTCATTTAGTTAAAAAAATTAATATTATTTTACATTTCAAAATATGTGATTACATTAAGGGGTTCAAGAGGAGATGTTCACATAGATTATCTAGGTGGGCTCTAAGCCCAAAGACAAGTATCCTTAAGAAGAGCGAGGCAGAGGGAGATTTGACACATTGGAGAAGGGCAAGTGGACCTGAGGGAAGATTAGAGCCATGTGCCTGCAAGCTCAGTGGCACCACACAGGGTAAAATCCATCAGGCTGCCATGAGGATTCAATGAAATGCCACAGAAAATTTGTGCAACAACACCCAGCACATAATGAAAGCTCAATATGTATGTTATTTTCATCAATAATTACAAAAAAGGGAAATGAGCAGTATTATTTATAGTAGAAGAAAATCTGGATTATATACCAGAAAACCAAGTTTTCTATTCTTTTCTCTTTTTTTAGAGAGATGAGAGTGATGAGGGGGAGTGGGAGAGAGAATCTTAACTAGGCTCTTCATTGGGCATGGAACCCAACACAGGACTCGATCTCACAATCCTGAGATCATGACTTGAGCCAAAATCAAGAGTGGGTCGCCTAACTGACTGAGCCACCTCTGTGCCCCAGCACATTTATTTTCTATTTTAAAGTAATTCTAACTCTTACTTGTATTATTTCTTTCTTTCTACATTTTTTTAGCTTTCTGTGGGGGTCCTTTTTCTAACTTATGTAGTTGGCTATTGTTGTATAATGCGTTTCTTCCGAATAAACTCCAGGACAAGGACGTGTATATAGGAGGTGTGGAGGGGCAATTGAAGAATCAGCGGCTTTGAGAGAGCAGAAAGGCAGTTTGGGCAGAGGAAAAGCTGACCTGCAGTGCACTCCCAGAAAGGGCTCCGTCAATCCCAAAGTCTCAACCACCTGAGCTGGGAGGAGGTCTGGGACAAGCCGGGCTTCTGTGTTGGCAAGGGCAATTCCCCAAAGGAGACTCCACTGAGAACTGTCCCTACCACCCTTCTCTACACCTGAGTCATTGAGTTCTTCCATCCCAAGGGAGACTCTGGACAGTACAGTGTCTGCTGCACGTACTTAGGTCTTCAACCTTTCTTCTTCGCTAATATACACACTTAAGGCTAAAAATCTGCCTCAAAGTGTGTCTTTAGCTGCATTTCACATGTTTTGATATTGTTTGTGCTCTTTGGATTTTCTAAATTTCATTAATTTTTTTTTTACTTTTGGATTATATGATGTAATTTCTTGAAAGCTGTGGATTTTCCAGTTAACCTTTCTGTTATTCTATTCTAGGTTAATTCTACTGAGGCCAGATAACACACTTTCGTGTCAATCTTTTGAAATTTGTCAAAACTTTCTTATGGCCTAGCATATCATCAATTCTGTAAATTTCCCATGCACACTGGGAAAGTACTGATATTTTGCATTTGGGAGGTATAAGTGTCTTATGTTTGTCAGACAGGTTGAATTTTATAATTCTGGTATTCAACTTTTCTATCTCCTTATTGAATTTTTATCTGTATAGTCTATCAATCATTGAAAGAAACTCAGTAAACTCTTCCACCATGACTGCAAATTTCTTTATTTCTCCTTCCAGTTCTTTCAACTTTTGCTTTACATGCCTTGAAGTTATGCTACTAAATATGCTTGTAGATATAGAATTGCTATATATTACTAGTAAATTTACTCTTTCATGAAACATCTGTCTTTATTTTTAATAATGCTTCTTGCCTTGAAGCACCTGGGTAGCTCAGTCATTAAGCGTTTTACTGTTAATTTTGGCTCAGGTCAGGGCCTCCGGGTTGTGAGATTGAGCCCTGCATCAGGGTCCAAGTTGGGCGTGGATCCTGCTGAAGATTCTCTCTCTTTCCCTCTGCCCCTCCCCACTTTCTCTTCTCTGTTTCTTTCCCTCTCTAAAAAAAAAATGCCTCTTGCCTTAAAGTTTACTTTGATATTATCTGATTTCAGAATCACAATCACACTAGCTTTCTTTTGATTAGTGCTGTGTGGTAGATCTTTATCCTTCTTTTACTTTCAATTTTTTTTTTGAATTTTTGTTTAATGTGTGACTCTTAAAAAAAAAAAAAAGAATGTATTTGTTTATTTGACACAGAAAGAGAGTAAGCAACCAAAGCTGAGAGAATGGCAGAGGGAGAAGAAGTCTCCCTACTGAGCAAAGAGCCCAATGTGGGGCTCTATCCCAGGACCCTGAGATCATGACCCCAGTCAAAGGTAGAGGCTTAGCCAACTGAGCCACCCAAGTGCTCTGTAATGTGTGCCTCTCATAAGCTGTATATCATTTGGCACTATTTATTTTCTTGTCTGACAATCTAGTCTATAATTGGAATATTTAGCTCATTTGCATTTAATGCCATTACTGATATGGTTTAAATCAAATATCTTAGTTTTCTCTTTTTATTCCAACTGTTCATACTCTTTTTTCTTTCTTGCCTGCCTTTACATTAATCAAATATTTTATTATTCCATATACCCCTCTATGCATGTTTGTCATCCATTCTTTTGCTGTATTTTTAGTGTTTGTTCTAGACATTATCATATGCATTTTGTACTTATTAGAGTCTAATATAAACTTGTATTTTTACCACTTCCTGGATAATAAAAGGAGCTTGGAACACTTTTGCTCCATTAATATCCCAAACACACTTTCTGTGTTATTATGTTTTAATTCTGCATATATTCTGCACACCATGAAACATTGCAATTATACATACATTCAACATTCATTTACACTCGCATATTTACCCTATCCACTGCTCTCTATTCCTTCTGGGATTTCAGCTCCTATTTGAGATCATGATTTTTTTGCCTGATGAACTCCTTTTAAAATTTCCTTTGGGGGGCACCAGGGCAACTCAGTCAGTTAAACGTCTGCCTTTGGCTGGGGTCATGATCCCAGGGTACTGGGATTGAGCTTGGCATCAGGCTCCCTGCTCAACAGGGAGCCTGTTTCTCCCTCTCCCTCTGTTGCTCCCCCTGCTTGTGCTCTCTCTCTCTCTTTGTGTGTCAAATAAATAAATTAAATATTTTAAAAATAAAATAAATGAAATGAAATAAAATAAAATTTCCTTTGGTTTAAGTGTGCTCAGCTTCACTTCTCACAATATTTTTTTTGGTCTAGAAATGTTTTTATTTTGTATTCATATTTTCCCTGAAATTATCAAGCTTAGTTTTGATCATTCAAATATGTTTGTTTATTTTCATAACATTTTTAAGACCCTCGCAAGGCTTATGGTACTACTATATTTTGATTGAATCATCTGTTTGATTTTTGAGTTGAGAATATTTAATTATTATAGCTTTGAAATATAAACTTACATACAATAAAATTAAACCTGTTTTATATTTACAGTTCAATAAACTTTGATCAGTGTATACAGTTGTGCAATAGCCACCACAATCAAGTTTAAGAGGGTGTTTATTATCCCTAAAAGTTCTCATTTGCCCCAGTATGGTCAATCCTTTCTATGTCTTCAGCTTGATGAAATTACTAATCTGCTCAGTCACTATAATTTTCCATTTTGTAGAATTTCTTATGAATGGAATCACATAGTATATATTATTTTGTGGCTGGTTTCTTACACATAGTTTTATGTTTGGGGGATTCAAGCACATTGCTATATGTATCAGTTCATCTCTTTTTATCACTGACTGGTGGTATCCCATTGTATGAGCATATTACATCTTGTTTGTTCACAGGTAGGGTGAATTTGGGTTGCTTCCAGTGTTGCTTTCATTTTTTAAGATTTTTGTCAGCTACAGAATTCAAAGTTGGCAGACATTTTCTTGCAATGCATTATTTTTTAATTCTTTCAGTTTTTACTTGCTTTTAAGTCTATCTCTCCTTCATTTTTGAGCAATTGTTCTCTGGGTTAACATGTTCTTCCCCTCTCCCCCCAACATTTTAAAGATGTTATTTAATTGTCTTCTGGCTCACATAGTTTCAGACAAGACATCTGCTGACATTCTTACCTTTGTTCCTCTGTGTGTAATGTGACTTTTTCTCTGGCTGCCATCAAGATTTCTCTTTTATCCTAGTTTCCAGCAGAGTGAATATGGTGTCCCCAGGTGGTTTTGTTTTAATTTTTCTCCTGCTTGGAGGGCTCTGGGTTCTGTGGGTTTCTGGTTTGTTGTCATTTATTACTTTTGGAAAATTATCAGCCTTTATCTCTTCAAATATTCTTTTGCCCTGATCTGTTTCTTTTCCCCTTCTAGGGTTCCAATTACATGTATGATAAATCACTTGATATTGTTCCTCAGCTTTCCAATGCTCTGTTCTGGTTTTCCCACTCTTTTTTTTCCCCTCCATATTTCAGTCTGAGTAATTCCTATTGGCCTATATTTGTGTTTACAGATTCTTTCCTCATCGTGTCAAGAATCCTGATAAGCCTCTAAGGAAGCAGTCTTCACCTATCTTACTAATATTTTTATTTCTAACATTTCCTTTGATTCACACTGTCAGTCTCCCTGCTGAAATACCCATTTGCCCATGTATGCTGTCCATCTCCACTAACCCTTTTAACATATTAATCATTGTTATTTTTAATTTTCCTTCTGATGGTTGCAAAATATGGGTCCTCTTTTAGTCTGAATATGTTAATTGCATCATCTTTTGACAGTACATTTTTTTTCTCCTTGCTTTTTCATGTGTATCACATTTAAAAATTGGTTTCCAGACATCATGTGTAGAATTTAGACTGAAATAAATAGTATTTATGACTGCAAATAACCAGCCTGTTACTTTCAAGAGTATATTTAGTCTAGTCTAATTTTGAACCAGGTTTGGGTTTTGTTGCTTCTTCAGTTATCTTCAATACATCACCATATTCAAATATCCCTGGTGTTACTTTTTGCTTAGGGTGGCAACCAGTTTGTCCCAAGATTTTCCGCAGTATTCCTGCTTCACCTTCATCCTCCTCTAGAGCCTAGCCTCAGTCTGGAATGCATTGATCAAGTTGGAAGTCATATGAGATGATTTCAAAAAGGAAAGCAAGGGGCCAGAATGTGTAAGGCTTAAAAACCATGGTAAATGTGGGATTTTACTTTGAGTAGCATAGGAAACTACCAAAGAGTTTTGATCAGAGACATATTTTGAATATGTTTGAAAAGAATCACTCTGGCTGCTATATGAAGAATTAAACCAGAGGGGCAACAATAAAAATATTAGTTGCGAGGCTTCATCATAAGCCAGGGGAGAGGCAACAGTGGCTTTGACAAGTGTGTTAGCAGCAGAGGAGGTGAGAAATATTTGTTTGGGGATGCAATTAGATGGAATTTTCTGCTGTATTGGATGTGGGTATGAGAGGAAGAGAATGTTTGCCTACTGCAGCTTTTCTTATTCCTTTACTTTGTATCTCTTGTGTTATTATGTCTTAGGTTTATTTCTGGTAAATGGCATGGAGCTGGATTTTGTAAATCTTGTTTGAGAATCCCTGAAATTTAATAAAATTTAATCCTTTTTCATTTCTTGTAATTGCTGTTCTGTTTGGACTTACTTGTACTATCATTATTTTTTTTTTGCTTTTATTTTATTTATGTTTTCTCCTCTCCTGACTTTTACTGGATTATTGTTAGTTTTTGCAAAATAATTACTAGTTCTTTGGTTCTTTTCACTTGGCTGAAAGTTATATAATCTATTTCCATTATTTTAGGAGTTGTCCTTAATTTTTTCAATATGTATATTTGACTGAACAAAAGAGAAACTCAGCTTCTAACTCAAATATTGTTACTGAGTACCAGTGAAACCTTCAACACAATAATTTGTCTCATATTCTTTCAACGACTTTATGCAAGATTTCAGTGATGTGTGAGAGAAAGGCTAGGGATGAGTACACTTTCAAGTCATGACCTGTGCTTTCTATTCCTACTGTCAAAAACTCAGAGTGCTCACAGCATACTACTGGACAAAAGAAGCCAGACACAAAGGAGTGTATACTATGTAATTCCATTTATATAAAAATTAGAAGTAAAAAAATTTTTAAACGATTTTTAATCTCATAGTTTATTTTTTTAAGATTTTGTTAATTTTTTCATAGAGACACACACACAGAGAGAGAGAGAGAGAGGCAGAGACACAGGCAGAGGGAGAAGCAGGCTCTATGCAGGGAGCCCGATGTGGGACTCGATCCTGGGTCTCCAGGATCACACCCCAGGCTGCAGGCGGCACTAAACCACTGCACTACCGGGGCTGCCCTAGAAGTAAAATTAATCACAATCAAATAGTGGTTCCTGGTGGTGATGGGGAGACAGATAATGACTGGAAGAAGCATAAGAAGGGCTCTAGGTACTGGTTTCACAGATGTTTCCAGTCTCTAATTCAACTGGTCTGTACATTTACAATATGTGTACTTTCTGTGGGTCTATTTCAGTAAAAAATACTTTTAAAATTATTTTCAAAGAAAAGTTGAATAAAATAAAACAAAGAAAATATAAGAGTCAGGATATCTGGGTGGCTCAGTGGTTGAGTGTCTGCTTTCAGCTCAGGGCATGATCCTGGGGTCCTGGGATCAAGTCCTACATCAGGCTCCCTGTGGGGAGCCTGCTTCTCCCTCTGCCTAAGTCTCTCCCTCTCTCTTTGTGTCTCTCATTAATAAATAAATAAAAATCTTTAAAAATAAATAAGAAAATATAAGAGTCTCAATTATCAAGAAAACATCTCTCTGTTGGTTACTTTGAACTTGCCTAAGCAACCAGGAGAAGACCATTGCTGAGCCAGGCCTATGCCACAGGGCAGGTGTTCAGAGAAGAATTTAGCCTGGTTCCTATCTTCAAGAAGGTCTCTAACTAGTAGAAGGGACAGAATTGGTTTTTAATAATTCTTAATTTCATATGGCTGCGACTGCTATAATAGAAGTGTGTAGTTTCTTATGTGCTATAATAGAGGTTTTACAAGATGATGCAAGAGGGGACAAGGGAGGAACATCACGAAGGAGGCAGAAGAGGCTCTCAAAGGAGGTGACCTTTGGTCATTTTCATGAAAAAGATAACTACATGTCTCCAGGGAGGAAGAAGCGTTCTGAGTAAAATGCAGGGACACATTCCATACTGGGAAGCTGAGGTGGTTTGCTATGTCCTGAGCATTGGTTTCAAAGGAGCAGATAAGGCTAAGGAGTGTGCAGGAAGGGCCATGAAGGTCCTGGTGGTCTGGTCACAAGATCCCAGTAGAGACCCAGATGGTGGAATCAAAGTACAATAGGAAGGGAACAGACACAGGTAGCAGGTACAAGAGTCCAGACAGTAAGGTTTTTGGCAGCTATTACCCTAACTTATTCTCCCACCTACCCTAGGGAAATGTGGTTGTCAGCTCACCAGAAGTCTAATTAACCAGACTGCTTCTCCCATGCATTCTGGATCATCATCACTCGGTTGCTGTAAAAAGGAACAGGAGCTAGGGAGTTTAGAGGTCACTCATGCTGAACACCAGCATTCCTCTCTTCCCATCACAGACATGCCATGTGACCTTGGTATGTTCTTCAACATGTTCAAGGTCCCCAGTGCCTCCTGGAGAAAACAGGGAAACCAGCCTTGGGCTCCAGGGCAGGTATCTGAACACATAATTTCTCAAGAACCATTTCAAGTTCATGGCTTTCTAATCATAATCACTCATGTAGACCAAACACTTCCTGGGCACCAGGCATTACTAATGGCCTTAAATGTACAAACTCAATCCTCTCACCAACATTATGGGGAAAATACTGTTATTAGCCTCAGTGTATGGGCCAGAAACCTGGAGCACAATGGGGTAAAGTAATTTTCCCAAGGCTGGCAGACAAGAACTAGCAAAGTTGGGATTTGAGCTCAAGAAATTTGTCGTTAGCATCTACATCTTTAGCCACAATGCTTTACCCTCTCTAGGCAAGCCAAAGATGTTGCAACTTATATATTTGTGTTTCTGGAGAAATTCATATAGTTGCTCAAAAATAGTCTTCCTTTTCATCCTGTTTCCCATGGAGTTTGCTCCAAAGTATAATTCCCTTCAGGCCCATTTAATTTAGCATCAAGTATTTTATTGGTCAAACATTCATTTTATTAACATTTCATCTTATGAAAGTTCAGTATAATTGCACTGGTTACATTTTCTCACAAAACCATTTTCACAGGGCAAAAAACACAGCTTAGTAGAATCGCCGTGCTCAAAATCAGGAGGTAAAAATTGAAAAGACAGTGTCGCTTACAAAATATTCTTCACCTTTTCCCCTGGAGAAGACACCATTGAATGCTTCCCAATAGGATCCTCATCACCGTTCAATGTAGAGGCTTAGGGGAATATCAAGGAGAGTTTACTGCACTGTCATTTCAAAGCTCTAATTACATGGTAACTGTGAAGTCAGAAGCACATTTTCAAGATGTCAGAGCTGGTTTGAGAATCACTCATTTAACCATCATCACAAAATTGAGGACCCAAGCAAGGTATTATGTTCCGTCCAGCGTCATTCAGCCCCTTAGCATCAGGTCTGAACATGGGTTTTTTGGTTTCACTCAAGTCGTCTCCCACAAGTCAGTTCAAGGGAAAAGAAGCTGAAAAAATAAATAAGGCAAGGTTTGAACTTGATTTTATCTTCAACAAAGATAAAGTGATGAGGGGAAAAAAGGTAAAGTGATGTGATTGAGTCATAAAATGTTTCATTTACCAAAAGAGTAAGATGTCAGGTGAGCATGTGTGGGGAAGAGGACTAAAAATGCCATCCTAAAGTCACATCAAAGAAATACTCAAGCACCAGGATCTATCACTGGTCGACTTCTAGAAGACTCTAATTTCCAGAAAGGACAACCTGTAATAGTTGGTGTAACCTTCAGATCTGCATTGGCAAATACACAAATGCTTCAAAAAGGCAGTGTAACTGTTCATTAAGAAGTTCTAGACAGCCTGTAATCCTAGCTCATAGGAAATTAATGTTCTCTTAAACAATTCCAGGTTTCTTGGTCCAAGCCAGAGGTCTGCAACGCTTGGAGAGAGATTACTGGTTTATTAAAAATTATATGGAAAGAAGGCAGGAGGCCAAGCCTGATTGTCCTCAAAGACAGTAAGCAGCTCCCATTGGCCCTGGCACCAAAATATCCAAGGCTTTTCGCACGCTCATGAGCAAGGTATAAAATGCATACAACAGATCATTATATGTACACAGAGGAGCTGGCACTTAGCAGAAAGACATGGAAGCTCATGGTCAATACATGTAGTAGTGCCATTTATCAGAGGATGGCCTTGAAGAAGCTTGTCACCCAGGTGAGGCAACCGACTCCATCAGTACACAGTGTTGTGGACAGAGACATGAATCTAGCCCTGCTTTGGTACTTACCCATTGTGTTATCTTGGGTTTTTTCACTTACCCATTCGAGCCTCCATTTCTTTACCTTATGATGGGCATAATGATGTGGGCATCATAGAGGTGTTAGAGTCTGTAATGTCTGTAAATGTTAAAGTCTTTACCATCCTTGATTGCTGTTATTCCTAGTAGTCTTACTATTATTATTATTACCTGTTATTCCTAGTGGTATTGGTGTTTTTCTTACCTAATCTCTAACTCCAGTCACACAAAAATGTTCACATTACAAGGATGAGAGATGTGGTGCATGGCTTTAGTGGAATTAGTGTTTGGGAATGCTATAAATGGCAGAGTTTGGGTCTGATAAAGTAGAAAATAGGAAATCATTGAAGGCTTTTCACCAATGGAATAGCATGTTAAGTCAGCATTTAATAAAGACTGATTGGACAGGATTATGCCAAATGGCCAAGAAGATGAGAAAGACCAAATTGGGTGGGTTAGTTCAGAGATGATCATAGCACTACAGGTAAATGGGGGAGAGAGTGGGAAGCAATCACCAAATGTCTAAGGAATCCTTGTGGATGAAATGCAGAGATACAAAAGGTGGGGGGGGGGGGTAAAGTAACTTTGAGAAAATAGACTATAGGAGAAAGAGTACATTCATGAAACAAGAACAGGCTGCTATATAAAATGTATAGGCAGGAAACCAAAACAATAAAAATAATACTAAAATAAAAGGGGAGAACTAGTCACAGAACTAAAAAATATAACAGTAGAAATGTTGAAATTAAAGATTTTGAAGATAAATTTGAGAAAATCTGGAATCCCTGGGTGGCTCAGTGGTTTAGTGCCTGCCTTTGGCCCAGGGTGTGATCCTGGAGTCCTGGGATCGAGTCCCACGTGGGGCTCCCTGCGTGGAGCCTGCTTCTCCCTCTGCCTGTGTCTCTGCCTCTCTGTGTGTCTCTCATGAATAAATAAATAAAATCTTTAAAAATTTTTTTGAGAAAATCTCCCAGAACAGAGAGGAAAATGGCAAAGAAATAAATGGGAGGAACGGGAAAGAAAGATAAGAAAATTAGAGCCCTGCCCAGGAAGTTCAATCTGTGAATAACATTATCGAAAAGAAAAAAAAAGTAGATGGGGCACCTGGGTGGCTCAGTGGTTGAGTATCTGCCTTTGGCTCAGGGTATGATCCCAGGGTCCTGGAATTGAGTCCCGCACTGGGATCCCCACAGGGAGCCTGCTTCTCCCTCTGCCTCTCCCTGTGCATCTCTCATGAATAAATAAACAAAATCCTTAAAAAGTAGTAGAAGAAATCTTCAAAAAATAAACTTCAAGAATATTTTCCAGAACTAAAGACATTAATTTTCAAACTGCAGAGGTCCTTCAAGGGTCCAGCACAATGGCCCCAAAGGGATGCTCTACATGACACATGATTATGAAATTTCAGAACACTGTATATAAAGGGAATATGACACAATCTTCTAGGCAGAAGAAAAGCATATCCCACACAAAGGACCAAGAGTCATGACAGTGCCAGGAGTCCCATCATAGCAAACCCACATAAGGAAAGCACTGGTGTGATGCCATGATAACTCTGAAGGAAAGTAACCTTTAACCTAGAATTCTATACTGACCCCAATTCTCTAGCAAGTGTCAGAATATCTTCAGACATGCAAGTTCTTTAAATGTATTTCCCATAGGCTTGTTGGTGGCTGTCGGTTAAGCATCCAACTCTTGATTTTGGCTCAGGTCATGCATGATCTCAGGGGCGTGAGAGTGAGCCCCTCGTTAGGCTCTGTGCTCAGAGAGGAGTCTACTTGAGATTCTCTCTCTCCCTCTGCCTTCCCCCTACTTGTGCATACTCTGTCTCTCAAAAAAAATTTCCCATATGCTTTTTCTCAGAAAGCTACTAGAACGTTTATGTTTTTTTAAAAAATAATAAACCAATTAAGGAAAAGATGTGGCATATAGGAAAATGGAATCCATGACAAAAGAGAGGCCATGGGATCCCCAGGATGATGATGAAGAGAGACCCCAGAGTATAACCCCACATTGAGCCTAAACAGGCTCAAGTCAGAAATCTCCAGGACAGACTTCTAAAGGAATAAAGTGTTCAGAATATTCAATATGTCTGAATACACTTACACAGTCATGATAAGGTTGAAGCAAACATACACCTAAGAAAATTAAGATTAAAATGCACTGGCAAGATGAAAGAATTCAAAGTTTGAGAGGAAAGAAAGGGGCAGGAAAGGAGAATGAAGAAAAATCAGTCCAATCTTCCACAGAGGGAAGGTGAAACATAAAAGCCAATAAATAGCAACAGAAACACATTAGTCCATGAAATGAAGGTAATTACAAAACCAAAATGGGCAAAAGAGTTGAAAGCTGCAACCTATAGGAAAGAGAAGGTAGGACAGACGGGTCACTGCTGTTGCCATGGCAAGCACTGGAAAATCCTTTGACCCTTTCAGTTGGATACATGGACATTTTTAGAAAAGAAGGAAGAAATAGGTTACATGTTGCAAACTTGGAGAAATCAAACAAATCTCATCCTCAGCTCAGGATCAGGAAGATGGCTCTTGTTGTCCTGGCAAAGGGCCCTTAGGGAGATAATATCACAAATTTGAAAACTCCTCCCAGCCCCACATGAATTCGCTCGGTGATTCAGGGAAAGTCCCATGAAATTCTCTTTGCTTCTGCTCCCTTCTTGGAGCAAGGCAGTAACTGAACTAGAATCATAGAGGTCCCGTCTAGAATCTACATTCTGTGCCCAACACTGTTGGATTAAGAGACTATTCCTTTGCCAGGTGAGGTCAGGGGAAAGTCACCCAAAGTCGAATGGCAGTGATACAGAGGACAGACAGCTCATTAGGCCCTGTGGCTCATTCCCTTCTCTGGGAGCCCAGCCAGGTTAGCAGATCTGCCTTTTTTCTGAGGGATGGAAAGGCAGATGGCCATAAGATCAAGAATCCCCTCTCCAATGAGGCTGACTGCTGCCTGGAGGTCTCCTGCTCTCTCCTTCTTGGTCTGTGCAGCATTCCTAGGGCACGGTCGATCTTCAGAAGCCCTTTCCACGAGGCATCCAGTCTAGGTGGTGTGCTGGTTGCTCAGTCACTGATCCTGCACATTGCTACTTCTCTGCTTGAACTTTTCCTCAATGAGTCCAGTGTTGACTGTGCTGGAGGTACATGGTGTTAGTGCTTGTGTTCCACAGGCCTCTGCCCGACAGACACACCCAGTGGGTCTGAAGACCCTCATCAAGCAAAGCGAGTGCTCCTAACACAACAGCCAGCTAAGAAAATCTCCTCTTGGAGGCTGAAATCCTCTCAGTTCAGTGTAATAAAAACAGGCTGGAAAACTCTTTGTGACAAATCAAAACAAAACACCATGCTTTGGCTGTGGGTTATTTATTGAGAATCACAACATTTTAAGAGCAGAGGAGTACACAAGTGCCTGTGGCCTTTGGACAATCCTCCAAGAATTTATATTCTAGACAATCACACTGCAATGCAGGAAGGAAGCCACGAGAGAAAACTGTTTAGCAAAGCACCCGTTTTTCTAAACAGGGAACCAGAAGAGACTTTGGCTTGTTATAAATTATGAACCCACATATTCTCTGGAAGAAATAAAACAACTTTCACTGAGTGAAGAAATCCTGTGTCTACTTGAGTCTTCTGGAAGCAGTATTGGCCTTCTGCATGTGGCAAAAGTGGCCCCCATCCCAGAATACTACCCCCGCCCGCCCCCACCTTACTCTTTCAAAATATCTCTGTACAATCCAATAAAATAAATGAAAACTAAAGAAGACTGAGTTTAATATTCAGGGGATATAATTCAAGCATAGCCAATTGGACAACTTCCCTGTTAATCAAAAGAATAACAAAGTTTTTCTCCTTCTTTTCTTTGTAGAACATAAAGTTAATACCCTGTTTAGGAAGGCCACATGGATGTGTGGAAGGAGAATGGGATGGAGAATCGAAGCCTGGCTTGCCTTGGACTCATCTCCCAGGAAAAGGCTCAAGACCAGATCCTCCTCACTCTGATTGGATGTTGAGAGCCTTCTTAAGAATTCAGATTCCAGGCCGCCAGGGTGGCTCGGCAGTTGAGTGCCTGCCTTTGGCTCAGGGTGTGATCCTGGGGTCTAGATGAGTCTTGCATTGGGCTCCTTGCAGGGAGCCTGCTTCTCCCTCTGCCTCTGTGCCTCTCATAAATAAAATATAAAATAAAATAAAATAAAATAAAATAAAATAAAATAAAATAAAATAAAATAAAATAAAAAAATAAAATATAAAATAAAATAAGAATTCAGATTCCCAGCCCCTCTGAATCTCAGCCTCCTAATATAAATCCCCATTTTCCCTGTTGCATACCCAGCTCCAGGATCTCTCTTCCGGCTAGCTGCTCACCTCTCTCCTCTCCCCACTAAGTGATTAGGGTTCCTGGAAAACAAAACCCAGTGACTCAAAACTTTTCAAGGTGATGGCTCATTATCTTGATTGTAGTGATGGTTTCACAGGCGTGCACTTTAAATACATGCTATTTTTCATGTGTCAGTTATAGTTCAACAAAGTTGTTTTAGAAAGGAGTTAATCAGGTCATCTGAGTACAACCTCTGCCTTTGCGCCTGGAGCACAACCGTCTCCAAAGGCAACAAAAGGCAAACACATACACATGTTAGGGTATGTAGGCCAAGCTGATATAATCCAAAGGTCCTAAAACACAGCAGCTCAGATAAGACAAAAAGTTCTTCCTTTGTCTCATGACAGCCCAGAACAAAGCAGGAGACCAGCAGGGATGAGGTCTTTGCTCCACAAAGTCACTCAGGGACCAACTTTCCTTCCACCTTGTTGTTCTACACCCACATAATGCAAGCTGATCATCTGTGGTGATTGATGACCACATTCCAGGCCGCAAGAAGGGAGAAAAGAGAAACAGAAATACAAGCAATGTCCTCCTAGGGCAGGGCTGCAGAAGGTGGCACACAGGCATCCACTCACACTCCAGTGGTGGGAATATGGTCACGTGGCCAAACCCACCTGCAAGGGAGGCTGGGAAATGTAGTCCTTGGTTATTGAACTGAGGGAGGAGGTTTCTTTTGTTCAAAGGAGGGAGAACAGTTAGCCATTTATGTCCTAGTTTTTTGGAACATGGAGAAAAACGTATGGGGAGAACAGAACACAAGTCGCAATAAGTTGTATTGCCACACAGAGTAGATCCTCAAGAGCTACAATTTCCTTTATTATAGTAAGTGGAGCTCTGGAGGCTGGAAATCCAAGATCAAGGTGTGGCAAGGGTGGTTCCTTCTGAGGACTCTGAGGGAAAATCTGTTCCATGTCCCTGTTCTAGCTTCTAGATGCATCAGGCATCCCTTGGCTTGTAGATGATGTTCTCTGTCTTCACATCATCTTCCTTCTGCATGTGTCTCTGACTCTTCATACGGACTTTTTTTTTATAATAAGGGCACCAGTCATGTTGGATCAGGGCTCCATCCTGCTCCAGTACAACTTCACCTTGATGAATTTATATAAGCAGAGACCTTATTTCCAAAGAAGGGCACACTCCAAGGTACTAGAGGTTAGGACTTCAACTTATGGATTTGAGGGACACAATCCAACCCATAACACATGAGAATAGAATTAAATTTGAAGTCAGGAGATTCCAGGTCACATCCCAGCCCTGCCACGGTCCGACTGAGTGATCGGAGACAATCTCACGAGGTCTCGTCTCATTGCTGTCATTTGTCAACAATGAAGTAACCACACCCGCCCCACAGGGCTGTGTGAGGGACAGAAGTCTGCGAAAGCCCTGAGCTAACTCTAAGGGGCCAGAGTGGCTCTCGCTGGCTTGTCTTCCACTTTTCTCTGACTAAAAGGTCAGCTCCAGGGGAAGACAAAACTTCTCGCACCAGCCTGCCTCCTTCCCCCTCTTTCTTGAATTAAACCTTGTGGCAGATCTTCCAACTGCTCCAGTTGGAAGGGGCCTCTTAGAGAGAAACTCTACCGCGGGCAAAATACCTTCAATTCCCTTAAAGAAAAAAAAATCCCTTTTGGTCCACAGATGGGTAATTGTATTCACTATTTCCAAATGTCAAAATGCCAGCCTGGGCCAGCTTTCCACTGAGATCAAACAGGCTCCCTGGGCCTCCCTTCTACTGATGTGGGTGTGCGTTTAGCCACGGTGTAAAAAGCTGATTTCTGAGCAGAGTGGGCTGGGCAGACTGTGCCGTTTGCAGCAGAGATAGGGCGTCAACCCTCCTCCTGCAGCAGACACCAAGGAATCATGCCATTCCAGGGGCCACTCTTCAAGCGCCCCAAAACACACAGCCTATCTTGTCCAACACTAAGAAACAAAAAACAGGAACACCAAAAAAAAAAAAAAAAACAGGGAACATCTCTTAGCTAAGGCTGCTTGTGGCAATCAGATTGCAACATAGAAATGTATCGAATCAGCACCTTGTTCATCTTAACCTTACACAGTGTTACAGATAAATTATTATCTCAATTACAAAATGAACTGGAACATCTCCCGAAGATAATAAGCTAGGCAAGGCTTTCTGGTCTAGGTTTTTAATTTTGTGATTAAAGGCCAAACTAAGCCTTATCATGAATTGATATTTGTTGGTGCTCTTAGAAATTGAGTTAGTGACCCAGCATTGACAAGTGTAGAGTCAGGTGTGCCCTGGTGCACTTCCCTGGAGCATGTGGAAATTGAAATTCCCTCTTCCCATAGCATCCTGGGAATGGGCCACCAAAGCTAAACAGTGAATTTATCCTAAGAAAGAATCGGACAAGTTTACAAAGTCAAAGATGGTCCTTGCAGCATTATTTACAATAGCAAAGAATGCAAACAACCTAAATACTCAGTGATCGCCTGCATCCTGCCCTCCTGGACCACCCAGAGTCTCGTCTCCACTGCTAGCTCATCTGGGAAGCCTCCTAGGTCCCCCAGGACTCCTCACCTGACCTCACCACACCTCTTGCACACCTCTGCTATAGCAACTGCTTGCACTATGATCCTTTGCTTGGCATGTTTTTCTCTTTCTCTTTTTAAGTAATCTCTCTGCCCAACATGGGGCTTGAACTCAGGACCGGGAGATCAAGAGTCTCATGTTCTATAGACCAAGCCAGCTGGGGGCCCTGGAATGTTTCTCTTTTAATGATGCCAAAGCTCAGCAAATCACAGTAGGCCAGCCCAGCACCTGTTTTTGTAAATAGTATGTGTGGGGACACAGCCACCCATTTGTTTACATATTGTCTCTGGTAGCTTTTGCAAAGAAGACCAGATGACCCACAAAACCTAAAATATTTACTCTCTGTCCCTTTATTTACTTTCTGCCCAGAAAGAGCTTGCCAACTCCTGAACTATGCTATGAGCCCTTTGAAGAATTAGAACATCTTATTTATTTCCGTACCCTGTAAAGCCTGTGCGGTGCAGGTACTCTGTAGGTGTGGCATACATGTTTGCTGAGTCAACCAATGAACCCAAACTGCTAAACAGGCAGTGGTTCTCACAAGTGTATGTGCATCATATCTACCCTGGGCGTTTGTTAAAATGTATGTTCCCTGCCAAATTTCTACTAGTCTGATTTGATCAATGTGGGAATGAAACTAGGGAATACATATTTATTCATTACACATTCCCGAGGTGACTCTGATTCAAAAAAAACTTTAAACTAGCCCTGTCAAAAGACGCTGATGGTAATCAGGCAGGTTTCTTGCAATGTGGTAGACTAGATAACCTGAACCCTCTGCTACTTGCTGGAAAGAAGCCTACAGAACTTCCCTGAAATGCAGAGCCAATTCATAAAAACCAATAAGGGAAATGTCCAGGGCACACACACACACACACACACACACACACACACAAAGGCAGGAACTGACAACCAGAGCAATTGCACAGGTGCCCCGTGGCCACCCTGAGTGGACGAGGTGCAGAGTCTGGGCAATTAGAGTCTTGGGTGTTAGTAGGTAGCTGTCCACCAGACAGCTGGACTAACACCCAAAGGTTAGCCCCATGGGTGACAGCAAATGAGAATTGAAGGCCCCATCAGAAAGCAAGGACCCTTGACAGACTAAACTTCAGTGAAGGATCAGAAAAGCCCTCCCACCAGCACAGAGGAGCTGACCGACCTGCTGGTCTCTCTCATATCATCCTTTAAGAACTCATGCCCGTAGCTTGTCTGCACTCATACTCACTGCTAGCAGTTATGCTCCCCACAAGCTTGGAGAACCCAAAGTGGGCAAATTAACCAAAAAGGACAGGCTAGTTATGATTATGAGTCGGTATTTGTTGGTTGTTTTAGAAATTAAGTTGGTAGCCTAGTGTTAGTGGGGGTGGGTGTCTGGGGAACCTGGAAGCATCACACAAAGAATCCTCTTGGAAGGCATCCCTCAAGCCTGGTTGCAAATCTTGTCCACTGAAAATGAGCTCACACTCCACAATTACAAACCCACGAAAGTCACTCGGCAGACACAACCAAGTGCAAATAATAGGAGCACCAAATTCTGCTGTTTCTCATCACCTTCCCGACCCCACCAGTTCCCAAACCCCATCCCCTGCTGCTTTGACCCCGTCCTCACTGCAGTATGTTGCCAACCCTGGCAATCAGGGTGAGCTTGTTAAAACATAATCTGATCATGTCTTTCCTCTGCTCAAAATCCTCCAGAGCTTCTTTCTCCATTTCATGCCAAATTAAAAGGTGAGGCTTAACATTTCTAGTCCCTTGCTGCTGTTTTTCGTTTTGTTTTGGTTTGGTTTGGTATTTTTTTATTCATGAGAGACACAGAGAAAGAGAGAGGCAGAGGGAAAAGCAGGCTCCATGCAGAGAGCCCAATGTGGGACTCGATCCCAGGACTCCAGGATCACGCCTCGGTGGACAGCAGGCACTAAACCCCTGAGTCACCCAGGATTCCCCCGCCCTTGCTGCCTTTTAGATTTCTGCTCCTCCCCTCACTCTGGGCCCAAAGGCATTGTGAGTTCCTCAAACACACCCCCTAAATACTATGTATTTTACTTCTTCAACTTGTCTGTTGTATCTCGTCCTTGCTATACCGTAAGCATTAGACAGAAGTTTGTCTGTTTGGTTCCTATGTTCCTGATGCCTAAAATAGTGCCTGGCCCATACTAGTTACTCAATATGTTTTGAATAAATGAATGATCAGTGAATGAATGAATGAATGAATACAATAGAAAAAACACTGTTGAATTTTAATAAAAGGAGTAATTTGATCATATTAATGTTTAGAAAAATCATTCTTCACATGAAAACCATGATTATCATTCCCCACCTATCATCCATGTGTATTGATTTAGAGGCCATGGTTTCTTCCCCTTGTGAGGTCAAGGGAAAGGGAACCATTGTTATCACTACTTTGTAGATGAGTAGACTGAGGTCTGGAGACCTTATTGTCTTTCCCAGCTTCACACAACCAGCAGCCCCCACTGGACCCAGGCTTCAAGATACCTCAGTCGCCTTTCTTACCTGCCAGTCTTCTCCTAGTTTCAAGTTCCGGTGTGAAATCTCTCTTGACACATGAGGGATTTTAGAGCTAAAAACCCAAAATCAAGAGTTCTTAAAGAATAGTCCCAGAGATGAAATGTCATTTAATGAGGGGGTCTCATGGCAGGATTATTTGTGTAGACATTTGATCCAGGAAGGGTATGAAGTGGCTCTAAGTTATTAGTCAGAGGGAGAAGAGTTTCAACTGACTGCGCCAGTCAGGTGCCTCTACCCATCCATGCTAATATGGTTCAGTTGAGGTAGAAAGTCCACCAGACAGGATCAAGAAATCCTAGACTCCAGCCCCACCTCACCCCTAACCTCACCCCCCATTCGCTGACCATTCTGGGCATGTTTCCTCATCAACAAAGAAGCAGAAACTCAGACTGAAGAGACACTGTGTCCACTCCAGCTCCACAATCCTATATGTAAGGAGTTGATGGTTGGGGATCCCTGGGTGGCGCAGCGGTTTGGCGCCTGCCTTTGGCCCAGGGCGCGATCCTGGAGACCCAGGATCGAATCCCACATCAGGCTCCCGGTGCATGGAGCCTGCTTCTCCCTCTGCCTATGTCTCTGCCTCTCTCTCTCTCTCTCTCTCTGTGACTATCATAAAAATTAAAAAAATAAATAAATAAATAAATAAATAAATAAATAAATAAATAAATAAAAAAAAAAGGAGTTGATGGTTGAGCTTGAGAGACCCAAGGACTGGCTCCCTTTATCTAGTGGACACTCTTCTGACCATATCCATCTCTGTAGCATGAACCCAAACACAGCTTTTGGCCTCCTTGGTGATCCTGGTAACTCCCAGAAGCCAAAGCCTGCTGTCACTGGAAGATGTGCTAAGGTAATACCTTAGGAATGACTTGCCATTTACTGACCTAGCATAGAGGACCTGCTTAAAGCTCAGTGTCTAAGGTCTGAGTTTGAATCTTGGCTCTACTTCTCACTGGCTGGGCAACCTTCCACAGGTCAGGCTTCTACCTCTACTCTCTCATCTGCAGTCACAACCAGGTAGTGTCACAAAGGGGGCTCAGTGAGACCAGCACCAAAAAGCACCAGGGACCCAGAGAGGGCAAAGTCTCTCTATGAAACGAGCATCATTGAGATTATCTAGGAACTCACAAGGGCTTCAAAAAGACCTTCACTGGCTCACCCTCTGTTGTGCCCTTGCTCACAGTCTTTGCCACCTGGCCAGAGCCCACCAGGACCACAACACATCTGTGCTTTTGGCACAAGGTATCACAACACAGACTGCAGAGAAATGAAAGGACAATTTGCAAACACCCACATCCAAAGTCCCAAGGGGATATTGCCAGCCACACCCATCAGAATAAACAGTTTTGGGTTTTATTGGGGAAATGTGGTTTATAAACAGAGACCTATCCTGAGAATGCTTCCTAAGGTCTGTCATGCAGCACAAAGGCCCTGCCCACCTGCCCTGCTCTCCCTCAGCCCCTGCTCCCTGTCACCCATCTCTCGGGGCCTGGCACAGTCTGACCAC
Organism: Vulpes vulpes; assembly: GCF_048418805.1. Lineage (NCBI taxonomy): Eukaryota > Metazoa > Chordata > Mammalia > Carnivora > Canidae > Vulpes > Vulpes vulpes. Next base: position 118,195,283 of record NC_132793.1, on the reverse strand, counting down.
CCTCTGCTGGGTACCTCTACCCTGTCAGGGCCAAACTCCCCTCAACATCCAGGTCGGTCTCTGCTTAAATATGACTTTCTTGGGGTACCTGGGTGGCTCAGTTAAGCAACCACCTCTTGATCTCAGCTCAGGTCTTGATCTCAGGGTCATGAATTCCATCCCCATATTGGGCTCCATACTAGGCATAGAGCCTACTTTAAAAAAAAACAACTGACCTTCTTAAGGAGGCCCTCCCCCAGAGGAATTCCCCATAAGGCAAGTTCCTCAGGTTTGCTTTCTCAGTCCCCTAATAGTACTTATCATACTGGCAACTACTAAATAATTAGTGTAATTTATTTTTTTAAGATTTATTTATTCATTTGAAGGGGGAGGGTCAGAGGGAGAAGGAGAGTTTCAAGTAGACTCCCCACTGAGTGTGGAGTGTGACTTGGGGCTCGCTCTCACGACCCTGAGATCATGACCATAGCCAAAACCAAGAGTTGGACACTTAACTGACTATACCAGTCAGGCACTCCCTAAATTATCAGTTTATTTTAGTTTCTGTCTTTCCAACTCACTGCTCAGCTGCCAGGCCTGGCATCTAGCAATTTCCAAACTATTGAATGAATGAATGGATGAATGAACAAATGAATGAGTGAGAAAGAGGGGAACCAACATTTTCTGAGCTCCTACTATGTGCCATCCTCTCATCTCCTGCTTCTTACTCTTGGGGGTGGGGTTGCAGATGAGAAAGCATAGACAGGAAAACTGCACAGGGTCTCCTGAACGAAGGAGTGGGGGCCACAGCCCAAACCCAAGGCTCCTCTGTGACCTCTTGCTGCTCCATCCCCTGGGGTCCCAGCAAAGCCCCTGAAGTCTCTAGGGTCACCCTGAAGGGGGTCCCCACATGGCAGCCAAAGGATAAACTCTGGTGGGAATAAAGTTGTTGGCACATGGGGACATTTATGGAACATGAGTTCCCTTTCTGTCTTGACTCCGTGTGGCTTAAGTGTTCAGCACACTTACCAGTGTCTTGGAGGTTGTGGGGTGCAGGGTGGGGAACCTCATTCCACTTCGCCAGACCTGAGTGAGGCTGGAGGAGGCCAATAGGGGCAAGGCATGTCTGGCCAGGCCTGAGCACAGAGGTGATTTGCGGGGCTCTCATGCGAGCAGACAGGGCTTAGGCATGTGAGGGCCCCCGCCTGGTGCAGGGAATTTGATGGAGTTACTAGGCTTCAGTGTGAGCACAATGGCGTCCCGGGAAGCCAGCTGAAGGGAAAACAAGATTACACAAATCCTGCCGGCTCATGGACTCATCGGGTTAATGAGGCTTGATGCCTGCCACTCTGCAGTAAAAGAAATTAACTGTGGTCCCAGTGCTCACCTCACATGACGGGAGATGGAGCCTCAGACTGCACATTTGTGGACCAGCTCTTACACACTGGCCTTGACTGTGGCCTTGAGGGGGAGCCCTCCTCCTTCCTTCTGTCCATCCCTCCATCAAATACTGAGCAGTCAGTCCTCTCCTTAAAATTGACCTAGGACCTGTCTGGCCTTGACAGGTAGTATATGATAGGTAAACTAACCATGATAACTGATAGTTGAGTGCTTTATGTGTCACTCACTTGTTTTACACCAGATAACACCCATACAGTCTTTAAGATGGGGACTATTATTATTCCTTTTCATAGAAGAGGGCAGGAGGGTGCAGAGCCAGGATCTGAACCCAGTGTGAGGCTCTCTGTGCAGGGCCCAGGAGGGCAGAGGCCAGCTCTGTGAGAAGGCACTGGGACAGATATCACAGAGGAGGCTCTGGGATAGCTCTTCACCTCTCTGAGCTTCAGTCCTCTGCCCAGTTAACAAGTATATGAAGCCCTGCCTCACAAGAGTGAATAAGGATGAGAAGTGGAAATGCATGTGGGATAGGGACCCCAGCACATGACAAAGAGCAGAGCAGAAGAATGGTGAGAACCCACAGCCATTGTCTGAGGGCCCAGGAAGGCAGAAAGGACCACAAGGTCAAGTTACAGTGAGGCTAATGACTCTGAGAGTCAGATAGCCCTGGGATTGGAAATCTGGCCCACTGACCAATTGTGGAAAGTTGGACCCAACTATAAACTTCTCAATAGTAGGGCCATGGCTATAGGCCCCTTCATCTGTTTAGTAATGCCCAGCCAGGGCCTGCATATAGGATGTTGGATGGAGGGTGGATGGATGAGTGGATAGATGACAGATTGATAGTGGATGGGTGGGTGAATGGATGGATGATGGATGAATGAATGAGTGGGTGAATGGATTAATGGATGCACACATGCATGAGTGGGTAGATGAGTGGGTGGATGAATGGATGTTGGATGGAAGAATGGTTAGATGATAGGTAGATGGGTGGATGGATGGATGGATATGTGGATGGATGCTGGATGCACAGGTGGTTGGATGCACAGGTGGCTGGATGCTGGATGGATGGGTGGATGGACAGATGATGGATGAATGGATAGATGAATGATGGGTGGTTGATGGGTGAATGAATGGATGGATGGACGGATGGATGGATGGATGGATGACAAATGGATGGATGATGGATGATGGCTGGATGGACAGGTGGATCAATAGATGCTGGATGAAAGGGGAGTGGGCACATGGGAAGCATGGACACAGGATAGATAGATAGGATTGGGTGGATGGGAGATGCCTGGGTGGTTTCTTGGATAGACATGGATAGAAGGATAGGTGGGTGGATGAAAGAGTGGATGGACAGAATTTCAGAACTAAGAGGGACTGATCAGCTCAATGCACCTTTTCTTCTTCAAGTGAACAAAGCCCTGAAGTGAGGAGACGACTTGCTCAAGTTAATTAAGCCCTCAGTGTTTCCATCCTGCTCCTCCTCTCTTCAAGTTTCCTGGGGTTGTTTATCACTGGGTTGTGACTTAACTTGTAGCAGAGAATGTGGATCATACCACCCATGGTCCCTGGCCTGTGCCATCATGGTCCTGTCTTGTTTAGCCTTCATGGGTATATTCTCACCAACTCTGAAGGCCACACTCTCCCATCTCCTCTGGGACAGCCACCCCACCTGGGGGACCAGGAAGCCAGTTCCAGGTTTAATACTGCTATGGGCAAGAATAAACATCATTATTATCAGTATTGAGCCTCTACTTGATGTCACGTATAACTGAAACTTCATGGAGATGACAAATAACAATGATGACAATGTCTGTAATGGCCACAGCTAACATTTACCTAGGACTTAGGTGGCCCAGACATTGTGTTTAGCATCAACTCAGTGGGGTGACCATCATTCTTTTACAGATGAGGAAACTGAGGCAACAATGGCTAAGTAACTTACCTAATGCCATGCAACTTGAAACTCAAGAAACTCGGATTGGAACCCTTCCGACGGCAGGCTTGTACACCTCGCCTTTCTCACACCGGCTCACACTGGCTCCCAGATTCCACAGACAAATAAAGCCCCTGGTCACAGTCAGCTGCACCTCTGTGGGAGATTTCACAGCATTTTCTACTCAACTCCTCATGAATCCTCACAAAGGTGGGAGAGTGGGTGCAAGTGAGTCCTGCCCTCCCCTGGACCCTAAAGCTCTCTCACACCCCTTGGTCCTGGAGGACTTGAAGTCAGCAAGCTTGGGTTCTCCTCCCCTGAGTTCTGCAACTAACTACACAACATAAGGAAAGACACTGAGTTTCTCTGAGCCTCCTAAATAACAGGTAAGGCTCACTCTGTCTTTTAAGGTTATGTTGCTGGGGAGAGAGACCAAATCCCAGGGCCAAGGTTTTTCAAAGTCACCCTGGGGGCTCGGGTGCCTTAACACCTAAGTGTCAAGGAAAGGCCATTTAAAAAGGAGCCGCCTGCATAAAAAGGAGGAGAGTGGGAAAGCTTGAAGTCTGCTGGAAGATTCCTCACCTATAAAGCTTCTGCGGGCGCTGAGAGGAACTTTACAGGCAGCTCCGGATGCTGGGCGGCCCATCCGCCAGCCACAGAAGAGGAGGCGAAGCAGAGATGCAATCCCACTGAGGCTCTTACTCAAACAGCAGAAGAAACTGTCTAAACATTGGCCAGGCCGCCAAGGCCACCAGAGCCTCCTGCAAGCTTGTCATTCCAGGAGCTGCGAGGAGAGAGCCACCCAGCCCCACAATAGCAGGGAGCTCTGCCAGCCAGGGCACTTCAAAGACGCTGACGTGTCCTTGTCTGGGGGCCACTGTGACTCCTACAGCCTGTGCAGAACAGATGTTGCACCCTGAAAGAGCCACTGGGGACAAGGAAGTGCACACAGTGTAGCAGGAGCCGGGAACTGGGGGAAGCCCCCAGGCCAAGGTCAGGGTCCCACGGCAGGAAAATCAGTGAAGCAGCAGAACCCGCCAATCTGGCCTGTCGGACTCAGAGCCGGTGAGCTCTTTCCTTAGTTCTGCTGTTTCTGCTGCTGGCTGCTCAGTGCCCCTCACTGCTCACCAGACGGGGCGGGTAGGTAGGTTACCTCAGGCTGCTTGCACCAAAGGGGAGTCTAGCCTTTGAGACACCAGAGACAGCCCCTGGCGCAAATGACATCGGTGCCCCACCAGAAAACCTGGCAGCCCAGAGGCCACTACAGACATTCTCAAAACACCACAAAGAACATCCATCTCCCTGCTGCAGGGCTCGACTGGCTTGGCACATGGGACAAGCCAGGAGCACTGGAAAGTGACATTCTAGGAGCCACCCTCAGCCAATGAGGACAAAAGATGGAGGATAAATCCCCTGGGGCCCTGCCCGCAGTGGGGCAACTCTGGGGTGCCTTGTGCATGCTCTCAGAAGTGCTGGGGGGCGGAGTCCTGGTTTCCCACAATGGGCTCCTTCCTGCTCACTTCACTCTCTGCATCACTTCCCTTTCTCTTCTGCTTTCACTGCCCTCCCCTGGGATCACCGTCCACATGAAATACTGGAATCGGGTCTTCATCTCAGGATCTGCTTTGGGGGAACCTGCGCTTAGGAACAACCTTGTAAGTAAAGGATGCCATGCCAAAGGGGAACCCCAAGATACCCCTGTCCATAATGCCCATTTTCAGCTCGTCCTGTCCCTGGATTCCTCCTTGTTTTTTTTTTTTTTTAATTTTTTTTTAATTTTTATTTATTTATGATAGTCACAGAGAGAGAGAGAGAGAGAGAGAGAGAGAGGCAGAGACACAGGCGGAGGGAGAAGCAGGCTCCATGCACTGGGAGCCTGATGTGGGATTCGATCCCGGGTCTCCAGGATCGCGCCCCGGGCCAAAGGCAGGCGCCAAACCGCTGCGCCACCCAGGGATCCCACCTCCTTGTTTTAATTATCTGAATACTCACCTGGTAATACTGCTGTCCAGTTCCAGCCTTGCCTGATAGTGGAGATTAGAGCTTGGGCTCATTTTCCAGGCTCCCTATGTCAAGTTCTCTGCCTGGAGTCACTCTGATGGATGCTGTTCTCTGGGCCCTGGATGCAGGTAACTCCTCCTCTGAGGCCATGCTTCTTGTGACAGAATCACCAGTGTGACTCGTTCTCATTTATCTTGCATACTGTCATGAATTTTCTACAGCACATCAGTCCCATGAATGAGGTAGGACCACAAAAGGAGAGTCAGTGATGACCGCATGTGTCAGGATTGGGCCAGTGGGTGGATGGTGATGTCATTCAACCAAAGATGGCCCCTAGAGTGAAGAGAAGGTTAAAAGTGCCAAAAGATGGGACAGCTGGGTGACTCAGTGATTGAGCACCTGTCTTTGGCTCAGGCCGTGATCCTGGGGTCCTGGGATCAAGTCCTGCATCAGGATCCCAACAGGGAGCCTGCTTCTCCCACTGCCTATGTCTCTGCCTCTCTGTGTGTCTCTCATGACTAAATAAATAAAATCTTAAAAAACTAATAATAAAGTGCCAGAAGACAACCTAGAAGTGATGTCCAAGAAGTGGGTAGAGCTTTGGAGCTCAGAGATTTCTATCACAAGGTTGGTGGGCTAAACTATAAAGTGGATGGGATTCCCCAAAGCCAGGGCCTACATCTAAGTTTCAAGGGGCCAGGAACTTGTACAATTTCTGAGGAGGTGCTCATTAAAAAAACAAACAAACAAACAAACCAGGGTGCCTGAGTGGCTCAGTTGGTTAACTTTGTTAACTTTCTGACTCTTAAATTCTGCTCAGATCATGATCTCAGGGTAATGAGACCAAGCCCCATGTCGGGCTCTGTGCTTAGTGTGGAGTCTGCTTGAGATTCTCTCTCCCTCTCCGTCTGCTCACATGCTCTAAATAATTAATTAAATAAAGTCTTTTAAAAACTTTTTTCAAAATATATGTGTTAACAAAAGGACAAAACACCCCACAAAATTATGAAAACAAAATCACAAGCCTTCTCTTAGAACCTTGGAAGGGACCCATGCAAGTGAAAGATGCTCCATCACTAGCATGTGGGCATATTGAGGTCTGGAATTATGTCAGGTTCACCTGTGGCCCCAGAGCCTTGAACAGTGAATGATTATATCAGCCAAGTTCAATATAGGTAGCAGAAATTTGTCTAAATATTTTTTGTGGGAAGGTTTTCAATATGAAGACATGGATGCTTATAAAACTGTTGGATGAGCTGCAGGTGTAGAAGTAATGGGCTGTTGCTGGAATTTTGGCCTCAAGGTCACATCACCATTGCTTTGATTCTGAACTCAAGAAACTGCAGGAAATCTCTGCTGATGCCCCAGCATCCCCACACCCTGGAACTGAGAAGCAGAGAATGGGACACAGAGTGTGGCCATGGCAAAAGTTCAAGTCTGCCAGAGCCTGCCCATCAACTGCCACTGCCACAGAAAAAAATCAGCTTTCCAAATTTTTTTTAAGATTTTATTTATTTATTCATGAGAGACACAGAAAGAGAGGCAGAGACACAGACAGAGGAGAAGCAGGCTCCATGCAAGAAGCCTGAATTGGGATTCAATCCTGAGAATCCAGGATCATGCCCTGAGCCAAAGGCAGACGCTCAATCACTGAGCCACCCAGGCATCCCTGCTTTTTTTTTTTTTTTAATTAATTTTTATTGGTGTTCAATTTACCAACATACAGAAAAACACCCAGTGCTCATCCCGTCAAGTGTCCGCCTCAGTGCCCGTCACCCATTCCCCTCCACCCCCCGCCCTCCTCCCCTTCCACCACCCCTAGTCGTTTCCCAGAGTTAGGAGTCTTTATGTTCTGTCTCCCTTCCTGATTTTTCCCAACATTTCTTTTCCCTTCCTTTATATTCCCTTTCACTATTATTTATATTCCCCAAATGAATGAGAACATACACTGTTTGTCCTTCTCCGATTGACTTATTTCATTCAGCATAATACCCTCCAGGCATCCCTGCTTTTTAAATTTTGCACAGGTTCATGTTGTTTGCAGAACCTAAATTACCTCCAGAATCCTGGAAGCAAGGGAGTTTGGGAAGTGTAGTCTTTATCCATCTATCCCCTGGAAGTAGCTGGGTGGGGAAGATCATGAAAAGGAGCACCAAGTGATATAAGGTGCCTGCAGAAAACATTGAAGGCAATGGCATAGAATGGGCGCTATCTTAGCTATGATTGCTACTTAGCAAATTACCCCAAGGCTCAGTACCTTAAAACAGCATTTATAATCTCATGGTTTCTGTGGGTCAGGAATTCAGGCACAGCTAAGCTGGATGCTCTGCTCCATGGTTTCCGACTAGATGCTATCAAGGTACTGGCCCAGGGACTGTCGTCTCATCTGAAGGCTCCACCAGGGAAGGGTCTGCTCACTCAGAGAGTGTTGGCCACACTCAGGTCCTTGTGGCTGTTGACAGAGGCCTCGAATCCTCATTGGTTCTTGGCTGAAAGTCAGCTTCTTTCTTGCCAGATGGGCCTCTCCCATGTGCTAGTCAATGTCATCAAAGGCTGCAAGCCAGGAAGTTAGTAGAAATAATCCACTGGCAAAATGAAAATCAGCCTAACAGCAGAAGTAACATCACATCATTTTTATCATATTCTTTTTTAAAAAATATTTTTTAATTTATTTGTTTGAAAGAAAGAGAGTGAGCAGGGTAGGGGTGGAGGGAAGGAGAGAGAGAATCTCAAGCAGACTTCCACTGAGTGCAGAGCCCGACTCAAGGCTCAGTCTCAGGACACTGAGATCATGACCTGAGCCAAAATCAAGAGTCAGATGTTCAACCAACTGAGCCAACCAGGTGCCCCCATGTTTATCATATTCTAATGTTGTCAGTGAGTCACTAGGTCCAGCTCCCACTCAAGTGGAGGGTCTTACACAGCACACAAACACTAGGAGGTGAGGGTCACCAGAGGCTGGGTTTGGAAGCTGGCTACTATGGGTGCTAGGCAAACACTGGTCCCAGAGGGAGGCCGTCTGGCTGCCCATGCACCATCCCACCTGGTCATGGTATCCTGATGGAATAGTCCAGCTCAAGGCTCTCAAAGGAGATCAGCCTGGGTGTGGCCAGAGGACAGACTGGGGACCACTTCACTGACACCAACACATATGATATGGGTGGATAAACCACAGGCAAGTGTCCTTTACGGTAAGAACGCTAACTGCCACGTGGGCCAGGAGTCCAAATTGGTTGGATACATTGGCATACTTACCATTGTCTCACTTTGACTTCATTTTGCCTTCTCCTCTCCTAAAATACCTGCCTCCTTTTGTCTCTTTTTCCATTTTATGGCCCCCAGATCCACGCGGTAGACAGTTGTGACCATGGAGATTCATTCATTCTGACATGCCTACTACGTGCCTACTATGTCTCAGGCACTGTGCTTGGCAAGCACAGTACAGTGGTGAGAAAGACACAGCAGACAGGGGTCGGGACATGAGCGCACGCACGGACAATCAGATATGATCAGAGACCAGCATGGGGAAGGGGCCCTGGACTCCAACCTGGGGACACAGAAAGGTTTCCCACTCCTAAGATGTGTCTCAGAGCTTGAGTAAGGATTTAGTCCAAGGAGGAGGGAGCAAGACTCTCCAGGCAGAGGAGACAGTGTGGCAAGGTCTAGGGGGTGAGACACAGAGACAGAGCAAGTGGAAACACACAGAGAGATTCTGAAGGGAGCTACGTGTCTACAGCCTGTTCCCCAGCCTGTCCCCCTGGGATGTTTTGCATAAAGAGTATAGTGGTTTGAGCACCTTATTTAATTTAGGCACTTGCTCTTAATGAAAGTTTGGTAGAGGAGGACATCAGCCAGTGGAAAGAAAAGAGTCGGTTCCTACCACTTTCCAAAATCAGAATGCAGTCTTCACCCTGGGAGAAGCAAACTGCCTCTCTGCACCTCAGTGTTTCCATCTGTAAATGGGGCTGACTCTATTTTACTCCTACTCACTCACCAGGGATTAATAAAAACTTGATTCCCAGGCACAGTCACTTTCTGAGAGGTGACCCCCCTCCTTTCAAGGGCTTTGAGTTCCTAGGGATGAAAGAAAACACACACATAAAATTCTATGATTCTCTAAGAACAAAGTGCCCTGACCAGTTTGAGCTCTTATAGAATCGGTGGCTCATCACTCAAGGGGAAAGCAGAGCGGAGCCAGAAAGGAGGTTTATAAAGGCAGGAATAAGGGTGGGAAAAGATATAACACCACACACACTGGAATATATGGCTGTCAATGAAATTGGTGTTGACAAAGCAACTTTCACGATGTGAAACTATGCTCCGTGGAATATAGAAAAAGAGAAAAATAACAAGATACAAAATTGCATGCATAGAGTCATGAGAATTAGCCCAAAAATATATATATGCAGAGGGAAAGAAGTGCAAGGAACTTTGCTTAGAGAGACATCCAGGTCCTGCAATCACAGTATTGTATTTTACCTGGGATTCTTCAAATTTGTGAAATTTTCTAAGGATGGTATCTTACGCTCTGAAGTCAGAAAAGAGAAATGTTTTGGGGGTCCCTGGGTGGCTCAGTCAGTGAAGTGTCTGCCGTCAGCTCTGATCCTGGGGTCCTGGGATCCAGCCCCACATCCTATCACATTGCATCCATCTCATCTGGCCCCCTGCTCAGCGGGGAGCCTGCTACTCCTTCTCCCTCTGCTGCTCCCCCTGCTGATGCACTCTCTGTCTCTCTCTCTTTCCCCCTCCATCAGATAAATAAAATCTTTTTAAAAAGAAAAGAAAAAGGTTTTGAAATGACAATAGAAGAGGAAATGGAGGAGGAGGGGGCAAAAAGAGGGAAGCTGGAAGAGAGGAATGAAAGACTAGAGTGAGACAGAACATGGAAGACTCCTAACTCTGGGAAACGAACTAGGGGTGGTGGAAGGGGAGGTGGGCGGGGGGTGGGGGTGACTGGGTGATGGGCACTGAGGTGGGCACTTGATGGGATGAGCACTGGGTGTTATTCTATATGTTGGAAAATTGAACATCAATAAAAAATAAATTTATAAAAATAAATAAATAAATAAATCTTAAAAAAAAAAAAAAAGGAAAGGAAGCCAACAGAAAATAATAAGATGGACATACCACCCACGGAGTTTCAGTCTAGGGACAGGCAGCAAGGTAGCAGCCTATCTGAGTACCTGTGCTGTGTGCCAGAGCCAAAGGGAACACAGGGGCTGTGGGAGATGAGGTCTAGGGAGATCCAGGAAGGCTTCCTGTAGGAGGCAACACTTGTGCTGACTCTTGATTGAGTTCTAGAAGATAGCCTGATACACGGAGAATGATGGGAAGGAGTGAGCAAGACGAGACAGGCGTCCCTGGGAAGGCTATTTGTTGATGTTTGTCACAAAAGACGGTTAAAAAGAGTGTCTCTTTAACTAGGCCAGCCAACGCATGGTCCCAGACCTCAGCCTGCACAGCCTCATCTCTGTGGGTTATAAGGTTTATTTTGTAATATCCTCATATTCAAACAGTGTTCTGTATTTTTTAAAAGATGTTATTTATTTATTCACGAGAGACACAGAAAGAGAGAGGCAGGGACACAGGCAGAAGGAGAAGCAGGCTCCCTGCAGGGGAACCTGAGGTGGGACTCGATCCCAGGACCCTGGGATCATACCCTGAGCCAAAGGCAGACGCTCAACCACTGAGCCACCAGGCGTCTCGGTGTTCTGTATTTTTATACATCCTCTCATCCTGTGCTCTCATACAGATAACATTACAATTATCACTTTATATAGGATAAAATTGAGATTGAGGAAAGTGCCATGGGGTGGGGAAGGGGGATGTGGAACCCTGGAATCTGGAGCATGCAGTGGGGGCTGCTGTGGACCAGTTCATGTCCCCCAAATTCATATGGAGAAGCCCTAACCCCCAACATGACTGTATTTGGAGATGGGGCACTTCAGGGCTCATTAAGGTTAAATGAGGTTGTAAGAGGACTAGCTAGCGTCCTTAAAAGAAGAGGAAGAGATCCCAGAAGCCAGGGTGCTCAGAGAAAGGCCAGTGAGGACACAGAGAGAGAGCAGCCACCTGCACCCCAAGGAGAGAGGCCTCAGGAGAAACCAGCCCTGCCCACACCTTGGTCTTGGGCGTGCAGCCTCCAGAACAGTGAAGAAACACATTTCCGGCGTGCGAGCCCCCTGGGTCGGTGGCAGTTTGCTGGGGTGCCCCAGCCGACCAGCACGGGTTCCTAGACCAGCTCCCCCACTGCTCACTGTGTGGCCTCAGGCAAGGCGCGGAACCCCTCTGTGCCTTGTGTCCTTGACGGTAAAACAGGAAGGGATAGTCGAGGGCTGTCATGAAGATGACACGAGTTAATATATGGAAAGCATTAGATCACCTCTCTCCGGGAGGGTCACTGTTTTAGTGACCGGTCGGTGGTCAATCTCCGGCCCCTCAGCAGAAATTACGGACCTAACCCCCAGGTGCACCACAGCTCTCCACCCCCTCCCCTCCCCGCCCTCCCCGAGGTAGAGGTCATTAAACCTTTTTGTCTTACAAATACAGAGGCTGAGTCAGACCGGGGAGGTGTCTGGAGGCGTCCCACCTGCCTGAGTGAGGAAGCACACCTGTGCCCAGAGGCAGGTCCTACCTGAAGGCAGGTCCTGACCAATGGGCACCAGGAAATAAATTCTCAGGCAGCAGAACATTTGGAGAGCTACGAGTGTCTCATCCATTTTCTCAGCAAATATCATGGAGCATCTGTTGTGTGCCAGTCCTGGGAAGACAAAACTGTGAGCAAGGGAGACGCAGCCCTGCCCTCACGGAGCAGAGGGTGTAATGAGTGGCGTGCACGTTCATTCAAGAATGATGCCTGGTTGTGGAAAATCATGTCACCAGAGTGTCGTGTGGACTCATGGGCTCCATCAGCAAGATGGTCGTGGTTCTGTTTCTCACACTCCCTCCTGCCCACCTGCCCTTTATCCGCTGCCGGCGAGAACCCCCACCGTCCATACAGGGCTTCCCTGCTCCCTCCCATGAGGCAGGAAGTTCCAGAGCCCCCATACGTCACCACCACGGCCTCAGTTCGACACGGAGATGGAATCCCGGGGAATAACCCAACTTCAGAACTCACTTTCAAATTGGCCTTCCCTGCTCCCCAGCCTGGGCGGGCTCCAGACCCCGCACCTGCCCCGGGAAGGCGGGGCTCGTAATCACTTCTCTCCCTCACTCACTGACGCCCCTACTTGCTGGCTGCGTGTCCTGCCCCCACCAGAGCTGATGCACAGTGAGGAAGAAAGCTGAGGGACAGGAGAACCTCCTTCATCACGGTTACTGCTGTCTCTGCCCTCTGCGTGCACCTGGCCAGGATGCTCTGCTCTGTTGCCCCAGGTCCCTTCAGCTTCCTCCAGGGGAGCAGGTGCTGATGCTCTGTGTCCAAGCGACCGGCACAAGCCCTCCGGTGATCCTTTGGCTGCCCTTTACCAGGTTTGGAATTTGAAGGCAGCATTCCCCAATCTCCAGCCCTCGGAGCCAACATCTCTCTCCAAAGACATCTTCCGATTTCTACTCTCTTGACACTTTTAATGTCCTTGCCTTGGAGTAAGGGTCCCAATAATCGTATGACCCATTCTTGAATAGTTCCTTTGAATGTGGTGGTGGCAGTGGTCGTGGCGGGGGGGTGGTTATCTTACGAATTCTATGACTATCTGATAAGCTCTGTCTTGGTGCCTCAGATATGAAATGGGACTACGGGGCCTACCGCAGTGCCCAACACAGAGCAGGTGATCAAGAATTACTTTTGAGGGCCCCTGGGTGGCTCAGTGGTAGAGCATCTGCCTTTGGCTCAGGGTATAATCCCGGGGTCCTGGGATCGAGTCCCACATCGGGCCCTCCACAGGGAGCCTGCCTCTTCCTCTTTCAGTGTCTCTGCCCCCCTCTCTCTGTCTCTCATGAATAAATAAATTTTTTTTGAAAAAATTACTTCTGAATGAATGAATGAAAAACATGATAACATGTCCGACCAGCCTAATGGTTCATTTCTTTTTGTCCATCAATTCACTGATAGCAGCACAGCGCGCTTTCAATTATGATTTTGGTGAAGGGAAGGACAAGGCATTATAACACCACATAGCTGGGCCACCTGAGGACCAGGTGATGGATCAGAGGAGAAGGGAAAGGGGAACAGCATGAGCAGGAATTGGGAGCAGCACACATGTGAGCTTTGCATACTAGTGAATAAATGAATGAAACTGGAATAAGGAGAAGAAGATGGTGATGAAAAAGCCCCCCTTTACAACGAGTATGTGCCCAAAAATTATCTTGTGCTGGGCTCTGTTCTAAATTCTTCACTGATGAGGAAACTGAGGCAGACAGAGGTAAAGTGTCTGGCCCTGGCATTAGAAACAGCCTACACATTCACCAACAGGGGGCCGATGATAAACTGCAGCGTAGCCAGCGCCGGCATCTGATGATGGGACTGCAGCAGCCAGAATGCAGAGGCTCATGCACTGGTATCTCCCGACGTCCGTGGTGGAGAGCAAAGTGCACAGGCCAAGGGGTGAGGGGTAAAGAGCACGCGGGCGCCTCTGCTGTGTGCACAGAAGGTGTCCCTGCAATGACCACACGAGAAGCTGGGAACACTGGGAGCCTTCCGGGAGAGGCTGGAGGGGCTGCAGAGGAAGTCCCAGGGAGTTTTCTCCGAATGTTTGTTTAGACCTTATGAGTTTTGATTCATGTGACTCTGTTAGCTATTTCCACTAAAAACTTCAGGTTGAGGGGCACCTGGGTGGCTTAGTTGGTGAAGCATCTGCCTTCAGCTCAGGTCATGATCTCAGAGTCCGGGGATCGAATCCTGCTTCAGGCTCCCTGCTCAGTGGGGAGCCTGCTTCACCCTCTCACACTCCCCCTGCTGTGCTTGCTCTCAGTCTCTCTCTCTCTCTCTCTCTCTCTTTGAAATAAATAAATAGTCTTTTTTAAAAAGTTCAGGTTGAAAGAAAGGAATAAAAAACATAGAGGTCCTTGCCCCGTCTGTGGGGCGAGAGCAGAGCTGGGAGTGAGGTGTGGGCTATCAGGTCCTGCAGCCTGATCAGCCTGAGGCGATCAGCTCTCAGCCCTCCCGCCTTCCATTCTGTCGGGCACTGGAGCAGGCAGGGCTGGTGGGGCCGGGCCGGGGAGGAGAACGCTAGCTGCCCGGATGGCTCACAGGAGAAGGGCAGGTCAGCACTCCCGCTTGTCACCTCGTCATCCGACCGGAGGCCAGGGGCCCTTCTGTCCTGAGCGTCCAGGAAAGATGGCCCCAGATGATGGAGAAAGGACAGCTGGCCTTTCCGCCCCCAGCAATGAGCTGCCTGAAGGATATTCCCTGTTCTTCCCAAGGCACCAACCAGCACATGCCCTTCTCTGTTGCTCGTCTCCTGGGGGCTCCAAAGATCAATCCCACCTTTCTGATAGGGAAACGGGGTGCCAGCAGCAGAAAGGGACTTGTTCGAGGACACGTGGCTGATAACGGCCTGGAGTCCTTCAGGCCTACTGTTAATGGGCTCAATCGTGTCCCCGACACCTCCATAGGCTGAAATCCTAACACCCGGGACCTCAGCTAGACCCCATTTGGAGGGAGGGTCTCTAAAGAGGCACTTAAGTTAAAATGAGCTCATGTGGGTGCTCATACCCAATCTGACTGGTGACCTTGCAAGAAGAGATCCGGCCACAGACATGCGCAGAGGGATGAGCCTGTGGGGACATGGAGAGAAGACGGCCGTCTACTGGCCAAAGAAGAGGCCTCAGAAGGAGCCCAGCCCTGCCCACATCCTGCTCTCAGACTTCAGCCTCTACAAACTTGACAAAATAAATTTCCATTGTTTAAACCCCCAGTGCGTGCTACTTTGTTACGGCAGCCTGAGCAGACTACGGAGCTCACCCTGCACGGGGCACACACGGGGCACACACTGTACTCTCTTATGTACCTTCGCCACAGGCTCGCAGGGTGGGCATGTTCTCCCCATTCTGTGGCTGGGCCAACTGAGGCAGAGTGAATTGTCAAGTTATCTTCGCCAGCGCGGCCGTGGCTTTTGAGAGAGACAATCAGGAGAAATAGAGGGAAAGGAAAGTGTAAAACTTTAAGGAAATAAAGTGCTTCATCCTATTGTTAAGGTCACCCTGTCAATTGATGCCACACGTGCGTGAGATTAGCACCAGGTGCTCAAGTCTGCAGGACTTTCGCAGCCACTGAGTCAATCAAATTTCTCGGCACCGTAACAGCCGTGCCGTCTGCCAGACTCAGGAAAGGGTAAAGAGATTTAGATCCCAAAGACCCTGCCCCTCTCCGCCCGCCCTGCTCGGAGGAGCCTGGCTACTGGCATGCCCATTTTACAGAAGCATAGACACCCATCAATATAGGTATGTCACACCTCCAGCCACCCCATCCTGGATGCCTCTCCGAGGGTCATGCTCCACCTAAGCAAAGCAGCATGATGGAATGTCCTACAGCATTGAGTCCCACAGACAGGGTGTGCGTCTGGGCTGTGGCGGTCCCTGGCCCTGCCACCTTGGTCAGGCCCCTTGCTAGGCTACGGATGAGGTCTGAAGGTGTACCCCGTGCTTCCACTTGCTTCCTGAGTACTTCTCCCAGCACCCTGAGGAGACAGTCCCTGAGGAGTGGCTGTTCCTTCAGAAACCACCAAAAATTAAGACACAAGAGGCAGAGCCCTTCCAGCCCAGCTCAGCTGCACTTATCACTGGAAGCAGGACCAGCTAGCTGAGTCTAGCCCGAGGGCACTGCCCAGATAACCCACACGCCCATGGGAAATAAATGTTGATTGCCAGCTGCCATGGTATTTCGTGGTTGGTTGTTACACAGCATCATCAGGCAATAGTTGACTTATACAAAATATCAGAGGACCCTAAAAAATCACAAGAGTGCGTCTGATTCTTGGTTTCAGCTCAGGTCATGATCTCAGGGTCCTGGGTTCGAACCCCTAGTCAGGCTTCCTGCTCAGCCAGGAGTCTGTCTCTCTCTCTCTCCCTCTGCCCCCTTCCCTGCTTGTCCTCTCTTGCCCTCGTGTTCTCTCGCTCTCAAATAAATAAAAAAATATTTTTAAAAAATGTCATTGTGCCTCATCATACACAGGGCTTTCGCCTGGTGGCAAGTTATTCCTCGTAGAGCTTGGGGGTGGGGACGAGAGCCCCTTCCCTTTATGACTAAAACCACAGTAATAACAACAGTAGCAGCTGAAAAGCGGGGATGCACAATCACTAAAAATGCAGCACCTGAATTCAAATCCAGCTTTTACCACTCACTAGCTGGGTGATCTCAGGTAAGCTACTTGACCTCTCTGTGCCCCAACCACTAGGTAATAAAGGTACCTAAAATGGGGCATGTGGGTGACTCCGCCAGTTGAGCGTCTGACTCTTGATTTTGGCTCAGGTCATGATCTCAGAGTCATGAGATTGAGCCCAATGTCGGGCTCCTCACTCAGCAGGGAATCTGCTTGAAAATCTCTTTCCTCTGCCCCTCCTCCTTCCACTCACACACTCTCTCTCTCAAATAAAGAAATAAATCTTTAAAAAAAATAAATAAATAATGGTACTTAAGTCATAGGATGGTGTGAGGATCAGGTCAGTTCATATACACAAACCCCTTAGTGCATGGATAAGTGTCAGCTATTACTATACCCTGAGCACCTACTGCATGCCAGGCTCTGAGCTGGGTGCCCTCCCTCTGCAACTGCTTCCCCTCTCAACAAATGTATCAGCCCCATTTTGTCAACTAGCTCAGAGAGATTAATCCCCCCAATTCTCTCCATCTACATTTCTACCCCCCCGTCCAAAGCCTCAAATGCTTTTCATCCAGGACCCTTCCTTATCTTCCTCAGCCCACAGCTCAGATATATCTTCAGAGACATTCTCCTAACTTCCTGCCCTCCTCTACCCAGCCCATTCCCCTATTACTCATCTTTAGGGCACCACATACCTATCTACCAGAGCTCTATCAGCCAGGATAGGCCAGGCTCTGCTGCAGCAAAAAGCAAGCCCCAAATCCCTGTGGTATCTCAGAGCTTTATTTCTCTCTCACCCTGCATATTCACTGGCAGGAGGATAAGAGGCAGGACTAGCTCATTGTGGTCACCTGAGGGCCAGGCCTCACAGAAACTTCATCCCAGACACATGCTCCCAGGTGGACCAAAGCAGTGGGGAGGGAACGTAGCAGATGATGCACCAGCTTTTGAAGCTCCCACTCATCATCACTCAGATGCGTGACTCAGGCTCACATCTCATTGGCCAAAGCAACTCACGGCCACGTGTAACCTCAAAAGGGATGAGAAAGTGCAGTCCTATTATGTGTCTGACGATGGATGTGAGGACAGACTCTGGAGAGTATCATGGTAGCACTTACCTGAGGTGTGAATTTACCCGCATTTCTGTGACTGATTTACCTCTCTCTCCCTCTCTCACTATAGTTCCTGGGAAGAGGGTCCCTCTCTGGTTTTGCTTGTTATTGTACCCCTGATGCCTTGCACATAGTAGGCACCCGATAAATATTTACTGAGTATATTATTGAAAAGTGTCCCAATGTATGTCACCCTATGATAAGATCTAGATTTGATCCTACAGCTATTAAACATAAAGACTTGTATCCAAACCGATGTTTGAATTCTATTAACGATAGCCTAAATCTGGCACCTTCTCTGGAACTAAGTGTTGTTCTTTTGTTTTGTTTTTAATTCTAAAAGGCTTAAGGAAGGAACAATGCGATTAATTCATGTCTCGATGGGAATGAATTCAATCAGATTGTTTTTTTCTCTCAAAGCCTGGCTCAGCTCTACCTCAGAAACCGAGTCTGGGGCATAGGGTGGGAGTGGACATGGTTTTAATGAGATAAGAATGAACAGGAAGGAGGCAGGGCTGACTTTAGAATCTTTACCATCTGGTCATACGTTGAGATGGGATGACAATCTCGAGCTATTTCCTAGTTTAGTCCACAGTGGACTCTGGCTGTGCACATGATCCAACTCTGCTGGACAACACTGATTCCTTCCTTAGAAGGCACTAGCTCAGGGATGCCTGGGTGGCTCAGTGGTTGAGCATCTGCCTTTGGCTCAGGTCCTGAACCTGGGGTCCTGGTTTCAAGTCCTGCAACAGGCTCCCTGAAGGCCTGCTTCTCCTTCTGCCTATGTCTCTGTCTCTCTCTGTGTGTCTCTCATGAATAAATAAATAAGATCTTTAAAAAAATGAAGATGCTAGCTCTAAGAAACTAAGCCCATAAAAGATGACCATATAAGTCACACAAGGAACGTGCAGGAATATAACTTTCTCTTTTCTGAATTGTGGTCCTAAGTAATTTTGCCAAGAATAAGCAGGCCTGGATATGAAATACTTTTACTAAAATTTACCCCCACACAACACCCTGTAATCCTGTTTGTGCAATGGGGTCCCAAAGCGCCCTCTTGTGTAGAACCTGAGAACTACCAGCTCGCCGAGGACCTCGCTGGCCAAACGCACCCCTTACATCTTGCACAGGGAATTAAGTGTTTCGCAAAGAATGTTTCCTAAGACTTTTTCTTTTGTTGTCAGCCACACACATAGCAAACTCCATGCGAAATGGCTGAGAGACTGGCATCCGCAGTGGACTTCTAGAAGGGTAGGAAGAGTGAGAAGAGATTGCTGTAAATAGCTATGGGGCTGAGAATCCTATGTCCCCAGTAGCGAAGCTATTCTGATACTTTCAGTAATTACAGCTTTTCCTAATTGCCAGCTTGAGTCACACGAATGGAAGGGGAGGAGGAACCTCCTGTTTTTAGAGAAAAGTGTAGACATACTTGAGAAGTGACCAAACTTCGGGGCAGTGGTAGGGGTGGGAGTGTTAATGCAGCACAGACATTTTTGCTTGGAGAATCTAAAGAATTCAGCAAAGACTTTTTTTTTTCCCTGGGAGTAATAAGCGTGTGTTAAAGTGATCTGCGATTTCCTCTCACATCTCGGTTCTCAAAAGCCTGAGCGAGAAGTACACTCAGGTAGGGCGTTTAACTTTTAGCCTGGGGATTTCCTGCCTGTGAAAATATATTTCTGCAGACTTTACTGCTTGTGGCTCAGAAGCGCTAATATCAATGCAAGAGGTTTTTAACCTCAAAGGCAAAATATCCTTGGCACTTCTACTGGCTTCATTTTTGTGGCCGATTTAAACTTAAATATTCCCCCAGGAAAGCGCCTGCACCCCAAGCAGAGAGGGACCTCCTCTCCTGCCAAGGGCATCTACTGAAGGAGGTTCTCCAGCTCAAAATGCCAAGGAAATTCTTATCAAGCCAGAGCTTCTTTCTGTGGAGAGGGAGGCCAGACACTTGGAAAGACTTAAGAGACACAGATATGATCCTACCTACAAGGAATCCACAATTCCAAGTCACATTTATTTAAGAATAAGAAAAGAGAGAAAGAAAGTGGGAATTAAAAAGAACACTAAAGAATAGAACACTCTAGAGTTAAATTGCGAAAGAGATGAAAGAGACCAATGTGAAAAGTATGACCATAATGTGTAAGCGTGTTCACAAAGTTGCCTTTCTTGGCACGAGGCCACTGTTCAGGAGGTTGCATTCCTGAAGACAACTGTGACATTCGTCACCCGTGGAAGGCTGATAACTCCAGCTCTGGGAGAGAAGTTTCGTCCCCTGGAGAAGCAGTTGTTCGAAGAATTTCTGAAGGGTTAGGTGGGGGCCTTTCCAGAAAATTCTGGAAATGTTCTGCTGTGGCGGCCTGTCCCCAGTGGGATTAGGGAAAGATGTGGGTCTCAGAGGGCAAGCACTATCCCATCTCAGACCCCTAGGGTCTGAGTCAAATGACTCAGAGTTTATTTGAAAAAAGAAAATCCAAGTCAACTAAATTTGTTTTCCTTTTTTTTTTTTTTTTTTTTTTTGATCATTGCCTACAGAAGACTGAAACAGCTCCAGGAAAGCCGGGCAAGAGCTTAGCAAAGGGAGCCTTGGGAGGCAGTGAAGTAGTGTTTCTAAAATATACACGCCCTGTGTGCAGCCTCCCGAAGCCAGGCGGGGCCCCACGCTCCAGGGCCACCAGTGCCTGCTTGTCACCAACAGAGGTAGGAGCCAGGATCTCCCTGCGCCAGGTGGAAGCTGAGAGGCAGTGCGGGCGCACGGCCAGTGTCTCCCAGGCCGAACCTCTCTAGTGCTATTTTCATCCTGGTCCTGAGCTAGATCTGAGGAAAGGACTTCTCTCCGACTGATACGCCTCCAAGTAAGCAACCAGCCAAGCGGCAGGGCTCCTCTTAGGTGGTGGACCCATGCACCCAAAGCCCGAGAACCCAGTCTCTGCAGGGAAGTCAGAATCCAGCAGCCGGGACCCACCAACCTCCCTCGGTCTCTGAAAGTGGCTGATCTCTAAGATGTGAACATCAGCTCAATGACCGCAAATATTTTTAGCAGAAAAACTCATTTTTTTAAACATCTAATTATTGGGGAACCTGGGTGGCTCAGTTGGTTGAGCATCTGCCTTTGACTCGGGTTGTGATCCGGACCCCTGGGATCGCGCTAGAGCTCCAGAGTTGGGCTCTCTGCTCAGCAGGCAGCCTGCGGCTCCCTACACCCCCACCCCCACCTCATGCTTTCTCTTGCTATCTCTCTCTCCCAAATAAGCAAAATCTTAAAAAAAAAAAAAAAAAGTCTAATTATTTGTTAAGCCAACGTTAGGATCTCGCTGTGATTGCTGACTTCATTTCAGATACCAATTAGACCTAACTCCAAAATGCTTTTTTTCTCATTACTTAACTCATTTATTTGGGAGGGGCTCTCTCTCTTCCTGTGTCTATTTTAGAGTGGTTTCTAGGGAATTGATAGAGCTCTAAATATTACGGTTCTATATTCTTTTCATGGAAATGCCCCCCATGCAATACGCCTGTCATTTACATTTAGATGAAAACACACACAAACACCCCCTCTCCAATTCCCCTTACAAAGAGGGAACACTGCAGGATGTAAAACTAGCCTTAAGTCATTGTGAAATGCCTCCTAATTCTCTTAGTTCGAGGCCCAAGGTGTTGTGTGCCAAGGGGAGATATTTCGGGCTCAGGAACTCTTCTTGCAACATGCCCCCTCAAAGCCACCCAGGACCACAGGTAGCTGCCTCGTCACCCCCGCCCCCCAGCCTAATAAAGAACACAGGTAGGCCTGCACCTTGGTGAAGCTGAAAGTCCACATTAACAAGCGAACATAGTTTCATAATGTGCTGGAAGCTGGGTATTGCAGGAGGGAGGGACGTTTAACTTCCACGGAAAAGATCCAGTGGAGTAATTTTGAAAAGACTGGAGGCCAGCGGTAAGGAGCGAGGGGGTGACTTAGAGCCTGATATGCATTATCTTTCAGGTGCCTCTGGAGGAATAAAGGACAGAAAGACAGATCCTTACGTATTCTCCGGCTATTCTGTTGTATTATAAAAAGGACACGAGAGTCCCAGGAAGTCAGAACTGGAATAATAAATAGAATGGATGGGGAGGTGGAGGGATGGACAGGTGGGTGAGTGGGGTGGATAGGCGAGTGGATGGACCAAAGGACAGGTGGATAAGTGGATGGACAGACGGATGCGTGGGTGAGTAGATAGATGGAGGGAAGAAGACTGCATATGGCAAAGGAGTGGACAGGCCAGTAAGTAGATAAAAGCCTTTTCCTATTTTGATGTTAATTCCAGCACCCCCTTCAGCATTCACAGGTCTTTCATTTTAAAAATTGCCATCATGGCGCCTGGGTGGCTGGGTGGTGGAGCATCTGCCTTCAGCTCAGGGTGGGGTCCTGGGTGGGATCTGATTGAGTCTTGCATCAGACTCCCCATGGGGAGCCTGCTTCTCCCTCTGCCTGTGTCTCTGCCTCTCTCTCTCTCTCTCTCTCTCTCTCTCTCTCTGTGTGTGTCTCTCATGAATAAGTGAATAAAATCTTTTTTTAAAAAGTTAAAAATAAAAATACTTTTTGATCTAGCAATCTCACTCCTGGGTATTTACCCAAAGAATACAAGAACACTAATTCAAAGGGATACATACACCCCTATGTTTACTGCAGCATTGTTTACAATAGCCAAGATATGGAAACAGCCCAAGTGACTGTATATTCACGATGACATGGATAGAGCTGGATAGTATAATGCTGAACGAGATAAGTCAGAGAAACATACATGTTATGTGTATGTTAACTAACTCGAATGAAAATAAAAACTTAAGAACAGGGCGCCTGGGTGGCTCAATGGTTGAACGTCTGCTTTTGGCTCAGGTCATGATCCCAGGGTCTGGGTATCGAGTCCTGCATCAGGCTCCCTGCATGGAGCCTGCTTCTCCGTCTGCCTGTGTCTCTGCCTCTCTCTCTCTGTGTCTCTCAAGAATAAATAAATAAAATCTTTTTTAAAATTGCCATC
Organism: Vulpes vulpes; assembly: GCF_048418805.1. NCBI lineage: Eukaryota > Metazoa > Chordata > Mammalia > Carnivora > Canidae > Vulpes > Vulpes vulpes. The sequence continues at coordinate 118,172,584 of NC_132793.1, read as the reverse complement.
AAATGCTGAATGTAGTAACATAGGTACGACATGCCCACGGTAAGAGGACAGGCACATTGGTATAACTTTTCCAGATGGTAAAGCTTATCATGAATGTTTAAAAGATTGGTGTGCACACAGTGTTCCCAGCAGCACAGCTCACAGGAGCCAAGAAGTGAACACAGCCCACACGTCCATGGATGCATGAATGGATAAACAAAATGTGGTCTATACGTACAATGGAATAGTCAGCCTTAAAAAGGAGGGAACTTCTTTTTTTAAAACAATTTTTTAATAGTTCAACTAGAAACAAGAATATTGATCAGCTACTGACCTAATGCTGACCTCTGGTCTTCCACATGTGAACACAGCAAAGCTGACAAAATTTTTTCCCCAGGAATGGGACTAGATTGATCCTTATCATTCCTCCTTGTTATCAAGACGTTGCTTTCAGTTTGTTTTGTGTTGTTTTGCTTTGTCTCTCCAGCTTCATCAAAGTATAATTAACAAATAAAATTGTATACATTTAATGGCTACAATGTAACAATTTGATATATTTGGCAAAATTCTTCCCACAATCAAGTTAATGAACACATCCGTCACCTCACATAGATACTCTGTGTGTGTGTGTGTGTGTGTGTGTGTGTGTGGTGAGAACATTCAAGTTCTACTCTTAGCAAATTTCAAGTACACGGTACCGTATTGTTATTTTTTTTATTTTTTATTTTATTTTATTTTTTTCGGTACCATATTATTAACTCTAGTCACCATGCTGTGTTTTGGACCTCAGACTTTATTTATCTTATAACTGGAAGTTTGTACGCTTTGACCAACATCTCCCCCATTTCCCTAACCCCCAGCCCCTCGCAACCACCATTCTACTCTTTCTTTCTATGAGTTTGACTTTTTTTTTCCCTTTAAAACTTCACATTAAGTAATACAGACAGTATTGTTTTTCTCTGACTTATTTCACTTAGCAGAATCACTCTGAGTTCATCCACGTTATCATAAATGGCAGGATTCCTTCTTTTTTATGGGTGGAAAATATTCCATTAAATATACATATATATATTTATATATATAAATCACATCTTCCTTATCCATTCATCTGTCTTGGGCACTGAGGCTGTTTTCATACCTTGGGTACTGTGAATAATGCTGCAATGAACCTAGGCATGCAGATAGCTGATACTCACAGATTTCATTTCCTTCAGATACCTACCTAAACGTGGGATCTCTGGATCGGATGGGAGTTCTATTTTTAATTTTTTGAGGAATCTCCATACTGTCTTCCATAACAGCTGCACCAATCACACTCCACCCAATAGCCTACAAGGCTTCCATTTTCTCCCCATAAAAGGGAGGAAATTCTAACACATGCTATGACGTGAATAAACCTTGAAGATATAATGCTAAGTGAATTAAGCCAGCACAGAAGGACAGTGTATGATTCCACTTACATGAGGTCTCTGGAGTAAACTCATACAGACAGAAGGTAGACTAGTGGGTGCCATGAGTGAAGAATAGAAGTAGCATTCGATATTTAATGGATACAAAGTTTGAGTTTGGGAAGGTGAAAAAGTTCTGGATCATGGTAATGACTGCACAACAATGTGAATGCACCTAATGCCACGGGAGTGGACATTTAAAAACAGTTAAAACGGCAACTCTCATATATATTTGACCACTACTGAAACATAAAAAGACTGGTGATCTCTCACCTTTTGTAAGGCTGCTTAGAGCAATCAATCCTTAGGGAATCTTTCAAAACTCAGGCGAAGAATTATGCACAGTTACATCATCACCCCAGTGTTTATTGGAAACAAATCTCCAAAAATTGAGAACTAGTTAAGAAATGATGGAACATCCACACTATGGATTATTATGCATCCAATAAGAATGAGATTTACAAAATTGTTATAAAAATGGATAATGTGTAAGATCATTCATTACAGAAACAGGACACAAGGGGTGCCTGGGTGGCTCAATCAGTTAAGCCTCCAACTCTCAATTATGGCTCAGGTCATGATCTCAGGGTCCTCGGATTGAGCTTCGCCTCTGGCTCTCCACTCAACCGGGAACCTGCCTGTCTCCCCTCCCTCTGCCCACCACCCCACCTCCAGACACTCTCTATCTCAAATAAATAAATAAAATTTATTTGAGACAGAATTATATATGTAAACTTCTACTAAGCTCATAAAGAAAAAGAATAGACTATTATAAAGAAATAAGCCAAGGTGTCTTGGTGGCTGAGCCTACCCAACTCTTGGTCTCAGCTCAGGTGGTGATCTCAGGCTGGTGGGAGTGAGCTCCACTGGGGCTCCATGCTCAGTGAGGAGTCTGTTTGTGATTCTCTCTCTCCCTTTCCTTCTGTTCCTCCCCTCCAAACTCTCTCTCTCTCTCTAAAATAGAATAATAAATCTTTTTAAAAAAGAAGAAAAGGAAGAAGGAAGGAAAGAAGGAAGGAAGGAAGGAAGGAAGGAAGGAAGGAAGGAAGGAAGGAAGGAAAGGAGGAAGAAGAGCACCAAGCCAACTCAGTCCATAGAGCATAGGACTCTTGATCGTTGAGCTGTGAGTTATAGCTCCACCTTGGGTATAGAGATTACTTAAATTAAAACTTTAAAAAATAATAATAAAGAAGGAGATAAGCCAAAATATTACCTTCAGCCCTCTGAGTAGTGAAATGCTACATAAGACCTGTTTGGCGTTTTATATTTTTATGTTCTCTCCCAGTCTCCTACATTATGCATGTGTTCCTTTGATGATGGTGGGTGGAATGAGGTAATGATGACAGCAAGAAGTATGGGGAATCTAGTGTCTCCTTGGGCAAGCCGTTTGCAGATTTATTTGATGGTAAGGGAACTTGGTCTAAATGGGCATGAGGATTCTGTGTGCAGAGAAATCAATCAAATGTCCATGCAGGGAGTTGGGAGCCAGTGAGCCCCCCAACACCCTCCTCAAGAGGAAATGGGCATGGCCATGAAGCAGGTGTGGGGATGGCACGAAAGAGCAGGTGTGCGTGGTCAACACAGGACTTCCCAGCAGATGAACCAGGGGTTCCCTAAACCATATTCCCTAAATATTTAGGGATAGTTGAAAGGGCTCAGAGAGGGGGTGGAGTCAATTAAGAGCTTTCCAGGACATGAATTACCAGTGGGGCTTTTTATGCTGTAGAGATGGGGTTGGGATGAAGAGCAGATTTTCCAGGGACCGTTGAAAATGAGAGGGGCTGACATAAACGTTCTGGCCATGAAAGCTGCTCTAGAGTTACTATTAATTTTACTTATTCATTCGACAAATATTTATCGAGCGCCTGCTATGTTGGCGCTGCTCTAGACTCTGCAGACACATTTGTGAGCAAAACAGACATTGCTGGAGCTTACATCGCAGTGGGAACAAATGACAGTAAACATAAAGACCATGTCTGAAGGGGGCCGCACCCGGCGTGCCAGGCAGGCACCATCCCAAGGTTGGGATTCAGGAAACTCGGATGTTTGTCTTCTCATGCTCGGCTCTGCCTCCCCACCTGTCGATCCTGTCCTCACTAGGGTCAAAGCACAGCATTCAAATGATTCAAATGATTAAAAAAAAAAAAGTGCCTAACACTTGGAATATTGTCCACGGACTGATGGAGCAGCAGCACGGGGCAGGTGCATGGTACACTTTTGCTGAATAAATCAATGCACTAAGTGACGAATGAATGCATCTACTAGTTGCTGATGAACAACAACATTCACTTGGAGGGTGGCAGGAGGAGGGTTCTAGAAAGAAAACTGTACCAGGAGGAGGGGCTTATCATATGAGGACCTACTGGGTTCACATAAGACCCCACCCCCACCCCTGAACACTCAGAGGCACAGCCAAGGGTAACTGTCCTGCCCACTGTCTGCCACCTGTGTGAGGGAACCAGGGCTCACAGCTGGGTCTCTCTGCTCCTTCCACTCCACTTCTCAGGGGTCCTGGCGGCTCTCCTGAGCTGCCCTAAGTAACTGAACCTGCAGAATTTTCCCAGGAATCCAGACATCTCTGCGGCAACCGTGGCTAACAGCGGTGCCTCAGACTGGCCTTTTGTGCTTTTTTTTTTTTAAGATTCCATTTATTTATTCATGAGAGAACTAGAGTGAGAGGCAGAGGCAGAGACAGAGGGAGAAGCCGGCTCCCTACGGGGAGCCCGATGTGGGACTCGATCCTGGGACCCCAGGATCATGACCTGAGCCAAAGGCAGACACTCAGTCACTGAGCCACCCAGGCGCCCCTGTGCATCTTTATCTAACGAGATAGAAGGCCCTTCTAATTGGGTTTGTTTATGGGTTTGTACCGGGGCCTACAAATTACTGTCAGTAAATTCGAGGGCCTGCTACAATCCTGGGGACTATGTTTAAATCCCATCTTGGGTGGAAGTTGATTAAGAGCAGCCTCAGGTCCCCTGGAGGGGCCTGGAAGGTAACTGGCAGCACAGCAGACCCTCCCCTCACCCCTACCCTTAAGATGCCCCACCCTCTCCCTGCCCAGCCGACAGCAGGTATTTATGCTCTGGGACCTGGAGACGCTGTTCTGCTTATAATGACCCGAATGGCTGCTGAGCCGGTGCTGCTCAGGGGAGCCATAAATTAGGCCTGGAATTCTCAGGATAAATGTCTTCAGGATTTATGCCTGAAGCTGCTCTCATGAGGGCTGGTTTCAGAGTAATCACAAATGCACTTTTTTTTTTTTTCCACAGCCAGGGTGCTGGAGGAACCTACAGGCACCCTCCCCAAAGCTCACAGGAGAGAAAGGCACCTGCCCGAACGGATGGAGACTTCCACTCTGGGAGTTTGCTGGCTGTGAGGAGGCAGGTGTGTCGAGTGTTCTCCTGGTCAAGCTCCCTGGCAAAGCCATTACCCTGCCTGCTTCTGCTTCAGGACCCAGCTCTAGCCGTGACCGATGCAATGCAAAGGGCCTGGGGGTTGGGAGCTGGATGGGGCTTGGAAGCCAGTGGGGGGATCACTGAGCAGTTCCCTCATCAATTCCGAACCACAGGACCTTCATTTGTAAAATGGCAGCTCAATAAATAGGAAGTCAGCCCACTCATGTTTGTGGCTCGTACCAGGGTGCTCAGGTGACCATATCAAAATCCCAGACTGGAGGCTTAAACAAAGACATTTCTCCTCTCATAGTCTGAAGGCTGGAAGTCCAGGATCCAGGTGTGGGCAGGTTGGATTCTCCAGAGGCCTGTGTCCTTGGCGTGTAGACAACCATCTTCTCCCCATGTCTTCATGTGGGATGTGTGTGTGTGTGTGTGTCCTGATCTCCCCCTATAAGGACACCAGTCAGATGGGATTACAGCTCACACCACTGACCTCATTTAACCTTAAATACCTCTTTAAACACCCTATCTGCAAATATAATCACACTTTAAGCTGCCGGGGGTTAGGGCTTTAATATATGGATTTAGGGGGACACACTCAGCCCGTAGCAGGTGCTCACTGAATTGTCTCATTGGCGGTCTCAAGGGCCTTAGACCATTCTTCCTTAGCAGTCGCGCCCAGCAGATGCATTTCCCAGGGGAAGGAAAGATGATCCATGTTTTTGAGCACCTGCTATGTGTCACAGTGCCACACGCTGTATGTTCGGGTGAATGGGACACCCGGTGTGTTAAGGGGCTTCTCCCTTATGTATTTTGTGTCCCAGTGGGAGTAGAGAGCTGAACAAGACTCAAGGCAGGGAGGGAGTTAGCCAAGCAGATATTCAAAGAAAGAGAATTCCTGGCATAGGAAACAGTCAATGCAAAGGCCCTGTGGCCAAGGCATGCCTGGTATGATCCAGGCAATGGCAGAGAGGGCAGTGTGGCTGGACAAATGGAGCAAAGCTGAGTCATGGGAGGAGGGTTTAGGGAGGTAGTGAGGCCCTCCGGAGGTCAGGCTCTAGCAGGCCTTTTTACCTTTCCCCTGGGAAGCATTGGAGGGTGAGGAGTTTTTTTTTTTTAAGATTTTATTTATTCATGAGATACAGAGAGAGGCAGAGACATAGGCAGAGGGAGAAGTTGGCTCCTCACAGGGAGCCCGTTGCAGGACTTGATCCCAGATTCCAGGATCATACCTCGAGTCAAAGACAGATGCTCAACCGCTGAGCCACCCAGGCGTCCCTGGAGGGTGAAAATTAATGAGAGGAGGAGTCAGAGTTGGTGAAATTCAGAAAAACGGGATGAGAAGTCATGTCAAGAGCAACACAGATCTGCTGGCAGATCACCGAGCACTAACTGCGTACAATGTTAGGTCTCTAGCCCATTCCTGGGGAAGCCAGAAGCCAGTTTAAAAACTGGAATACCAGCATTTAAGATCTTTTCCAACATAAAATAGAGTATTGGGGCACCTGGGCAGCTCAGGTCATGACCCAGGGGGTCCTGGGATGGAGCCCTGCATCAGCTCCCTGCTCAGAGGGGAGTCTGCTTCTCCTTCTCATGCTGCTCCTCCCCTCGGCTCGTGCTCTCTCTCTTGCTCTGAAATAAATACAAATCTTTTTAAAAAATAAATAATACATAAAATAAAATAAAATAGTATTGACCAATAAGAATGGTGGTATCAGTGTGGATTAACACAAAGAGTCCTGATAAATTGTTTACAAAAAAAAAAAGAAAGAAAAAAAAAGTCACAAAATAGCAAATGGGAAGCAGTGCAGTAGTGGTTAATGTTGGGTTCCAGAGGCAGACTACTGGAATCCCAAGGCTGCTGCTTGCCATGTAACCTCATGCCATGTAGCTTTGAACACACGATCTTATTCTTGTCTCTAAAAGTGAATTTAGGGGCAGCCCAGGTTGCTCAGCGGTTTAGTGCTGCCTTCAACCCAGGATGTGATCCTGGAGACCCGGGATCGAGTCCCACGTCGGGCTCCCTGCATGGAGCCTGCTTCTCCCTCTGCCTGGGTCTCTGCCTCTGTCTGTATCTCTGTGTCTCTTATGAATAAATAAATAAAATATTTTAAAAAAATAAAAGTGGATTTATACACGTATGTACACCTCTGGGCATAGAACTAATGGTCAGGAAGGATGCTCACCAAACCAGGAAGGTGGTCGTGTGGGGCGGAGGGTAACAGGACCTTGTTGCCCTTGGGCCCCCTCTCTGTGGACTCCAGAGCCTTGAGACTAAGAGCCTCCCCACTTCTAGACACACTCCCACCCCCACCCCTCACCCCCAGCCCATCCTCTGCAGACAGATAAGGAGACTGTGTTCTCCCGGAGAGCAGTGGGCAGTAAACTGAAGATTTACAGGAACTCCTCGAGCTACTCACCCCTGAGATCCACGCAGGACTTTTTCAGATGACTTAATGAAGGTGCTTGACCCAAAGGCTGTGGAATAATAGGGGTGAGCAGATACAGGCACTGAGGTGAGGCAGCCAGACATGCAAGAGGTGGGGTAGGCGGCCTCCATCAAGGCCTCCACGCACAGCCTAGAAAGCCCTGGGGGAATGGAAGGCTGCTCTCCTGCCAGGCAGCCGATTGCACCCACAGCAGGACCCAGCAAACAGCACCTTCGGCACCCCCCAGATTCTGACTTTTAGGACAAAGTGCAAATTGGACAGGAGAATCAGCTCACAAGAACTAGCCGATTTTCCATGTCTGGACCTCAGGACCCAGACAAACATGTTTCCAAGGACTCACTTCAGACAGGAGCCACGGATCCTGATGTGTGGTTCAGGCTGGGTTTCCATGACCATTTGCATTATGGACCATTAAGGGCTGAATTATGCTCCCCAAGTTCACATACTGAAGTCTTAACTCTCAGTACCTCAAAGTGGGACTATATTTGAAGATAGGATTTTTGAAGAGGTATTTAAGGTTCAGTAAGTTTATCGGGGTGGGCCCTAATCCCATAGGACCAGTATTTTGTTATACCAAACTCATATCGTGGCTAATTTTTTAAAATGTGGGAATTGCAGGTAGAAATCTAGATTTCCATTTTCTCTTTAAAAATTGGAAGTGGTGGGAGCTACCAACTCTTGGTTTTGGCTCAGGTCATGATCTCAGGGTCCGGGAATTGAGCCTCAAGTCAGGCTCCGTGTTCAGCAGGGAGTCTGCTTGAAGATTCTCCTCCTCTGTCCTTCCCCCTACTCTGTTTCTCTCTCTCTCTCTCTCTCCCTCAAATAATAAATAAATACATGTTTTAAAAAATAAAAATTGGAAGTTGTAAAAAAAATAATTGGGGGGGTATCCCTGGGTGGCTCAGAGGTTTAGTGCCTGCCTTCGGCCCAGGGCGTGGCCCTGGGATCCCAGGATCGAGTCCCAGGAATAAATAAGACTCTTATTTTCTGGCCACAATCTGTCCATGAGTCTGCAACCCTAAATAGAAGACTGCTGATCCTGGGTGCAACCTTTAGGACAGAGATTTTATTAGACATAGATGCCCCAGACCATTCAGCTAGTGAGACATGAGACCTAATGGCCAAGAGAGTTATCACCGATAATAATAATAATGTCTCTTAGGGTTCCTACTAACACTTGCTATATGCCCACCCGTGTTAAGTACTTTGTACAGATTGTCTTATTTCATCCTCAAAACTACCCAATAAAGGCTTAATATGATCTCCGTTTTCATAGATGATGACCAGATCTGAGCGGCAACCTGCCAAGCCGGCATCACACAGCCCCAAAGTGGAAGAACAGCTACCCAAGGCCATGTCATTTGACTTTCCTGCTGTGTTCTCATCTATAGAGATGGGCCTTTGATCTAAGGAAGCGGCCTGAGATGGGAGGCAGGAGTCAGGAACCCTCTATCTCAGAGAGGCCTTGACTCTAAATTAATATAGATGCCCACAGGGTCCCCACCATGCATAAATGGACACACAAGGGCCTTGAGCGTCCCCTTGCACGTTGATTGGGAGGATCAGATACCACCAGATATTTCCAACAGGAAAAGAGATCTTTTCCTAAGAAAGAGATCTGATTCTGCAGCCCCCAAGTAAGCAAAACATCAACAGTAGGAAAAACCAGCATTAAAAAAAAAAAAAATGGGGGAAGGTTTAAGCCCTTAACACTGGGGCTTCTGTCTCCAGAAACCAGGCTCCCGTCTCCCTCCCTCTGGATCTTATGGACTAGCCCTGTAGATTTTCTGTGCAAATCTACAGAAGGGGAAGGGTGGGGTGAGAAAACCCGAGCCTGGGCACGACCTGGGTGTGCCTCTCCCTGAGCCTCTGCCTCTCGCCTGCGAAACGGACCTGGAAGCTCGTGCCTCCCACTGCTCAGACAAGATGCACCCTCATGCTGCCACCCCTGAGGCCCACGTGAGCCAAGATACTGTGGTTTCTCTCGTGTTCAAAGAGCCAAAAGGGAGGGTTTTGGAAGGACTGGGAGCCAAATGTCCCCGTGGGCAACCAGGTGCAAGACACAGCATCCACTCCTGGTGGATGAGCAGGGTTCCCATGACGAATCGAGAGGGCCTTCCGCTCATCTCTCAGAGGGAGGGTCCTTCTGTGGTTTGGCAGGACCACCTGGGTCCCAGGCTCACCCTCCACCCAGCATAAGCTCTACAGGGTCAGCTCCCTGCGGTCCCTGGAGCCCACTACCACTTGTCTATACTTCCTCCCTTCACCCACAATGATAACAATGAAGACAAGAGCTAACACTCACTGTGCGCTTGCTAGACTGAACCCCATGTTATAAATCGGGACCCTGAGGCACAGCAAGTGTAAGTGACGTGCCCAAAGCCACCTGTCGGTGGCCCAGGATTTGAACCCAGGCACTCAGGCTATAGGGCTGCTCTCTTCTTCATCTGTCTGCAGACCCTTTAAATTCAAATTCAAGCTCCATCTCCTCTCAGAAGCCTCTCACGGCCACTTCTAACCATGGCAAAATTTGAATCTATCCGTCTCTGTGCCTCTTCTGTAGCTCCCAAGCATCAAGCGTCTCTACCACACACCAGGCACTTTACACAGCAGGTCACAACCCACCACTCAGAGTCACCATTAGTATCTTCCCTGTGTAGTGGTGGGGACCTGAGACTTGAGGATATTTAAGTGACTTGCCCAAGGCTGCAGTGCTAACCTATGCTGCAGCCAGGATTTGAACTCGGGTTCACCTGAGTCCAAAGCCCTGGGTCTGCCACCGTTATATGCAGCGTGCTTCTCAAATGCTGCAGTCATCACTTGTCATGAGGAGGTGCAGCTTGCATTTACAGGGCTGCTTCTGGGGTGGGCTCGTGCCTGACCCATCCCGGATGCCAGGGGCCAGCCCTGGGCCTGGGAAGAGCCAGCCCTGGGGGTCTGGGTGCCAGATGCCCGTGGCAAGAACGCTGAGTGACACTCACCTGGCCAGCTTCGTTCGTTAGTTCTTTCATTCATTCATTCATTCATTCCACTGACAAATGTTTATGGAGTGCCTGCAGGAGGAGGTCAAGCCCTGTCCTGGACACCAGGACAAGAGTAGAGAACAAAATAGAAATATCCCTGCCCGCACAGAGCATGTATTCCACTGGGCAAAGTCAGTCATCCAAACAAGGGACAGCTATGCCAGCTGGGTGGTGGGGAGCTCTGGGAAGGGGAAGAAGGAGGTGACGTGATGGGTACAGGGGTCAGGGAAGGCCTTCTGCTCCGGGTGTGTTTGAGTAGAGACTTGAAGGCAGTGAGAAATGGGGGGGAATGGGCGGATTCTGGCCAGGGAGCCCCAGCAAAAGGACATTTGAAGACGGAGCAGAAACAGGCCACTGCAGACAGGACAGAGCAGAGGCAGTTCCCAGGGACACGCATTATCATGGTGGTGGGGGCGGGGGGGGGGTGGAATGCCCCCAGAACTCAGCCTGGAAAAAACTGAGCCCAGGGCAAGAGAGTCCCTCCTTCACCCAGGGATGCTCGGGGTCCCTCATGGGCTGGTGCAGCCATGGTGTTCGCCTGTGTGCCTGACGCCTGAACTTCAGGAGGAGAAGCACCAGCCGGGAGAAAGCAATAGAAGGATGGAAAAGCGATTGTCTGCAGGAGCTGTTTTCTTTCTTTCTAAAAAATTATTTATTTATTTATTAATGAAAGGCACAGAGAGAGAGGCAGAGACACAGGCAGAGGGAGAAGCAGGCTCCCTGTGGGGGCCCGATGCAGGACTCGATCCCAGGACTCAGATCACGCCCTGAGCCAAAGGCAGATGCTCAACTGCTGAGCCACCCAGCCTCCCCAGGAGCTGTTTTCTGAGCTAGAAAGGAGGAGATGGCCTCAAACCCGAGAGCTGTGGTCCTGGGGAAATCAGACCCGGTCCGCAGGTAGGGACACTTCCCGGCCTCCCGAGCGGCTGCCCTCAGAGGCAAAACAATGCCTGTGAGCACAACCAAGTACCTGGGCCTCCCCAAGCCCCAGCTCCAGCTCCAGGGCGCTTCCTCCACTGGTGCCTTGTGAGGCTTCAGTGACTCAACCAGGGGAGACTCTAGGTGCTGAGCGAGTATGAGTCAGTCTCGACTCTTATTAAGACATTAACTTTCTCAAAATACATATACATGTTAACAGGGCACCTGGAAAGGCAAAACCTTCATCACAGGAGTGACTTTAAGGATTAAAAAAAAACAACCCAAAGGCAATAATAATGATGAATAATAAAAACATCAAAAACAACAAATGTGGGGCCCCTGACTAGTCCCTAGTCACCTAGGGAAATCACCTAGTTGTGATTTCAACACATGTGCCCATGTTGGGCACAGAGATTACTAAACAAACTTTTTTTCTTAAGTGGCTCTTCACTTACCAGTAGTCTGCCTGGCATGTTTTCAAATATTATGTCCATTAACAGCGACCCTGCAGGGCAGACATTAGCATCTTTATGTTACAGATGGGGAAACCAAGCCTCAGAGAGGTTAAGCAACCTGTCCAAGGACACACAGCAGGCAAGCACGCCCCTGGGAAGATATTCATTCATTTGGGCAGCATCTGCTTCCTGCCTTCCCTATCCTGTCCCCTGATGTCCCCCAGAGGCCGTGCCATCACTGCAGGGATGGGGTGACACCGAGATGCAGAAGGTGCTGGCAGACCAGACTTGAGCCCAAGGGAAAGGAAGGCTGCCTGGAGGAGGCAATCTTGATGCTGAGCTTTGAAAATGAGTGACTCAGGAGGAGAGGGAAATGGGAAACAGCTTGATACAGCAGCTTAGGTGCTTCGAGTCACACCTGTCTTCTGTCCTAGAGCTCGCCCATTGCTAGTGCCTGCACAGCGAGGGGTCCCCGGAGGAAAATGAGCTCACTCTTCTCCCTTTGAAAATGGATAGAAAGGCGAGTGCTGGACCAGAGTGCAGGCTCTGCCACCCAGGAGCTGTGTGACATCAGGGGGGAAAAAAAAAATCCCCCTGTGCCTCAGTTTCCCCAGAGGCGGCTTGGTTTTTGGACAGTGTTTTTCAAGGTGCGGTTCCCAATCCAGCAGCATCACCTGGGAACTTACCTGAGATGCACATTGTCAGGCCTCCCCTTGGGTCAGGAACTCTGTTTTAACAAACCCTGGGGGGGGGTCGGTTTCTGATGTTTGAGTGTTTGAGAGAGGAGAGCTACCCCGAAGAGCCAAGGAGCGGGGCCCTGGGACGAGCAGCAGCCGCCACGCCAGGGAGCCTGTGAGAACTGCAGAGTCCCAGGCCCCCACCCCGGGTGGAGGGGGCTCCCAGAATGGGAATCTGCCTCTCACCAGAGCCCCAGGGGCTCGCGTGCCTATTAACATTTGAAAAGCGAGTCCCGGAGCGAGATGACACCTCCTCGCAGCTGTAAAACCCTATCAGGCCCTCCTGGGAAAATCTCCCAACCTTTTATTTCTCTTTCTGCAAAAACTTCCAGGCGGGAGGGAAGCCGTCGGGCTCAATTAGGGCCTCGGGTCCCTTTGATCCTTTCCAATCTCCTGATAAGAACCGGGGTGGGGGGGGACAAGGGGCGCGGGGGCAGGAGGGAGGCGGCCAGCCCTCCCGTGGCCGGGCGAGCGCTTTCCTCCAGGAGGCAGGAAGCCCCACCGAACTCTTCTGCAGCTCGGCCCAGGAATGTCCCCTCACCGAGCTCTGGAATTGGGAAGAAATTCTCTGCGAATTCCACGGCCATCCCAGGCCAGTGCGAGAACGCGAGAGCGGCCCAGTGTGGTGCGGCCCGGCTCGAAAGCGAGTTCAAAACAATTACCAGCCAACATGTGTTTCCTATGAATGGTGCAAGTGTTAAAACGGATTTAATTTTCTTTTGTAAATAAAGAGGCCCATCCAGACCAGCCAGTTTATCTCCCTGGGAGAGATGAAAGTGTTTCATGTGCCAGTAGCCCCTGCCCGCTTTGGAGGTGGGGGGCAGCTATCTGGACCCCATGTGTTCTCTATCTTGTAATCCAAAATCATCTTTCCCATGTGGGACTGTTTGGGCACCATGGGGTCCTTTCTCCAAGCCTTCGTCCTAGTTATCTAAAATGCTACTCCCTTTCTTGCTTTCTTTCTTTCTTTTTTTTTTTTTCTTCAACATATTAGTGATTCATAAACAGTAAAATTAGTCTGCTAGGGGCTAGTGGAGGTATTCATCCTGGTGGCGCCTGCTTTCCTGGGTTAGTAGTTAAAATAAATCATTGCTGTCACAATGGAATTCAGGCCTAAAAATCACCTGTAGGAATCCCCACCCCCTCCTGCTCCACCTCCCCCAGGCCCCCAGAGCATCCAGGATCAAAGCTACCTTCCCCACTCCAGCTGAGGGGGTAAAGGGGCGAGGGGGAGGGAGGGAAGGAGGGGAGGGGGAGGAGGAGGAGGAGACACAAGGGAAGAAAAGCCCCAGAAGTTACACCAAACCAGGAAATTAATGTCTCTGCTCTATTGTTGAAGCTGGAAGCACAAAAGTATGAGGCCAATTCATGATATTAGGGTTTCTAAAGCGAAATATGATTAACCACTTCATTATGTAAAGTTATGTTTCCACTTAACCTCCTCGTGCTGGCATCCAGAATTCTGTTCTTGGTTGGGTTTTTTTGTTTTTTGTTTTTTGTTTTAACTGCAAATTTAATAAATTCCGACATGCCCGAACTTCCTGACTTCCACTGTCCACCGCTGGTATCTCTGGAAACCTCAAGAGTGGGAGATAACTCGTCCAGGCTGCTCGGCCCACCTTGGCGACCCATGCCATAATCCGGGATCAGGCAAATAAGCTTTCATCTTCGGAGCACTTAAGTTAATTACATGGAGGCTGGTGGACGCCCCGAGCCGGTTCTGCGCACAGCCCTCCTGAAGCCAAACATCATAGGATCCAGATGCAAACCCTTGGCAGCTTAAGCCCAACAAATTTCCTTTGTCAAGAAATGCAAACAGCCAAACACTGCAGCAGAGGCTACTTCAGTGAGTGGGCCTGCTTCTGGGGCGCGAGGCCTGCAGTACAGAGGCCAGAAGCACCGAACAGGACCTGTTAGAGAGAGAGAGCGCGAGAGCGGTCAGGGCCGAACTGGTTCCCAGGCGTATGAGGAGTTGCTTCATTTTGTTTGGGATCAAAATGACTTGTGCATCCTTGAATCGAGTCCACGGTTATTTTGATGACTTGGGGGATCCGTCCCAGGAGCATGCATGGGGGCTTCCTCCCACCCCACTGACTTTCCCAAGTCAGCTTCTGTACCCATCTCCCCTTTCTGGCTCCTTCCAAACTCTCCTAGCGTTTGTAGCTGCTTCAGATACATGCCTCCCACCCTCGTATCCCGTGCTCTCTCCTCTCTGGGCACCACACATCCCGCCCTTATCGCGTGGGATCTTCATCATGGGGCAGTCTTCTTCCCTGGCCTCATGTTCTATGTTCCACCAGAGAGACATTTGTGGTGCTCTCCATGCCCGCTTCTCTGCAAGCTGGCTTGGATGGGGGAGGGGGGCATGATTCAGGGGGGCAACCCCCTGGGCAGCATGAGCAAGATATGTTCTCAAACACCACTTTTATAAGCCATAAAGCTGGTGGATTCAGAGCTCAGGTGCAGAGCAGAGAGGTGAGCTTGAATGGCTTCGTGTTGTGGGTTGCACTGTAGTCCCCAGGAAGCTGTGTTCAAATCCCAACCCCCAGGACCTGTGACCGTGACCTCACTGACTTAGAAATGAGGTATATGCAGATGTAATCAAGGTAAAATAGGAGCATACGGCATTAGGGTGGGCTCTAACCCCAGTGACCGGTGTCCTCGGAAGAGGAGAGAGATTTGGACACAGAGGAAGAAGACCACATGAAGATGGAGGCCGAGAGCAGGCTGTAGCAGCGACAAGCTGGGAACACCGAAGATTGCCAACAACCGTCACAGCGGGAAGGGGCAGGGAGCATCCTCCCCTGGAGCCTTCGGAGGGAGCAGACCTCCCCACCTCCCACCCCCGACCACACCTTGGCTTTGAACTTCCAGCCTCCAGAATAAGGAATAAATAGCCACCGAATTTATGGTCATTTGTGACAGTGGCTCCAGGAAACTGGGACGCCTCCTAAAACTTCAGCACAAGGCACACTTGAGTGGCTCAGTGGCTGAGCGTCTGCCTGTTGTCCCGGGTCCAGAGATCGAGTCCCGCATTGGGCTCCCCAAGGGGAGTCTGCTTCACCCTCTGCCTATGTCTCTGCGTCTCTCTCCACATCTCTCATGAATAAATAAATAAAACCTAAAAAAAAAAAAAAAAAAAAACCTCAGCACCAATCGCCCGTCTGTGCTCCCACCCGGACTCAGTGCTCCTGCAGCTTGGCCGGCTCTCTTCCCGCGCACAGTAAGGCTCCCATAGGAGCAGTGACGCCTGAAGCACTCAGCTTGTCGCATGGTTACAGCCTTGCCTGGCCACCCTGCCGGCCTCCCTCCCCTGTTCGCTGACTGCACGGTTCCCTTCTCTGTGCCTCTCCACCCTGGGTCTCTGCAGCTCCCTAAACTGGCTCTGGTTCTGCTCTGCCAGCCTCCAGGCCTCTTCTGTCCCTGCTGTCCCTCCCTCCAGCCCGTCCCTTTTCAGGCCTGACCAGCTCCCACCAACTTTCAAGACACAACCCAAAGCTCCCTTCTCCAAGGCTCCGAGAGATCCCCCGACGCCCTGCAGCCTGGCTCCAGGTGGGGGGACCTCCCTCTGTGTCCCCACAGCTCCTTGCTACAGTGCCTGTCACTTGACTGTCATTGCCCACCTGAAGGCAGGCATCGAGAATCACGCACCTCCACGCACCGTCACTGCATGTCACATGAATACAACAGGTGGATGCAACACACTCTGCAAGCATGTGCTGCCCACAAAACACAACTTACCCTCAAAAACCACAGCCCCCCCACCCAGGGACAGTAATAGGAAGGGAAACCGCAGCATGGCCTGCTCTCCCCTAAAAGGGAACAGATAAGTAAAGACGATACCCTCTGAATTCCTTAGGTTGGCCCATGTAAGACAAACTTGAAACATATTGCTTGAGCCCTTGCGCTGGGTGTGCGTGTTTTAAGAAGTCATACTTCGTCTGTTTGGAGAACATTTCCTCTCTTTATGGGTTCCCAAAGCCACCTTATCAGCCTGTATTTTTGATTGTTTGCTTTCTTCTGAGGGAATATTGCTGCTGGCAGAAACAGAGATACGATTAATTAATTCCTTGAAGGCAATTAGCTTGCGAGGACCAAAGGAGACGCGTGCACTGGGGAATGTCACAGCGCTGACACCAGGAGGGAAGTTCCAGATGCAGGTTGGCGTTTCGTTTACAGAAGGCGATCTCGGAACCCTGAATCTAAGAACTTTCTAAAATTTCAACAGCCACTAACTTAACATTTTCCTGATGAGCACAAGCCGTCAGAAGGGGAGTCAAATAAGCTGTCTTTCCTCCTTGTGAAAGTCCCACTTTCACACTAAACTGCTGGGCTCAGATATGCTGCTTTCTATTGTTCCTTCTGCCTGAAACCCCACCCGATCTGCCTTGGCCCTACTGTTTCTTGCAGGTCTCAGCCTAAATAGCACCTCCTCAGGGAAGCCTTTGATCCCATCCCAGCTAGCAACCCCTACAGGCTCATGTGTATGAGGGTCCCTAGCAGAAATTAGTATATCCGCCCTGGCCACACTGTACCCCAGCACCTGGCACAGAGGGGGCCCTTAATATCCCAAAAGATAAATGGCTTGGCCAGCTCCCCACCGTTCCTGTTTTAGTAAGGGGCACAAATATAAGCAACCTTTCAGGTGTGCAAGCTGCAACAGAAATCCAGAATAATAGAATCTTCACAATAGAGATTCCTCTATTATCAGGGATCCAAGCTCCCTCTTCTTGCTCTGCCTTAACAGGAAACTTCCACCTCATGGCCGAATATGGCGCTCCTTGCTCCTGCCCTCACATCCACTCTCCAGCCAGTGAGAAGAAAGGGGACAGAGGAGGGTATGCTCCCACATTTAAGGGCATGCACGCCCTGGTAGTTGTACACATCACCTCTGCTTGCATCTGATTGGACAGAACTTGACCATATGGCCACACTTGTCAGCAAGGGAGACTGGGAAAGTAGTTATTATATGGTCACAGGCCCAGCTAAGAACTCATTTACTATAGAAGAAGGCCAGAGTGCATATAAGGGGACAGTGGGCCAATTCTTCCTCCCCTGGAATCATCCTGAGCCACCTCCCCGTCCTTGCCTCACAGAGAGTCCTCTACCCCTCACTGAATCCTTGACTTTGGTTTTCACTTGCAGGATGTATTGTGCTCCCCGCCCCCTACTGTGGCCTCCATCTGGCCACCTGCATCCCTCAAGTGGAATGCAACAGGGGCCTCCTCCCCTTTCTGGTCCCACTACCTCTCTGTGGCCACACCTCCCTCCCCAATCTACCTCTGGATCTGAGTGTCTGTCTGGCAAATTCTGTGATGGGCAGCCTGGAAGGATCTATCAAAAGTGAAAATTCATACCGTCTTTTACCCCGCACTTCTCTGAGAATTAACCCTACCATGGTCTTCCTCCGTGCTTGCTGCTGCAACTGAATACCATAAACGGGGGGGCTTCTAAGCCATAGATACCTACTGCTCCCCATTCTGGAGGCTCAAACCACAATCAGGGTGCCAGCACTGTCGGTTCTGGTGAGGACCCTCTTGGGACCTGCAGACAGCCCACTTCTCTCTGTGTCCTCACATGGTGCAAGGGGGGGAGCTGTGAGGGGCTCCCTTTGTGAGGCACTAACCTCAGTCATGGGGGCTCCACCCTCCTGAACTGATAATCACCTCCTGAAGGCCCCACCTCCTAATACTGTCACCTGGGAACCCCCTGGAGGGTTAAGATTTCCACAAACAAACTCAAGAGGGACACTTTGAGACCATAGCAACCATGTTGCTTGTGAATTGATCCCACAGGGTTGCTTGGGTGCAGGCAAAATGCTGTTACACATTGCAGGACAATGTTATTCACAGCGGTGCCCTTTCTAACACGGAATGATGGAAAGACCCCAAAGCCACTGATGGGGGATTGTGAATTAATCGTGGCAGGAGGGCCTGGGAGTGACGGCTAACTGGTATGGGATTTCTTTTGCAGTGACAAAAGTCTTCTAGAATTAGACGCTGGTGATGGTTCCACAATTAGGTTGGTACAGCTGACTCTTGAACAACACAGGTTTGAACAGTACAGGTCCACTTAGCCACTTTTTTCAATAAACACAGTACTGTAAATGTATTTTCTCTTCATTATAGTTTTCTTTTTTAAATTTTCTCACTAACATCTTTTCTCTAGCTCACTTTATTGAAAGAATACAGCACATAACACATACAACATACAAGATATGTATTAATAGATGTGTTTATGTTACCAGTAAGGCTTCTGGCCAACAGTAGGCTATTAGTGACTTAAGTTTTTGGGGGGAGTCAAAAGTCATATGCAAATTTTCAACTGCATGGAGGATCAGTGCCCCTCATCCCTGAGTTGTTCGAGGGTCAGCTGTATGCTAAAGACTCACTGAACTGTACACTTTGTTTTTTGTTTTTTTTTAAGTAGGCTCCACGTTCAGCATGGAGGCCAACACGGGGCTTGAACTCCAACCCTGAGATCAAGACCTGAGCCAAGATCAAGAGTAAGATGCTTAACTGACTAAGCCACCCAGGTGCCCCCAAACTATATACTCTACTTTTTTTTTAAGATTTTATTTATTTATTTGAGAGAGAGAGAGAGAGCGCACACGAGTTGGGGGAGGGGCAGAGGGAGAAGGACAAGCAAACTCCCCACTGATTCTGGAGCCCAGATGTGGGGCTCAATCCCAGGACCCCTGAGATCATGACCTGAGACGAAATCAAAAGTCAGACACCTAACCAACGAAGCCACCCAGGTGCCCCCAAACTATATACTTTAGAAGAGCAAATTGTTCAGTCTCAAATGAAAAAAAAGCCAGGTACAGTAGAGTGCCAGAATATTTTGTGTGAAGAAGGGAAACAAGAATCTTTGCTCACAGTTGTTTGCCTGCCCCTAGACTCTGCAAGGCTGCACAAAACCTAACTGGGGAGAAGGCTGGGGAAGCGATGGGATGCCTTGGCCTTGGACTTTGGAGCTGATGTTGGAACATGTCAAGACATCTTTGGGATCTGGGTCCTTTGGGATGGAATGAATGCATTTGGCATGAGGGCAGGACATGGGTTTTGAGGGGCTGGTATAATGCTGTGGTCTGAATGTCTGTGTCCCCCAAAGTTCACATGTTGGAACCTCATCCCAGGAGATGGTATTAGGAGATGGGGGCCTGGGGGAAGTGATTAGGTCATGACGGTGGAGCCCACATAATTGAGATCGGCGCCTTCGAAAGAGGCCCCCCAGAGCTCCCTCTCTTCCACATGAGGGCACAGCTAGAAGTCTAGTCTGCAGCCCAGAAGAGGGTCCTCGCCCGACCAGCCCTGCTGGCACCCTGATCTCGGAATTCCAGCCAGTACAACTGTGAACAATACGATCCCGCTGCTAAGCCCCCCAGTTTATGATATGCTGTGAGAGCAGCCCCAACAGACGAAGACAGGCAGTGACTGCACGAAGGTATGGGGGGGTCCTGGGGTGCTGGGTACACGGATGTGCTCAAGTAGTGAAAATCTAGCACACTATATACTTAGGATCTGTGCACCTTTCAGCGTATATTTTAGTGAAATTCAAAAAAATAAAAATAAAGCCTGCATGTATAACATGGTTACAAGTACTAAAAACATAAGGTCGACATGGAGATAGGAAGACAAGGAAAGGAAGTGGATGTGATGGGGTGACGAAGTCATGGGGGCTGGGTTTCTTTTCACTACCCTTTAATGCCATGAATTTCTCCGTTCCTTTTGGAGAAGTAGCAGGGCTAGAAGCCTGAGGGGCGGTGAGGGATGAGCCAACTCTCCTGCCACGGAGCTGTGGAGCAGAGGGAGGGGACGTCTGCCGGCACATGAGGTTCAGCAGTCAGTTTGCTCACCTGATCATGTCCTGTCCATGACACTATAAAATTTGGTTAGCCCCATTTTACAGATGAGGACATTGAGGCTCAGAGAGAGAAAATGATTTTCCCCAGTTACGCAGCAAATGAGTGCGGCTATCAGACTTCAAACCCATCTGTCTGGCCCCCAGGCTGTGGCGTGCTCCTCTAATCGAGAGCGAGCCCACTAATCCACCTCAGCCCATCTCCTGTGCCCCTTATTCTGTGCAAGACAGAGAAGGGAATGGGACTTCTGGGGGTCACACAGCCCATCATCAGCCAATGGCCACTCAGAGAACCCAGAGCCAGGAGCTTTCATTTGCTCCTCACCCAACAGCAAATGTTTCTCATTCAGCAAAGGTGTTGTGAGCATCTGTTCTAGGCGCTGCTGTGGGCACTGGAGGTGTCAGATTAAATTATGCAGACAGGGCCCTGCCCCTGGGAGGCTGCCATTCTAGTGGAGAGAGATCAACAGTGGACCGGTGAGTGACCAGGACGGGGAGCAAGGGAAACAGAATGAATGCTCTGATGTAAAATGGAGCAGGATTGGGAGGGATGGGGTGTGGCTGCGTCTGTCAGGTGGCCAGGGAAGGCTCCTCTATGGCTGTGACTTAGAGCAGGGGCCACGCCCGCTGTAAGCAATGTGGGTCTCTGGGAATGATCATTCCAGGCAGCTGGAATAGCATGTGCAAAGGCCCTGAGGTGAGGGTGCATTTGGGGTCTGTGTGTCTTCCCCTTCTTCTCTATGGATACTTTTCATCAGCTTTGGGGTACACCTACATGATCTCATCTCAAGATCCTAAAATTTTTTTTTTTTTTTACTTTAAGTAGGCTCCACACCCAATATGGGGCTTGAACTTATAACCTCAAGATCAAGGGTTGCGTGTTCTACCAACTGAGCCAGCCAGGTGTCCCTCAAGATCCTCAACTTAATTACATTTGCAAAGGGCCCTTTTTACAAATAAGACCACATTCTTAGATTCTGGGTGGACACCTCTTTTGGGGGGTACCATTCAATCCACTGCCAGGGGCCAGAGTGGACACAGGGAGACCACGTAGCAGCAGTGACGGTGACCAGGACTGGTCTGGGGAAGCGGAGTGGTGGCAGGTTGAAGATGTATCAGGAGCTGGAATCCAAAGCACGTAAGGAACGACCAGGTGCAAGCTTGAGGAGCAGGAGGTGTCAAGGGGGACCATCAGGTTTTGGCTTACACAACTGAGTGGGTCATGATAAAAAGACATCTTATCCAATACCATACTTTTCCCCAGACCCAATCACCCCAGTTCCAAAAGGGAATGAACTCAATCTCTTTAAAGCCAGGTCTTGTCCCAAAGACATTTTTTAAGGCTATAGAGCTTCGGGAAACACAAGAAGACCTCCATGTGATTGCTAAGTAATTGCTTTCCAACTATAAAAGTAATTAAGAAATGGCACCAATTTCCCTAAGTGTAATGTAATTAAATCCACTGGCTTGGAAAATCATCTGCGATAAACTGAAACAGCGAAAGATCAGACCGTGGGGAATTAGGGAAACATCTGACACGAGGGACAGAGTGTTCTCTGGGGCTTCTCCCCCGGAGGGGTGGCCTTGGTAGGCTCTGCGTGTGGCTGGCCAAGGAGGGCAGGTGGAGGATGGGCAAGCCAGGCACAGGGCTCTTTTTAAATGATTCTACCTGCAGGTAAGGAGTCTGATGGTTATGGGAGTGGGGAGGGCCCCATAGACAGATTTCTTTTTTTTTTTTTTAAGATTTTATTTATTTATTCATGAGAGACACACAGAGAGAGGAAGAGGCATAGGCAGAGGGAGACACAGGCTCCTCGCAGGAAGCCCGATGCGGGACTCGATCCCAGGACCAGGATCATGCCCTGAGCCAAAGGCAGACGCTCTACCGCTGAGCCAGCCAGGCGTCCCACAGATTTCTGATATACACTGAAACTAGCACGCTGTTCTGGCAATGGGAGAGAAGTTAGCAAGGAATTTTGAGTCAGGCAGAGAGCTCTGGGTTCCGGTCCTCACTTTGTTATCCTGAGCAGCTTGTTAAGCTCTGAGCCCGTTTCCTTTTCCGTAGGAGAATAGGCATCATTTCTAAGAGCGTGCTGTTAGGAAAGTGTGTACGTAACGCACACGGTGTGCTGTAGAAACCCTCAGGCCCGGACAAGGTCCATGGGGATTACTGACAGAGGGCCCACCCGCCCCGCTCCCTGAGACCTCCCTCCAGCTGGCTCATCCCCTCCCTCACCATGTCACCCTCCTCCATCCACTGGCTCCCTCCCCTTGACCCTTGACTGAGGCCCATACACTGGGACCCTCAGTTTCTTCAAATATAAAAAGAAGAAGAATTAGAGTCCCTCCCCCATGGGGTATTATGAGGATCCAAAGAGCTAATGCATAACTAAGTGTTAGGATGAAGCCTGGCACAGGCTCTAGGAGTCTGAGGTAGTGCACAGCTATTATTACGATTATGAATGGCAGGGGCCTGGGTGGCTCAGTTGGTTGAGCATCCAACTCTTGATTTTGTCTCACGTCATGATCTCAGGGTCCTATTATAGAGCCCCACATCAAGCTCCTGCTCAGCAGAGTCTGCCTGGATTCTTTCTCTCTCCCTCTGCCTGCCCCCCACCCGGTTCCCTCTCTCTCAAATCAGCAAATAAATCTTTAAAAAATATATTTATAAATAAAATCGAAAAAGAATCATAAATAAATATAAAAATATTTATTTCTAAAAGAAATCTTTTTAAAAGATTTATTTCTAAATAGAACAAACAAGATTTATTTATTTATTTATTTATTTATTTATTTATTTATTTGAGAGACACAGAAAGAGAACAGAGCAGGGGTGGGCGGAGGGAGAGAGAGAGAGAGAGAATCCCAAGCAGACTCCCTGCTGAGCACAAAGCCTGATCTGGGTCTCCATCCCAGGACCCTGACATCATGACCTGAGCCGAAATCAAGAGTCAGATCGATGCCCAACCAAATGAGCCACCTAGGTGCCCCTAATTAAATCTTAAAAAAAGAAAAGAACAAGCAAAAAGAAGAAAAAAAAAATCACCCCTACATACTCTCACCTAGCAATAACTATTGTTAACAATTGGAGAATAATCCTTCTAAAAAATACATATATTTATAAAATATAAAAAATACATATATTTTTTTAATTTTTAGGAACTGCTTGTATTGTGCACACTGTTTGGGGGACCGATTTTTGTCAGATGACAGTATGCCAGGAGCAGCTTTACATACTACCACGCCTTCTCGTCTACCATCCTTTCACTGGCTACCGTTGCCCCTGGTGTCATCACACCACTGTCCGTCGGTGAGCTATTCAGGGTTCCTCTCCAGCCAGCCCCTTCCCCCCCACCCCCGGTAACTCTGGCCCCAGCTCCCCCTCTCCTGTTCTCTGTACAGATCTCCAAGAGAGTAAAATACAGTCGTGAGGACATCACATCACTTTTGCACTCACAGCCATTCACAACTGAAATTGTATCTTCTTCTCTCCCTGGCATTCAAAGCTCTTTACGACATGTCACCACAACTCTGCTTAGCTCCTACATCTCCTTGTCATATGTCACACGCCGCCTCATCCTCACCTGTGCTGTCCCGGCCCCCCGTGCCTCAGGTCTGCCTCTTTCCAAACCCAACCCAAGCTGGTTCCCTTCCTCAAAGTGTTGTCTGCTGTTCCCGCAGTGTCACTCAGGATCACGTCCAGCTGGGAGGGAACAAGACTCAGTGTAAATAACAGTGACCTGACCAAGATAGAAGCTCAGTCTCTGTGGCACAGAAGATGAGCTGAGCTGGATGATCCAGGGGTGGCCCCAGAGCTCTTCAGTCTTCTGGGTGGTCCCAATCCTGGGGTGTATGCTCCATCCTCAGGCTCTGAAGTGGTGACTGGAGTCCCGGGCATTCTGTGCATGTTCCCAACAGAAGGCCTCTGTAGCAGATGGGGGAAGAGTGCCCACTCTCTTTCAGGAGGGCTTTTCTAGAAGTACCACACAAGACGTCCTGCATCTCTGTGGCCAGAATGTGTTCGCTTGGTCGCCTACAGCAAAAGAGGCTGTAGAATGTAGTAACATGACTGTTCCGAAGAAGGGGGAATGGTCACAGACAACCCAGCCTCCTACACCCAGAACAGACAGCCCTCCCCCTACCCCCGAGCTCCCCCTGCGTCCCACGAGAGGCCCACAGAACATCCAGTACTTAGCCCACGAGGCAGCAGGTGATAACGAAAGATGAAAGACACAGGGTTTGGAGTCAAACAGACCTGGATTTAGATCCTGGCTAGTGCTCTCTAGCTGGATGATTTAGGACAGTCACTTAAACGTTCTCAATTTCTGTGCCTTGGAAAGAGAGGAAGGAAGGGAGGGAGGAGAGAGAAAACCCTCCTAAGAAGGTTGTAGAAAAGTAAGAGCCGATTAATTGTCCCAAATTCCTGGCCCTTCTGGTTTACACGGTCACCTACATCCGTGCATCCTATCTTCTGCGAGACGGTGAGGGCTTCCAAGCCCAAAACCTGGCCTATGCAAAGGGCTATTATTAATATTTGCTGCATTCAGCTGAGTCCACCTGGGCTGTCCCTTCTCTGGGGTTCAGTCTTACCCTGCCTTGGCTCGTCAACTCATGACCATCAGGGTTCTGGGTGTGAGGCTAACTCAGCTGGTTTGGGAGTGGGATTTTTCATCTCCCCTGGGGAGAGAACGACTGGTCCAGAAATAAAGCCCCTTCCACACCAGACTATAAGCTCTTCACCCAGCATTAAGCATACAGTAAGGGCTGCATAAATGCTAGCTTATATTCCCACGGTTGTTGTTGCTCTAGCTACTGTTGGTGGAGTCACAGATGAACTCTAAAATGTAGCGGCATCAACCAACTATCTTCCTAGATCCATGGTTCTGTGGGTGGGGAATTTGGGCACGGTTTGTCTGTTCCCCCCACCTGGGTCTGAAGGAGGAGGCTCAAACAATGAGAGCTTGAAAGCTGGAATTATCTTTCAGAGTCTTCACTCCATGTTTGGTAGCGATGCTGCCTGCCTGCCACTGAGCTATGGGACACAAGTGGCCTCTACCTGTGGGGCTGGGTTGAGCTTCCTGACAGCATGGCAGCTGGTTCCAAGAGACAGTGACCCAGGACAGCGCAGCAGATGCCCACGTATTCTCATGATCTAATGATCTAGCCTGGGAAGGCACATGGTGTCACTTGCACCCTGGTCACCAGCCCACCCAGGGTCAAAGCGAGGAAACAGAGACCCTACCACTCAGTGGGAGGAGCATCAGTCACATAGCCAAGATTGTTCCCTAATACTAGGCATCATCACAACAGCCACAATACAACAATGACTATAACAACCACCAACAACCACCACAACCATGACAGTTGTAAGTAGTGGTGACAGTTCATCCCTCCCAAGACTGCCGTGTGTCCAAGTGAGAGAGCACACAGAGCTCCCCAGGCCTGGGCTGGCTGGCTCGCCCCACGGGGAGGTACAGATTTTCTGTTCAATCCTGCATCTCAGGGCTGGACAGGGGCCGCCCTCCATGCTGCGGACACTTCTGCGGCCCCAGGAGGCACTTGGTCAGGGTCTGAGACCATGGAAGCCAGAGCAGCAATCTGTCTGGATCACCTTTTTCTTTTCTTTTCTTAAAGATTTTATTTATTTATTCATGAGAGACACAGAGAAAGAGAGGCAGAGACACAGGCAGAGGTAGAAGCAGGCTCCCTGTGGGGAGCCCGATGTGAGGCTCCATCCCAGGACCCCAGGATCACACCCTGAGCCAGAGGCAGATGCTCAACCGCTGAGCCACCCAGGTGCCCCTCTGGGTCACCTTTTTAAATGGACTTGTCATGGGCCTTTTAAACTGCAGCTTCCTGGATGACTTTCCTTTGAAGCTGCCCACGCCGGTTTGAGTCTCTCTGGGAGACCATTTCGACTCGCCCCAGTGAGGTTTTGGTTGGTGATAGGGCTGGAAAGATCCGCAGGAGAGTCATGTAGTATCTTTCTTCCCTAACTTCCCAGTCCTCGAAGGAAAGGCCATGTTTGGTTTGAAAACACAGCAGCTTTATCACCAACCAGGACCCTGGATGAAATCTTTCCCCCTAAAGCTGAATAAACAGCCCTGGGCTCTGCTCACACCCTGCTCTCATCTCAAAACCCACTCGGCTTATCTAGGCCCTGCCTTCTACCCTGGGCCTGCCGGGAGCCCCAGAACAACCCCAGGGGCTGGGGGACACGCATTCTGCTCCATTTCCTCCTTATTGGAGGAAAAGAGGACCAGATTCAAGTATCTTCCTCCCCCGAGGTCCAGTCTTCTTGTCTGCAAAGTGGGGATGCCATTGCTGGCCTCACCTCACTGTGCCAGGGTCAAATGAGATTATTTGAAAAGAAAGTGCAGGCATGCTAGGTGCTCAGGGAGCCCTGCTTCAGTCTGAAGAGAATAGGGCGGAGTGGGATCCAGAGTCAAGCTTGGTTCAAAACCCATGACCACCACCGTAGCCAAGTACATGCTGGGTGACCTTGGGCAAGTTCATCAACCTCTCTGAGGCACAGCCTCTTTAGCTTATAAATGATCTTGTGATAATGAAGTTGCCATGGAGACTAACACAGAACTGAGCATTGCGCCTGATGTGCAGACACTCACAATTAATAGTGGTTATTTGTTTTTATTATTTATTAATCCATCACATTTCTAGGCAAAGACAAAGTCTTTTAACTCATAGATTCCCAACATTTCATATATACCCAATGAAGCTCCTCAAAGTGATAGATGAAAGTCTATCATTGTTTCTGTTCATTTAAATTTTTTATTTGAAATTTTGAATGTGATCATAGTAGGCTCACATGCAGTTGTGCGGAATAACACAGATCTCTCGTACGCTTCTGCCCCCCATTTTACAAAACTGTAGTACCGTATCACAACCAGGACGTTGTCACTGACGCCATCCACCAATCTTATTCCGGTTTTCCAGTTTTACTTGTACTCATTTGAGTGAGTGAGTGTGTGTGTCAAGCTTTATAAAATTTTATTTACCTTGTAGCTTTGTGTATCCACCACCACAGCCAAGATAAAGACCACAAACCCACTTGTGTAGGAATCCTCTTATTTTAAAGCTAGGAAAGCCCCTAGTTTGAATTTATGAGTTAACATAGCATGTAGATTTGGGGGCCCAGTGATCTGCCCACCTGGGTTCAAATCCCAGCCTCTGAATGGCTGTGTGACCCTGGGCAGGGGAGGGAAAAGGAGGAGAAGGGGAAGGGGAGTGGTGCACTTCTCCCTCAGTTTCCTCGTCGGCAAAATGGGAAAATCACACCTCGCAGCACACAACAAAACATTCTGTGACTGCAAGCTGTACTAACAGCTTGGCTGGTGACAGAGTCCCCAGAAGCAGAACTACTTGCCCAAGATCACACACCAAGCTGGAGGCATAGCTGAGAGGGGGACCTGGGCAGCCAGATTACAGCAATTACAGCCGTATCCTTCCACTGGACCAGGTGAACAAGAGGGCAAGCTTGCATGGTCTGCAGGCGTACCAGAGCCTTCCTTCCAGGGTTGACCACGCAGGCGGGCCGCCGCCAAGCCCAGAGGCCAAGCAGCGGGCCCTGGAGACGGCATGCCAGGCCAGGGATCCCAGCTAGGACATCTGCCTGCGACAAGCGGCCTCAGTCTCCCCAGATTCACTTGAGCCTCATCTGCAGAGTGGGACTGGCAGCCCGGCCTGCGGAGGCCTTCAGGGATGAAGAGGTTAACAGACTCAGAGCCAGGAAGTGTCAGGCTGTGAATGTTCAGCCAGTGGCTTTCCTAGGTAGCAGCATTGTGTTAACCAAGGTTTAAAATCAGAATGATCGCACAGGGCTAGGATGGTAGCAGAAACGTGTCGAATCACAAGATCAGATAAGGGAGTCGAGGAACAGGACTGCAGAACCCGAGTATCTTGTCTTAGAACCTCGGTTATTTTTTTTTAATTTTATTTATTTATTCATGAGACACACAGAGAGAGGCAGAGACACAGGCAGAAGGAGAAGCAGGCTCCATGCAGGGAGCCTGATGTAGGACTCGAACCCAGGACCCCAGGATGACGCCCTGGAGCCGAAGGCAGATGCTTGACCGCTGAGCCCCCCAGGGATCCCTTAAAACCTCAGTTAACACTTGAAACTGAAGACCTTACCCAAGGGAACAGGCTGATCCTCTCTAGCCGTTCACAGGGAGGCTCACATCTCATTCCTCCCAGCAGAAAGCAGAATGTCCTTTTTTGTGGCTGGATTAGCTGCTCAATACCAGAAACTTCTGATCCTGTGCTCTGAGCCTGTTGTGAATATGTCATTCCCAAACAAACACAGGTTACCATCTTTTCTTCTTTCTCTCTCTCTCCCTCTCTCTCTCACTCTCTCTCTCTTTCTTTCTTCTCCCCAAGATCAAAGAAGGCATTTGGGCCTTTAAGATAACATTCATCCAAAGAGAGATGGTAATATGCGAGATTAATGAAAATTAACATAATCCCTCTGAATAGTGGAGAGCTTGCGTTCAATCGTTTGTCCTGCTGTTAATTATGCGTTAGGTGGTGATAAATGCTTTAAATCAAGTGATGCCTTGAAAACCATTTAAATGATTTTCACCTAATTAGTTTCCCTGCCTTGTTCTGAGACTGGAGGACCCCTCCCCAGCCTGTCCCCCCTCCTTGGGATCTGTAATGTGCCGGGGGATCAAGGAACCCTGAGCTCCAGAGGAACGTTTCCTGGCTTCCATCGGCTCTGACCCACCCCGGTGGGCCCCGGGTTGAGATTTATTTTTTTCTTATTGGCTTTGCAGATCCAAGATCAAAAGGAAATTTATCAGTTTCTGTCTTCCTTCAGCCTACTCCAGCCAGCCTTCATGACAAGACCCTATCAGCCTTAGAGTTGCAGAGGCCCTCGGAGGGGAGCAGAGGGAAGGCCCCACAAACGGTCACCGTCAGAGTAGGGGGCGGAAATTGCTGCGTGGCACCCAGCCGGCCTCCGGAGGGTGGCGGGCAGAGGCTGGACGGGAGGAATGCTGGTCTGTGCAACTCAGAGCCCCAGGGGGCAGATTCAGAAAGGCTTCCCCACTCTGCTGCCCCCTCTGAAGTTGAAATAGCATCTGAGTCCCTTAAAGAACCTGGTTAAAGGTGAACTGGGCAGGGTGCCTGGGTGGCTCCGTGAATGAGCATCTGACTTCGGCTCAGGGCATGATCCCAGGGTCCTGCAGTGGAGTCCCTGCAGGGAGCCTGCTTCTCCCTCTGCCTGTGTCTCTGCCTCTCTCTCTGAGTCTCTCATGAATAAATAAATAAAATCTTTAAAAAAAAGAAAAGAAAAGAAAAAGGGTGAACTGGAAGCCCTAGGGAGGAAGGGTCGGATGGGCCTGGAGGAAGAGAAAACCTTCCCGGAGAATGGGAACCTGTCACTGGAGGCTTATGTGTGAACCCAGAACTCTTGCCACCACAGCAGGAGTTTGGCAATCAAATGGCCTCCTCCTCCTGGAAGCCCCCAGGATTGGAATCCAGCCCCCTTCCAGCTCAGGGGGGGCCCATGTCTCCTCAGTCACCACCCCTGTCTCTTGCCAGGAAATACAACATTAGGTCATAAATCCTGTGGAGGCCTGGCTCTCAGCAGCAGGGCAGCACAGGGTAGGCCCCTGGACCTCCCGGAGCTCCTTTCCTCCGCAAGGCAGGAGGAGGAGCGCCCCTGGGAGATGCTGCCCTGCTCTCCCGCCTGGCGGCCTGGCGTGAGTCTCTGATCCCAAGAGCATCGTGATCAAGGCCAGTATCCGCCCCACGTCCCCAAGGCCCTGGTATCCTTCCTTCTGTGTCCAACGGGCCGAAAAACCACAGGGCAGCTGCTCCCCCTGGATCATAACCCCTTGCCCCTGACTCGGAAGCCAGAAGATACAAAAAGGAAAATGAAACAAAGTACCTCCAATTGATCCCTCTTCTGCCTTAAAACAAAACAAAACAAAAAAAGGCGGAGGGGGGTGGGGGGGGGCGGGGAGCCGGTTCACATTTGAAGTTAGAATCCTGGTGGGGCTCTCCCTGCTTTCATCCCGAACCGTCCTCCCTACTTTGCAGAGGGCTTCAGAACCCCTGGAGTTGCAATTATGTGGACATTTTTGGAACATGTCTGTTAATGATTTGTGATCCTGAGGACTTATTTTGAATTAATTCCTTTTTTAAAGGGCAGTTTGGTCTCCCAATAAGGGGCAGACCCCGAATGCCACAGCCTCTGCCTTTGTGCTAAATGAACTTTTTAGAGGTTCCAGATGACGCCTGGCACCGGACAGAAGGGAGCCAGCCAGAGAGGTCAATTCTCTGGGACAAGTTCCCTGGACGATCCCGCCTTGTCCCTGCGGCAGGAAGTGGTGCCCTCCCGAGCAAGGCATTTCAGAAATGCCTTTGAGACAACAGGCCAGCCGGAGCTGGGCCCCGTGGGCTCCCAGCAGGAGAGAGACAGGAGAAGACGTCCCAGGGCCGCCGCGGTGTCCCTCCTGCTTGTCAGACCCCACCCTCCACGGCCTCACAAACTCCGTGCTGCAAAGGGCAGCACGGCCTTTCCAAAGGCTCTTCCTTCATCATTCTCCACTCCCTTCTTTATGACGGCCAATTATACATAAAATAAAATTTACCATTTGAAACTATGATCAAGGGCAGCCTGGGTGGCTCAGCAGTTTAGCGCTGCCTTCAGCCCGGGGTGTGATCCTAGAGACGGAGGATCGAGTCCCACGTCGGGCTCCCTGCATGGAGCCTGCTTCTCCCTCTGCCTGTGTTTCTGCTTCTCTCTCTCTGTTTCCCATGAATAAATAAATAAAATATTTTTTTAAAAAATAAACTATGATCAAGTGGCATTAAGTACATTCACATTGCTGTGCAACCATCATCACCATCCATCGCCAGAACTCATGGCCTTGGCAAAGCTGGAACCCTGACCCCATGAAATAGCTCCTGGCCCCTGCTCCCCCCAGCCTTGGCGATCACCATTCAATTTCCTGTCTCTACGAATTTGACAACACTCGAGACCTTATATACACAGAATCATACAGTGTTTGTCTTCTTGCGACTGGCTTATTGCACTTAGCGTGACGTCTTCAGGGGTCATCTACGTTACAGCATGTGATAGGATTTACTTCCTTCCTGAGGCTGAACAACCGTCCACTGTATGGACGGGCCACATTGTGTTTATCCGGTCATCCATCCATGGACACTCGGGTCACTTCCACCCGTTGGCTGTTGCTAATCATGCTGCTAGAGACATGGTGTCCAAATACCCATTCAAGTCCCCACTTTCAGTTCCCTGGGGAGTGTACCCAGAAGTAGAGTTCCTGGATCATCTAGTAATTCTGTTTATAATTTTTTGAGCAGTCACCATACCATATAACACAGTGGCGATACCATTCTGCATTCCCACCAGACATGCATGGGGATCCAAATCCTCCACATTCTTGCCGACACGTGTTCCCTGTGTTTTTGGCAGCAGTCATCCTAACAGGAGCAAAGTGATCTTCAGTGTGGTTTTGATTTGCATTTCTCTGATGATCGGTGACATTGAGCATCTTTTCTTGTGCTTATTGACTCTTTATCTTTGGAGAAGTGTCTACACAAGTTCTTTGCCCACTTTTTAATCGACTTGTTTGTGTTGTTGTTGTTGAGCCATACACACTCTATATATTTGGATACGATCACATACGTGCTTGCAAATACTTTCTTCTGTTCATGGGTTACCTTTTCACTCTATTGATCGTGTCCTTTGATGCACAGATGTTTCCCATTTTTATGCAGTCCAATTTATCTATGTTTTTCTCCTGCTGTGTTCCTTACTCATTCTTGCCTCTAAGTCTTAGGTAAAAAGGTAGTTTCGTCCACCTAGCATGCATTTCTGTCATCTCTTAGCTGGGCTCATTCCACCTGACTGTCGTGTCTCAATTCGGGTGCCACCTTCTCCAGGGTCGCCAAGTCACCAGTAGCAGGAGAGCACTAGCGTGTGACACCAACTAGGACATGTCTGCACTGGGTCAAACCCCTAAGATTTCTGGTTAATTTGTCACCGTGGCACCACTCAGCCTCTCCTGACTAATGCGATGCCCCATGACTGAGTGTGTCTGGCTAGGAAAGTGCCTCACATGCTGGGAAGTTTCAGACTCCCAATCCAGTGCTCTTCACGAGCACATGACTTCTCCCAGTTTATCCAATATACTTAAATGGGAGGCAGGGATGAGTGACACCTTGCCCGGTCCCTGAGGGCTTCATAGTGTGCAATTCAGGAAAGTGACAAGCAAAGCAATTTCCAGCAGGGGACATGGGTAAAAGGTCCAAGTTAGTGACACGTGTTGGAATGCGAGGGGAGTTAGGACCCACTCTCTTTATGGGGCAGGTAACTCATAAGTGCCGAACCGGCAGGAGAAAATGCTGAAGATAACTTGGTTTCTGGAGTCAGACAAATCTGTGTTTGATTTCTCCCTTGGCCATCCGAACAAGTCACTTCACTTCTCTGGGCTTTAGTTTCTTCACTTGTAAAAGCAGGAAACTAATAACTACCAAAAATGAGTGAATGAACCAACTTGCTGGGAATAACAGAATGAAACATCACACACCCACCATCATGGATGCAGAGCACATGCCTCTTATTATTACCGCTATTATTATAAAAAGGCTTTGCAAAATCTGAAGTTCTGTACGTAACCATCTTAGTCCATGTAAGCTGCTACAACGAAATACTGTCCACTGGTCGGCTTGTAAATAATAAACATCTATTTCTCACAGTTCTGGAGGCTGGTAAGGACAAGATCAAGGCCCCGGGCAGATTGAATGTGTGGTGAGACCCTTTCCCTGGTTTCTCCCTGTGTCCTCATGTGGCATAAGGGGGGGCTCTCTACCCCTCACCTACCTCCTATACAGCACGTCCTGGTGGTTTTGGTTTCTGCTTTCGTTTCCTGCCATTTCAATATAAGCACTGTTGAGAATTCTGGTGCGTTATAGTCACTGTCTCCCTAATATTCAGAACAGCTCACGACATGCGGTAGACATGCAGTAAATATTTTATGAATGATGAATGGATGAAATAAAGATGAATGAACCATTAGAGAAAGACTCTTGTCATCAGGCAGGTCCTGAGCTGGCTTCACAGGTAAGCAATGACACAGAAAAGCTATGGATTGACTCAGTGGAGCCTGTCTCTGTTCAAAAGGACACTAGAAATCCATCCTCTGGGTGTGGTGAGTACATTGGATCTTCCAGCACGCTCTACCCCACTTCCTGTGGCTGGTGAGCGTGGGTCCTAGGTCCATCGGACGGCTCATCCCCAAAGGACCTACTTAAGGCTCATCTTTTACGGCATGAAAATAACGTCCCCAAAGTGCTGAGTTGTCTCGTGGCAAGCAAACTAGGTGGGCGTTGTATTTGGACAGGAATATTGCTTAGAGGCATTATTTTACACTACCTGCTACCTAAAAGGAAAAGAATGAGATGCAAGAATCCAATACTTTCTGAGAAGAATGTGCACATGGGTACAGAAGTTGATTCGAGGCTGGGGAGTCTCTTTACAATGTAAGTAAACAAGCTACATCTCCTACAATAAAATAGTAGCCTCATGTGCAAATAAAATACTTAATAACTTAATGTGTAGTGGTGGGCATGCTTCTAGACTGACAGTGACATCGTGGAGAGATTTAGTAGGAATTCTAAATTTAAGGATGATGAAAATCCAGAAAGAACTTGTAGTTCATTTTCTCACTAGGAAGTTCTTGCTGCATCTCAAAACACATGGACAGGAGGGCTCCACTGGCCTTTTCCCTTCCTGTCTGGGAAAACTCTATTTTCTGGCTTTCTTTGGCTGTTGGAATGTAAACAGCCTCACCTTTCAAAGCAAGACACTGTGAAATTGTAAAGCGCTCATCAACATCGAATTCTTCTGTCCCAGATTTGTTCAATTAAATTATGACACAGTTCCATTTCGTTTTAACCTAAGCTGAATCAAAGTGTTCCTAATTTCAATTTCTGCCTTTGAGAAGATCATTGTCACGTGTGCTGCAGAGTACAAAGTCAATCCTTAACCGAGCCCAAGGGACAGGCTCCCTTAGCAACAGCACATGGTTACAAAGCCTTTGTGATAGTCCCAGGCATCATAATTCTCAGACAACTTGACCAGCGGCACAGAGCTCTCTCCTGCAATACTGCATGCAATCCCTGTACACTAACTACAAGGGAAGCCAGGCAAGAGGTGGTTCTGCCCATTTTGCAATGATTAATTCAAGCCAATTCATATTTACTGGGCACCTACTACATGCTAGGTCTCTGCCTAAAGTGATTCACTCATGGTTTAGAGCAAATAATAGTGATGTGGTGCCAAGCTGGTATTTGCCAAGCACTTGTCTGTGCAGGCACTGTTCCAAGTGCCATACACATGTTATCTCATTTAATCCTCATGACAGATTTGAAAGCTGGGTTCTATTAGGACCATCTCCATCTGGCAGCCTAGAAAAGAGACTTAGTGAAGCCCCTTGAAGTCACTACCCAAGCTCTAGTAGTCATACACACCATAGAGGGAGAGGAAGAAGATTTATTTTGAGAAATTGCCATAGGAGGCTGAGAAGTCCTACCATCTCCCATCTGTGAGCTGGAGACCCTGGAAAGCTAGTGGTGTAATTCAGTTCTTGTCCAAAGGCATGAGAAGCAGGCGATCAATGGCATGAATCCTAATCCAAAGGTTGAAGAACATGAGATGAGATGTCCTAAGCTCAATGAGCCAGGAGAAAAAGAAGGGGGTGAATTCCTTTCCCCTCTGCCTTTCGGTCTATTCAAGCCCTCAAGGGATTAGACGATGCCCACTCACAGCGGGAAGAGCAATCTGCTTCTGGAGAGCCCACCAATGCACATGCTAACCTCATCTGGAAACACCCTCATAGACTCACCCAGAAACAAGGCTTAATCTAGGCACCTGGTGGTCCTCTCAAGTTGATACTGCAAGTATCCATCACAGGGGTGGGCCTGGGTGGCTCAGTCGGTTGAGCATCCCACTCGGTTTCAGCTCAGGTCATGATCTCAGGGTCATGAGATCAAGCCTGGCATTGTAGGGCTCTGCACTCAGCAGGGAATCTGCTTGGGACTTTCTCTCTCTCTCTCTCTCTCTCTGTCCATCTGCCTCTCTCTCCACCCCCAGCTTGCAGGTGTTCTCTCTCTCTCTCTCAAAAAATATAAATCAGTCAATCAATCAATCAATTAATCCTGTGTCCAGAAGACATAAAGAGCTCTTCCAACTCAACAATGAAAAACAATTTAAAAATGGGCCAAGTATCCGAGCAGGGAGTTTTTCAAAGAAGATATACAACGGCCACTAAGTTCAAGAAAAGATGCTCAACATCACTCATTACTAGAAAATGCGAATCAAACCTCAATGAGGTTTCACATCCACTTCACACCCACCAGGATGCCTATGCTCAAAAAGACAGACAGTCACAGAGTGGCTGAGGACGTGGTAAATCAGCAGCCTCCTCACCCAGCATGGGGAACGCTGAAGGCTGAAGGCACAGCATCAGTTTCATCAGGTGAAACACAGGGTAGCCATGTGATTCGAGAATACCACTCCTAAGTCTATACCCGAGAGAACTGAAAACGTATGTCTGTAGAGAAACTTGTATTTGAATATCCATTGCAGCATTATTCACAACAGCCCCAAGGTGAAATAGCCCAAGTGTCCACCAGTGGATGAATGGATAGACCAAATACCACATATATGGATAATGGATACAATGGATAAACAAAATATCATCTATATCATATATATATATATATATATATATAGATCCACATAATGGAATATTACCCAGCCATAAAAAAGGAATGAAAATCTGATTCTACAGCGTGGATGAACCTTGAAGCCATACTAAGCGAAAGAAACCAGTCACAGAAAGTCACATATTGGGACCCCTGGGTGGCTCAGCGCTTGAGGATCTACCTTCAGCTCAGGTCGTGATCCTAGGGTCCTGGGATCAAGTCCCGCATCAGGATCCCCGCAGAAAGTCTGCTTCTCCCTCTGCCTGTGTCTCTGCCTCTCTCTCTCTGTGTGTCTCTGTGTGTGTCTCATGAATAAATCAATAAAATCTTAAAAAAAAAAAAAAAAAAGAAAGTCACATGTAGTACAATAGGAATTATAGGAAATGTCCAAAATAGGCAGATCGGCAAACACAGAAAGTCATTCTTGGGGGGTAGAAGGGGGAGAAATTGGGAGGGACTACAGGTAAAGGGGTTCTCTCTGGGGTGATGGAAATGTTCCAAATTAGTGCTAATGCGGGTACACAACGTGGTAAATAAACTAGTAAGTACAGATTGAGTCATGGGCCAGCCTGACCCTCAAATTCAGGAAACTTCTAGCAGAAGCTTCTGCCTACCTGTCAATCTTACCTTTTAGAAACAAGCTAATGGACTGCTGGGACAGGAAAAGACACATTTGAGGAAGACTGCTCAGATGAATCAGAAAGTGTCAGAAGTACCTGACAATTACCTGGGCCTCCTTATAATGCTAAATCCCCGTCTGAATATTCATCCCAGGCCTTATTGGGCATCAAGGCTCTGGAGATCATTCCTCTTAATCTTATTTGCGAGGCAACTGCCCAGTGTAGTCTCTTGTCTATAACTCACCAGGGAGCAGATCCACTGTGGTCCAGTAACAACTGTACACTTTTTTTTTTTTTTTAGGATTTTCTTTATTTGAGTGAGAGGGAGTGAGCACAAGCAGGGGGAGGGGTGGAGGGAGAGGGAGAAGCAGACTCTTTGCTGAGCACGGAGCCCAACACGGGGCTCGAACCCAGAATTCTGGGATCATGACCTAAGTCACCCAGGCGCCCCCAACAACGGTACACTTTAAAATGGTGAAGTTCCTGTTTTATGAATTCTATCTCAATAAAACTTATTCTAAAAACAAACATGAGAAGCTAATGAGAGAGACAGAGGATAAACAGGTCAGTTATGATACAGTGTAATCAGTGCAATGGCAGTCACACGGGGGAAGGGACAGCAAAGTGTAGCAGCAAGAGGGCAGGATGCACGTCCTGAGCCGGAGATACCTGGGGTGAAGGCTGACGGCTGCGCAGGCGGTTGTCCTGCAGTGAGAGCAGCCCAAGCCAAGATGTGGCCAGCTGTTTAGTGTGATAGAAACAGGGAGTGTACACCAGGGGAGCCACAATGAGGCCAGCAAGGACTGTCCTGCATTTCTGAGACCAGAAATGTATCATGCAGCCACTGGCCTAGCCTCTTACTTGTGACTTGCATTTAATTATTTGGGTAACTCTGCAATCGGGGGGCTTCCTGCTTGACTGTCCGCTCCAGGAGGGCAGTGGATGGGGCTGCCTTGCTCAGTGCCCATGGCCCAGGAGCCAGGCCAGTACGTGCCGCGCCGGGAGGAGGCCTCTGGAACTCACATTCACTGTCTACATAAACGACATTTCGGCTCGGCCAGTGGCCCTGCAGCCCAGGGCACCACGCACAGCGGGTCTGGACGTGCCAGACGGAGCATCATTAAAGGACGCTCATTCAAATGCAGGAATCCAGCCACAGATGCCCAGGGCTTCCAAACGTAGAGGCAGGAAGTGAAATTCAAATGAGATGCAATCACAATGCAGATGCAGAATTCTCTAATTCAAGCCGACTGCCTCTCCAAGGTCAAGATTCCACTGTCCCCAGACTCTGCAGCCACCTCCTGTTGAGCCAGAGTGGAAGGGGGTGTTCAAATACCCCAGACTTGTTCATGCAGAACAGATCTGCCTCCTAAACAAATACCAATCAGCAGAACAGCCCAAAGTCAAGTAGACTGACCTCACAATAAACTTAAATAAATTGTTATGTTTGCGCGCATGGGTGGGGGGCACTCCCCAAGCTATTTCTTTCTGGAGGAAGAAGAGAGGGCCCCAGAAGGTCCTGCCTTGATGGATGCTTTGCCAAGGTCACTGTCCACACCCTGAACTTCTGGCTGAGAGGCCTGTTGGGCTGACAACTCAGGAGGCCCCCACCTCCTGGGGCAGCCAGGAGCACGGGCAGCCCAGAGCACTGGGCTCGGCTCAGGGAAGTGGAGCACTTTCACCTGCTTCAGTCCTCCCCCTCCTGCTCAGGTGTCTTCGAGCTGCCCAGTGCATCAGCTGTCTGAGCTTCCCAGGATCTGGTCCTGCTCCAGTAGCTTTCAGCCCTTGTTGGGGGCAGGTCCCGAGTGTGGTCCAGGGGAGAGTGCCCATGGGGGAGCCTGGCCCACGCTGCGCTGAGGTGGGGTTTATAAACAGAAGCATCTCAGGAATGAGGTGGAAGGGACTAGGGGTGTCTCCTCAGGGGCCCCCGGCACCCCACAGAGACTTCTTCACATAATGACAGTAACAGTGATGCAGGAAGGATGTTAGGGTTCCAAGCTGATGGTCAAGAAGGAATTCTTGAGACGTCTTTGGTGCAAAAAAGGTGGTTTTATTCAAGCATGGGGACAGAACTCATGGGCAGAAAGGCAGTACTGGGGTGGTGAGGAGGGGCCCATTATATACTTTCAAGTTGGGAGGGGGTTAGGGGTAGCACAAGTCTATAAGGAATTTGGAAGCAAGGTTTTCAGAACCTTGAGAGGGCTAGCTGCAGTTAGGAAAAGGTCATTTATGACCGTCTAGGAAAACCCTAGTCACGAGACCCTTCAGATGCACGTCAGGGGGTCATTCGCTTGGGGGGTGATTGCCAATATATATCTTGGGGGGTAGAGATGAAGGAAGCTCCCAAAGGAATATTTATTTATTTATTTATTTATTTATTTTTAAAGATTCTATTTATTCATTTGTGAGAGACCCACAGAGAGAGAGAGACAGAGAGGCAGAGACACAGGCAGAGGGAGAAGCAGGCTCCATGCAGGGAGCCTGACATGGGACCCATCCCCCGTCTCCAGGATCACGCCCTGGGCTGAAGGCGGCGCTAAACCACCCGGGCTGCCCTCAAAGGAATTTTTAT
The DNA here is from genome assembly GCF_048418805.1 of Vulpes vulpes. NCBI lineage: Eukaryota > Metazoa > Chordata > Mammalia > Carnivora > Canidae > Vulpes > Vulpes vulpes. The sequence continues at coordinate 118,133,365 of NC_132793.1, read as the reverse complement.
ATATTCTAGTAGAGTCACAGGATCCGGGGGTCAGGCTAGGATTGCCTTTGCCCTCAGCACAGTATTAACACGGAGGCAGTTGAATCCCTAGAGGAAGATCACTCTGCCTGTTTCAAGGACTTGTCACTGGGTTATAGGTAGTAAGGAAATTTAGTTTTACTTTGTTTCACACGTCAACAGTACCACTATTCCACACATTTTTGTATTTAATCCTCTTACCAACCCTCCAAGGTACTTGTAAGTGGCTGCAAAGAGATTCCAGCCCCAGTCTGTCTAACCCCCACAGCCCCTCTACTAACAATTGACATGATGCCACCTGCTTGCATGGCCAACAAGCCAGTCTGCCTGGGCCCGGGGGGATTTCCAGGGGGGACCTTCAGTGCTAAAACTGGTTGTCCCAGGCAAACTGGATGGCAGGTGAACTCCCTCCACCCAAAGGTGTCAGCGTCCTAATCCCAGGAACCTATGAATGGCCAAAGGGATTTTGCAGGTGTGATTAAGTTAAGGACCTTGAGATGGGGAGATTGTCCCAGATTTTTAGGGTGGACCCAATGGCATCACAAGTGTCTTTATCATTGGGAGGCAAGAGGGTTGGTCAGAACAAGGAGAAGCAGAGTGTCAGGAGAAGCAGAGTGTCATCGCTGACTTTGATGGAGGAGGGCCCCAAGTCAAGGAATGGGGGTGAGCTCCAGAAACTGGAAACAGCAATGAATGGATTCTCCCCTAGAACCTCCAGAAAGGAACCAGGCCTGCCATCACCTTGACTTTAACCCACTGAGACTCACAGCAGACTTCTGACATCCAGAACTATGAAAGAATAAGCTTGTGGTCACCTGTTTCAGTAGTAATAGGAAGCCAACAGTCACCCGGCTGCCTCCAGGCACTGGCAACCGTATTTTATTTTCTGTTTCTAGGAGAAGGGACAAATGTTTGCTAGCATGTACAGTGTCAGGCCCTGGGAGAGCCCGCACTTGCTTATAAGCTTCTCTGGACAATAGGTAGGGCACGTCTTACTGTCACGATTCTCCATTTACAGATGGAGAAATGAGGCAGGAGCCATCCAAGTGAGTCTCAGAGCCTTATGTGGCTGAATTAGACAGTCTGCCCACTTCACTTTGCTCAGCTGGCCCAGGCCCAGCTCCTGAATTCCACCCCTGAGCCTAACCCTAGACCTCAGGTCCTGTTATTCATGGATCTGACTCATTCATTTGTTCATTCATTCATTCATTCATTCAGCAAACTCCAAGTGAGCAACTTTTTGGTGTCAGAACAGCCCGAGACACTAGGGATTCAGAGATGAACAGGACTTAAGTTTTGTCCACAAGAAGCTCACAGCTCAGAGCCTGCTGATCTCCAAAGTGGCAAAGATGCATGTCAGGAGATATGCAAGATGATGCACTGGGTGTAAGAAAATGCATAAAGTGGTGCACCTGGGTGGCTCAGTCAGTTAAGTGTCTACCTTTGGCTCAGGTTATGATCCCAGGGTCCTGGGATCCAGCCCTGCATCAAGCTCCCTGCTTAGTGAGCAGTCTGTCTCTCTCTCTCCCTCTGTTGCTCCCCCCACCCCCCACCACTTGTGCTCTCTCTCTCTGTCAAATAAATAAATAAAATCTTTAAAAAAAATGCATAAAAATTTCTGTTTCTATTTGTTCTTACCTCACAATTAGCAGGAGTTGGGAAATCAAGCTAGCCTATGTCTAACGCATGGGTTAATACTGGTGCCCAGGGGAATCCCTGGGTGGCTCAGCGATTTAGCGCCTGCCTTTGGCACAGGGCGTGATCCTGGAGTCCCGGGATCGAGTCCCACATCAGGCTCCCTGCATGGAGCCTGCTTCTCCCTCTGCCTGTGTCTCTGCCTCTCTCTCTCTGTGTCTTTCATGAATAAATAAATAAATAAAATCTTAAAAAAAAAATAAAAGTTTACAAAAAAAATACTGGTGCCCAGGAGCTCACTGAGTCTGGTAAGTCCATGTGAGCATCTGGCTGGAGGAGAGAGAGTCCTCACACGGTGGGAGCAGCAGGGGTGCCCACTCCTCCCTTAGCCTGTTCACTGTGGTGCATTTATTTCTCCCCTGCCAAGTACTTATCTCTCCTCCATAAAGTGGGTTTACAACTTTATGTTACCTCACAAGTTATGCAAACTCTTGCAGACACACAGTTGAACAAAATTCCTGCAAAGAATCCACGGATTGAAGATAATACCAAAGGCATAAACCCAAAGGAGCAAAAAAACCAGCAAATTTGACACATCTCCTCCTCCAATTACAAGCTCTTTGTCATCTGTTAGGTAAGAACCCTGACATCCATCACAATTGCAATGGCAATAGGAGAGAGAGACAGAGATAGAGAATTCATCAAGAAAATGAGCTAAGTATGGATTCACACCCACAACCATTAACAACAAACTTCCCTGAATGATTATATATTGTGCCTGGAGATATTAGTTACAGATCATATGAAGTAAGATACATTTTTTAAACCCTTAAAAGATTATTAATAATTTTTGTCTCAGTACTGTGAATGAATAAAATAATCTTGTTTGATATTTTTAAAAACCCATTTTGGAGTTTCTATTTTGTATCAGGTTTATAGCATTCTCAATATACTTATGATTTTTATACACATATAACTTATAAATACATATATGGAGCACATGCTGTATGCCAGTAGGGTACATTCTTTAGGGGATAAACAGTAAAAAAAAAAAAAAAAAAAAAAAAAGATACAACAGTGATAGGAGATTAAAGACTTGTCAATCATGAAGTTGATAGAACCTTACGGTTGGCTACTCTCTACCTGTTCTTTTCTTCTTTACTAAAAGAATCCGTTTTCTCTTTCCAGGTGACAATGTGCCTGCTAAAGACACACACGGCCTATTTTGCAGTTAGAGATGACCATGTGACACCCTCCTGGCCAGTGGCATGTGTTCTGGCCATCTATTACAGAGAAAAGACCAATCTCAAACCTAGTGACTTACACATCCATGATCTATCTCCTCTATGATCTGAATGCAGGCCGGGCTCATCTAGTTCTACGATGGTATCACTGGGGCAGCTCAGTGGAGCTGGGGGATCCATTTCCAGGATGGCGCACTCCCATGGCTGGCAAGCTGGTGCTGGCTGTGGCTCGAGCCTTCTCTGCAAGGTGACTTGCCTCCTCGCAGCACAGCAGCTAGGTTCTAAGAGCAAAGGTTTTTGCAAGAGAAAGGGAATAGAAGCCTTCACTTCCTTAACACCTCAATCTGGAAACTAGCCCAGCACCACTTCTGCTGTATGGTGTTGCTCAAGCAGCCCTGAGGCCACTCAAAGTCAAGGTGCGAGGACACAGACCCTGCCCCTCGATGACCACGAGTGCCAAAGAATTCCTGGCCATCTGTTATCTGCCATCATGTGTGAAGAGAGCTGGCTAGGGATTGCTGGGAACGCTTCTACATCCTTCTCTACTGATGCTTCTTCCTTCTTCTTCCTTTACCTGCACCTCAGGTGGGAGACTGGCCTGTAACCAGGAAGTGACCTTGTGAATGACAGGTGGCCACACGCTATAGATGTGGAGCAGGAAGACAAAAGGAGCCGGAGTGCCTGGGAGCATCACTGAGCCACTGTACCGGCTGAGACCTCCGTTTCTAGACTCTCTGTGATTTGAAGAAACATAAACCACTCCTTGGTGAGGCCCCTCTAGTGCCATTCTGTTACAGACGGCCAGACCCAGTTCCTAAATCAGTACTCGGGGCTCGAGAGGTGCAGAAAGGGAAGGGATGTGCGAGTCTAGGGAGGTGGCAGGAGTGGCAGCGATTTCCAGAGTGAGAATCTCCACAGCCAGAGATTCCACACCTGAGGGTGGTGTGATGGCCACTCAACCTGGACCCCTCACATCTCAGACCCCGGAGACCAAGAGCCTGCACGCCCACTGACAAAATGAAGCATCCTCACCTTCACTCCTTGGCCTCCTCACCTACTTCTCCTCATACCCAGGCTATTTGAATGGAATTTGTACTGGACAAGGAGGTACTAGCACAAGGGAAAGAATAGAAACTAGGCATCTACTAGGAACCAGGCCTTGGGATCTGTGTTTCATGCTTGTTAACTCTTGAAACGGCCCTGAGATAAGGACACATCTCCCCATTTCACAGGGCCGGGGGTAGGGGCAGGGGTGGGAACTGAGGCTCAGAGAGGTGAGCAACGTAACCAGGGTCACACAGCTTGCGAGGCTGGTAGCTTGGCATGGAGTTCAGCCCTGCCTATGTCCCTTCAAAACATGTGGTCAGTCCAGTCCCCCAATCTGCATCCAGGGGCCTTGAATTCAACTCCCAAGCCAGATGCCCACACTCTAGGTGGCTTAAAGAATTTATTTCACTTCCCCAGGCCTCAGTTAATGCATCCTTAAGATGAGAGGTGCTGAGGGATGAAGAGGAGCTCTCAAAGGAGACTTCCATCTTCAGTATCCTTTGATCCTACATAACTTTGGATAACATCAAGGTTTATAAAAACAAAACATCATCAAATGAGCTTGTAATAAAATTGCAAAGCAATATGTCGGGGGCAAGGGCTATAAATCCACAGGATGTCAGTTCCAAGTTGAATACAATTTACAAGAATATGGTTCAAATATCACAAGGTCAAAACAATTTTGAGCTTTCCAGTATTTACAAACATACCTCACTTCATAAACCTTTCCAATACACACTGCACAATATATACAGGACCGCTTTAAAATGACTCTATCTAATTTGATGTGGCTTTAAGTGAGCTCTGTTAGAAATGTGCTACTAATTTTGGACTTTTGTGTTTAGGGGAAAATGCGATTGAAGCTTAATCCAATTTTCTAACACCCGAAAACAGCTACAAGGAAATAGACAGGCATGAAGGAACAATGGCAGATTTTGCCTCAGAAAAGTCTTGACTTGCCACTAACTTGCCCTGCTGGAATGTTCCATACCAATAAAAGGCTAGCCCTGCAGGCACGAGGGAAAGTCAAGCCATGAAGATAGCACATAATGAGGCAGGGAGCTTACGAAGAAAAGTCAGCTTAGCTTGTATAACTCCATCAGGCTCCTGCCCTGCTTGCCAGCCAGAGCCAGAGCCAGAGGAGGCTGCAAGCTTCTAGACGAAACTACACATTGCACGTGGTGCCGCATCCAACATAGCGGCCAAGGGCAACAGTGAAGCATAGACAGAGGAAATGTCTAGATATGCGATGCTAAGGAGGCACTGCTCATTCTCCACAACCAGCAGAGCATTCAAACGTTCCCACCTGGGGGAACATTCCCAGCAAGAGGGAAGAGACCAAAAGAATGACTGGAAGCCCATGTCAGAAGGAAGGAGACACACAATGCAGGATCTTTGAGAACAGAATGAAATAGGCAAGGTCATTTGCCATGAGTGCCCAGACGGTGCCAGAAGGCCAGCATGGCCCAGCTGCCCCTCATTAGATCTCACACAGGGGCCAGGGACCAGGGACCAGATCAGACCCAAGTGAACATGCCACCAGAGCCAAGCATGGGGTTATGGAAGCCTTACCTGGCCCTCATGGATGCCAAGAGAGAAAGAGGAACCCTGAAAATTTGAGCACTTACTTGAAAAAGACTCTGTGACCCCTAAGGAGACTTTTTAAAAAAAGATTTATTTATTTGAGGGAGTAGTGGGGGAAGGGCAGAGGGAGAGGGAGTCTCAGACTCCCCATTGAGCACAGAGCCCAGTGTGGGGCTTGATCCCATGACCCTGAGATCATGACCTGAGGTGAAACCAAGAGTCAGATGCTTAACCCACTGAGCCACCAAGATGCCCCCCCAAGAAGACTTTTAATTATGGGAGAGGTTGATTTGTCATGACCATCAAGCTGTAGGTTCCTTTCTCCTTTGGGTTGGTGCCCAACCACACAGGTTAGGCCATTCACAGAAAACGCAGAAGCTACATTCTGTTACCTGGTTGAGGGGTAGGGCATAAATATGCAATCCTACTCTGCTTCTTATTGTTCCATTTTCTTATCTCTGTTCTGTTAAAAAAAAGTCCTCTCTCCAAAAGGAGGACTCCTAAGAAAACTCATTATTTAAATTCATTTAGTTACTTATTTATTTTTAAGTAGGCTCCACACCTAGCATGGAGCCCAATGTGGGGCTTGAACTCACAACTGTGAAATTATGATCTGAGCAGAGATTGAGAGTCAGACACTTAACTGACTGAGCCATCCAGGTGCCCCAGAAAACTTATTTTTCTTTATTTTAGTTTTTAAAAGATTTTATTTTTAAGTAACCTCTCCACCCAGCATAGGGCTGGAACTTACAACCCCCAGATCAAGAGTCGCGTGCTTTAGGGACTGAGCCAGGCAGGCTCCCCCCAGAAAATTCATTCTTTTTTTTTTTTTTTTAATTTTTATTTATTTATGATAGTCACACAGAGAGAGAGAGAGAGAGAGAGGCAGAGACACAGGCAGAGGGAGAAGCAGGCTCCATGCACCGGGAGCCCAACGTGGGATTCGATCCCGGGTCTCCAGGATCGCGCCCTGGGCCAAAGGCAGGCGCCAAACCGCTGCGCCACCCAGGGATCCCAGAAAATTCATTCTTAAATGGAGGAAAGAAGGATAGCTGACAAGCTGAATTGTCTTCTGAGACCAGTGGAGACTCATTGGTGTTTTAAGCAGGGGAATGGCTGTGGGGATTTGTGATTTAGGAAAACCTAGAGGTGTCCAGGTGAAGGAAGTAGAACTGAAGCCCAGAGTCCAGGATGTAGAATGGTCCAGAAGAGTGATGACCAAGATGAGGCCTCAGGCAGTGGCCCTCAGAGAGCAGTGAAGGAGGGCAAGGAGCAGTCAGACACAAGTCCTGCCTCTGTCACTTACATACGCCTGCCCTGGGGCAGGAACCGTACCCTCTCTGAACCTCGTCTCTTCTTCTGTCCAATGAGGGTAGTAGTCCTATGCAGCGGAGCTGTCGGGAGCGTTGAATGAGATCACAGCTAGCGTACCTGGCATGATGTGTCCCCTGCCACGACCACTATTTTCCCCCATGACATAAGGACCCTCTTTCAAACAGCAGTGGATGTGGCAAAGAGAGGTACACCTGTCTCTACTCCTGTTAGGAAAACAAGCAAGAAGCCGCCGACCTCCAGTTGGAGGGGGAAGGGGGGGTCATCTCTGAAAGGGCAGGCTGGTATCTACAAAGCACAAGAGAATTTCATCACAAGCCTATAAAAAGGCACTCTAAACGAGAACCCTCCCCACGTGGGGCCGTGGCCAACCATATCCAGATGTGTCATGAGAACGCGCCCTGCGGGGTTAGGCGAGACCCGACATCACCACTGTCTCCTTCCACTTTCCGTGAGAAGTCAGGCAGGCTCTTCTCCTGGGAGGGGAATAAACACCCCCCACCCCCCCACCACCACGTGACAGGGTTGCCACAAAGCCTATCTGGCGGCAAGAGGAAGAGGAGAAATCCTGGCGTGGAGTCGCCCAGATGACCTTGGCGGATCATCGTCCAAAGCCTCCAGCGTCTCTCCCGGTAAATGGGCATAGTGATCCCTGCCTCACAGAATCTGTTCATTCCTTCCAAGTCTGAAGAATGGAGCTGGTCCCTGCCAGGTATGAGGCTCAGCGCTAGCTCGCAGGAGCGCCACTAAGGCCAACAGACGCAGTGGCTCCTGTCATGGGGCTTACAAACGAGGCTAGGGCATCCATGAGAAAAGTGCTTACCACCATCCGATGGTAAGAACTCATTGGAATAAAATGTGGAAGGCTCTTTGAACAGGTATCTATGTGTCCTTTCTCGGGATCTTACTTCTTAGTTGCAGGGACGGGGGCGGGGGGAGGGCTGGGGTCTATAGAACCTGGCCCCTGCCTCGCTTCCCAATATTTCCTCACCATGTACAGTTACCCCAAGTCTAGCAACACCGAGCTAGTAGTCCCAGGTTCCAACTCTACCAACGTCTTGGTCTCACTTGGTCTCACGCTTTGAGCCTCCAAAACTGTGAGAAAGTACCTTTCTGTTCGTTAAGCCTCCCGGACTGTGGTACTTTGTTATGGCAGTCCAGGCAAATTAATAAAAATCCACATATAGAACTTTTTAATTATTTTTTATGGCATTGCATAATTCACATTACTGGCCAACTTGGAGGCGGTTTTTTGCGTATTTGGTTTTTGTTTTCTTACTTAGCAATGAATGTATCGAGGACAGCCCTCCAGATAATTACGTAGACATCTAATTTTTAGAAGGCTGATGTTCCCAAAAGGCATGTATCATAACGTACTCAACCTTATTCCAGTCCTGATGGACTTTCAGATTGCTTCCAGGTTTTTGCCACCACAAACATGCGACAATAAACATCCTGTTCCTATGGCCTTACATTCTAGGGTTTTCATTTCTGTGGGATAGCTTCCCAGAAGTGGGATTGCAGGATCAAAGGGAATGTGTGTTTCCACATGTTAATAGATACTTACAGATTACATTCCCAAGAGGCTTTGGCAATTCACAGGGACCCAAATGTAAACTTCTGGCCCAAAAAACAAAATACAGTATCGGAAAAGATTTTCCTCCTCCCTTTCCCTACTTAGGGAGGTAGCCTGCCGTCTGGAGAGGAACCCTCCTCCTCAGAGGCCAGCTGGTCAGGTTTCCAGACAATTCGAGAGGAGGCTGACAGGGCCCGATTCTCAGCTGAGAGCCACCAGCAGGTCACCTAACCTGAGCCTGGTTCCTCGTCTATAAAGGACCAAATCCTTCCCAACTCATTCTGTGAGCACTTGGCTGGGGAGGCCCAGGACGGAAGGGCCATGTCCTGTGTCAGGAACAATCGTCCCACCCACTGAGTAGGTCTGCCTGGCCAGACTGCTCTAGAAGGCCGCAGAAGCCGTGCCTTGGGCCACCTGAGGGCCAGGCGCTGTAGGCCCCCCCTTCCCCCCCATCTGCCCTTCCACCCTCCCACTCACCAGGCACACCCTGCTCTTCCTGCAAGGCCAAGCTCTTCTGAGTCCTCGGTCCTTCCCTTCCCCTGCTCCCTCCCCACCCACCCCTTGTGGAATCCTCCTGAAGCCTGGACTGCCATGCTGGGCATGGGTCTATATTTACAAGTAAAACAGCTTTCCTCCTGGATACAAAGTTAGAGATTCTGGGGGCACCTGGGTGGCTCAGCGGTTGAGCGTCTGCCTTCGGCTCAGGTTGTGATCCTGGGGTCCTGGGATCGAGTCCTGCATCCAGCTCCCCACAGGGAGCCTGTTTCTCCCTCTGCCTGTGTCTCTGCCTCTCTCTGTGTGTCTCATGAATAAATAAATAAAATCTTTTTAAAAATTAGAGATTCCTCTTCATTTGTTCAGCAAAATAATGATAATAATGACTCATATTTGTTCAATGCTTACCAGGTGCCAGGCGCTGTGCTAGGCACTCGAGTTGGTGTGTATTTCTTATGTTCCCCCACGATAACCATTGGTATCCTCTTTTATAGGTGGAGAAACTGGGCCTTAGCAACAGGCTTGGGGTCCTTTGTCTCCTGCTGCCTTGGTTAACGTCCTGTGGATTTCTCCAGACTCGGGACCTGCTAAATTCAGTATCCATGTGCCTGGGGACTCACCTTGGTTCACATGGTGAGGCCTGATGTTCCTGGTGACCAGGGGGGCTTGCTCCTTCGGTCCCAGGTGGTTCCTCTCTGGCCCCCAAGTTCCAAACAGAATCAGTCAGCTGCAAGTTTGGCCACATCAGATGCCTCCAGCAAAACATCCATGTGCCCACTCGTCTGTGCATAGATTTGGCCACCCCCAGGAATGCCAACGATAGATATGCTGGGTGGCAGAGGCGGAGTTAAGCCAGTGCCTGCCCCCAAGGGAGTCCAGAGATCAGCGCTTCAGGAGCTCAGAGGGGCCCTGGCCTCGCCCAGGAGCAGTCGGGGACAACTTCCAAGGAAAGTGAGGCTCAAGAGACAAGGTAGCAGGAACGTTGTTCCTGGAAGAAGGTGGCAAGAGCAAAGGCCCGGAGGTCCTCGGGAGAGGCCCCCGTCCATGCGGCTGCCCGGCACACACCAGGAAGCCCCAGGTTCTGAGGAGGTCGCCGTGATTCCTCGGTCCTGGACACTTCCCACTCCCGGAGCCTCGAATTAGAATTACGGTCACGGCTGCATCTGACATCTGCTCAAGCCAATTCATTATCATTAGGAAATGAATCCCTAATGAATTTCTGCAGCCATTAAGTCTGATTTACAGTAACGGTAATCACCCTTGGAAGCACACGCTTTATCCCTTTAATTAATAATCCCCACTTATCAGCAAACCTAATGATCACGGGACAAAAAAATGGAGGAAAGCCTCCCAGCTCCAGCCCAGCTTCCCCACGGCACCTTTGGGAAGGGGTGAAGGGTCAGGTCCCAGGAGAGGGCCTGGGAACCACGTTGCCTGCCTGTGAGGGTATTAACGACCCCCGAGACCCCGATCCTTAGCTGAAACTTTGCAGTCATCTCGGCCAGCGTTCACCAGCCAGGCTCCCCGTTTCTCTGCAGGCTCCCCCACTCTGGGAAATGTCCCTGCTGCATTCAGGGCTCCTGCCTAGACTTTAGCAAATCTGAACCAGCCTCTCTGCTCAAAACCTTGCAGGGGGACACACGTGTGCCTGGGACAGTGCCCAGCTCTCTGCACCCCCTGCTCCTTCCAGCACAAACGGCACCCCTCTCCGCCCTCTTCCTCTCCTCCCAGACACCCCGGGCACCGTTGTGCAACCTGTCAGCCTCTTTCTGAAATGACTTTCCTTCCTTCTGTCACCTGACATGTACCTACAGCCCTTGCCCCATCTCTCAGCTTCAACTAGAAGCAGTGTGTACCCAAAGGATCCATCCGTGAATCTGGAGGCAGGTGGACAAGTCAGCAAGTAGTTTGAACCTAACTGGAGAAGGAGCCCCCATCAACATGGGTGACAGACAGAGGGGATTGAGGGGAAGAGCTTCCAAGATGAGGGGAGGCCTGAACTAAGTATCGAAACGGGAATTTTTATTAACATGATACCCACCATATATTAAGTATTCACAGGCTCTGGGCCTAGGATATCCCATGGAAATGTCACATCAATGGTGACAGGTAAGTATTCTTACCCCCCCTTGTACAGTGAGAAGATCGAGGTCCAGGGACTTCTGATATGCCTGAGACTATAGAGTCTGTAAGAGGCAGAGCTGGGTCTGGTCCCTGAGCATCTGTGACACGGTGCACACTTTTGACAGGACTATGTGTCATGGGATATTAACCCTTCATTCCAAAGCAGGACACGGTGCAGCACCGCCCCTGTCTTGCTGTGGCTTACACGCACACAGATCACATCAGATGGCTCCTGGGGACCGCAAGTAAGCCAGAAGCAAGGGTGCCTGGGTGGCTCAGGTGGTTAAGCATCTGTCTTCGGCTCAGCTCATGATCCCAGAATCCTGGGATTGAGCCCCTTGTCGGGGTCCCTGCTCAGCTTCCTCTGCTTCTTCCCTGGCTTGTGCATGTTCTCTCACTTTCTCTCAAATAAATGAATAAAGTCTTAGGGGTATCTGGGTGGCTCAGTGAGTTAGGCATTTGCCTTCGGTTTGGGTCATGATCTCAGGGTACCAGGATTGAGCCCCGCATTGCTGAGCAGGAACTCTGCTTCTCCTTTTCCCTCTACTACTCACCCCCCCCACCCCTGCCTATGTTCTCACTCTCAAACAAATAAGTAAACTTAAAAATAAATAAACAGGGCAGCCCTGGTGGCTCAGTGGTTTAGCGTTGCCTTCAGCCAGGGGCGTGATCCTGGAGACCCAGGATGAGTCCCACGTCAGGCTCCCTGTGTGGAGCCTGCTTCTCCCTCTGCCTGTGTCTCTGCCTCTGTGTGTGTGTGTGTGTGTCTCATGAATGAATGAATGAATGAATGAATGAATGAATAAATAAATAAATAAATAAAATTATTTAAAATTAATTAAATCTTTAAAAAACAAAAAAGCCAGAAGCAACCAGCAGGTGTGCATCTCTACCCACCCTGATGGCTATTAGATTCAATATCTCGGCTGACCCTGTCTTAGTTTGCTCTGGCTGCCATGAAAGATTATCCATAGTCTGTAGCCCTTAAGCAACAAACTCTTATTTCTCACAGTTCTGGAAGGTAGAAGTCTGAGATTAAGGTGCCATCACGGTCAGATTTTTGGTAAGGACTCTTCTTGGCTTGCATAGACAGCCTCCTTCTCCCTCATTCCTCCCGTGGCAGAGAAAGAGGGGGAGTGAACTGTCTGGGGCTCCTTTAATAAAGATACTCATCTGACCCTAGTTACTTCCAAAGGCCCTATCCCCAAATACCATCACATTGTGGTAAGGGCTTCAACATATGAATATGGGGGAGGGGGTACGCAGTTCTGTCCAGAGCCCACCTGAGGCCAGTGACAATAACCCATTTCCCGTGGCAATAATCCATTCATTAAAGAATGGTGGGCTTGGATTATAGAGCCATTTGCCTGGTTCAAATCCTGGTTTGACCCCTTCCAGGGCCAATGTGCAGAGGAAACTCCCTGTGCCTCAGACTGGCCTATCTGACAATGGGGCACCAATAGTGTCTACCTCGTTGAGTCCTGGTGAGGACTAGAAGAATCAAAACATGTAAGATCTTAGCAGTGATGTTTGGTGCACAAGAAACATTCAGGTGCGCAGGCTGTTACAGGCTGTTACTGTTATGGCAGCACGAACACCCTGCTTTCAGCAAAACACTGGTAAGATTCAAACTTTTGGGGTTAACACCTGAAATAGATACAAATATATCTTTTTTTACAAAAGGACTTTATTTGGGATGCCTGGGTGGCTCAGTGGTTGAGCATCTGCCTTTGGCTCAAGGCGTGATCCTGGGGTCCCGGGATCGAGTCCCACATCGGGCTCCCCACAGAGAGCCTGCTTCTCCCCCTGCCTGTGTCTCTGCCCCTCTCTCTGTCTCTGTCTCTGTGTCTCATGAATAAATAAATAAAATCTTAAAAAAAAAAAAAAAGAAGCATCCACATTGTTCCTCATGCTGACCCCTGCCCACTTCTCTGGATGAGTCTCTGGATGCTCTTACCCACGATGCGGGTCCAGCAACACCCAACACAGGCACATGGGTGCACATGGGTGCACACACAGAGCCATTTCTAAGCTCAGGGATGGCGCTCTCTGGTCCTCTCTCTCTTTCACCAGTCTTTGCCCCAGTTCCCTGTAAGGATGCTCTTCCAAGAAGCCCTCCCTGGCCTTCCCAGACCATGCAGAGGTGGCACTCCTCTGCTGACCTATCATACTGAACTTAGCCACTGCACTCTACCTACCTCCCAGGACAGGGGATGTGACCCCTGACTTTCTCCCTGCTGGCTGCAGGATGGTGGGCAAATGATTTGGACCTCACCATACCTCTGATGTCCCATCTGTAAGTGGGGGACCCTGTTAGGTCATGTGAGTATGCAAAGCGCTTAGATTGGCACTCCACATGCACCTGGCTGAGAGATCACTATTACTTATGACACTGTACCCCCACCAATGTTATCCTTAGATCCCCACTGTCCAGCACAGTGACTGAGACCTAGTAGGCACTCAATAAATACTTGTTGAGCTGAATTACCCCACAAAATGGAAACAGAGCTTGGCTCACGAAGGAGGCAATCACTCATATTACATATTAGGCGATTTTTCCAGAGTGTATTATGCCAAATATTGTACATTCTTTATTATAGTGAGGGTGGTGATGTTCATTAAAGGGTAGCGCGGTTTCATTAGAAACCCTTACTTTCAAAAAAAAAAAAAAAGAAAGAAAGAAAAGAAACTCTTACTTTCAGAATTTTATAACTCAGCCACAAAAATTCACCCCAGGCAAAATGCTAACTTTCGTCTGGAAGTAAATGGGTTTATTTTATAAATTTTTATGCATTTTCCACATATAAACAAATGGCCAGATAAACCATTCTTTAAGGGAAGGATTGCAAGAGGAAAACTTGATATTCTGGCAAATAAAAGACAAAGATTCAAAAAGACTGGCAGGGCGGGGGTTTGGGGGGACGCCTTGCTTGGCCAGGACTTGTGCTTCGTTGGGCATTTACATATGATCTTTCCTCTGAGTCTTTTCAAATGCCCCTTGCGTTATAATGACAACGAACAAGGGGTGGTGGAAAGGGAGGTGAGGGGGGGTGAGGGGGTGACTGGGTGACAGGCACTGAGGGGGCACTTGATAGGATGAGCACTGGGTGTTATGCTATATGTTGGCAAATTGAATTCCAATTTAAAAAATATGTAAAAAAAAATTAAAATTAAAAAAAAAATGACCACAACTAGGGGGACTTAATTGGACCCGCTGCTTTTCTAAGTATTTTACTTTACTAAGTCCCCAAATTACATCTCCACCTGGAGGAGTGTATTGGGTTGAGTAAGTGTCCCCCAAAATGTATGTCCACTCAGAACCTCAGATCAAGACCTTATTAGGAAATGGGGTCTTGGTAGATGTAATCAAGGTCAGATGAGGCTGTATTAGGTTGGGGGGGGGGCGGCGCCAGGATGGAGATGCACGGAGGGAAGAAAGCCACATGGAAAGACACAGCGGAAGCCCAGGGACGCTGAGGATTCCCGGCCACCCCTGGGGAGCTGGGAGAGGCAGGGAAGAATTCTTCCCTAGAAACGCAGGAGGGAGCACTTTGATTTGGGACTTCTATCCTCCAGAACCGTGAGGGAAGAAATGTCTGTTGTTTCAAGACAGCCAGGTTTTTGGTAATTTGTCACAGCAACCCTGGAAACCCAAGGCGGACAGAGATGGGGAAACTTGCCTAGTGTATTCATCCAAGTGGGCAGAGCTGAGAGTTCAGCCTAGGCCGTGGGCTCCAGGGTCAGGGGCCTGCCCACCGCCCTGCCTGCTCATCAGCACATCAGGCACAAGCAATGTTTGGAGCCGCTCAACAGTAAGCAACAAGCTTACCTATGACTGAACGCTTCCCCAGGCTCCTGCAGGAAAAAATGGGGGAATGAGCACCCACCCTCCCTACATGGTGCATTTCAGGACATTTAACTCATAATACAGAGTTTTATCTAACGGCCTAAAAACTACCCCTTATTTTTTTCTGCAACATTGTCGTGAGATCTGATTCGGGTAACAATATAGATCCTTTCATGCATTTAACATCTAGGAAAATGAAGTCTCAAAGGAAAGCGATTTCAGGGCAGCCCGGGTGGCTCAGCGGTTTAGCACCACCTTCAGCCCAGGCTGTGATCCTGGAAACCGGGGATCGAGTCCCACGTCAGGCTCCCTGCATGGAGCCTGCTTCTCCCTCTGCCTGTGCCTCTGCCTCTTTCTCTGTGTGTCTCTCATGAATAAACAAATACAATCTTTTAAAAAAAGAAAGAATTATATCTTCAAGCTAGGACATGGGTCTTCTGCCTTTGGATTTAGACTCCTATGGGAACTTATACCATCAATTCTCCTGGTTTTCAGGTCTTCAGATTTGGACTGGAACTCCACCATGGGCTCTCCTAGGTCTGGACTTCTCAACCTCCATGGCTGGGTGAGCTAATCCATATCTATATCTCTATATGTATATAGATATCAGTAGATAGGTAGATGATAGATAGATAGATAGATAGATAGATAGATAGATAGATAGATAGATGATAGATAGATCATATTAGTTCTGTTTCTCTGAAGAACCCTGGTTAATAAACTCCAACAGGGGAGAGACAGTCAGAGGCCATTGTCAAAGAACAAAGGCAAAAATAAGACTTAAAATAGAGAAGAAGAGAGATAAAAACCTATAGAAAACTTGGGCACAGTGATTCTTGTTTGCACATTTTTGGGGTAAACGGATTGGCTGGCTTCTAACAAAGAAGACAGTCCTGGGGCACCTTGGTGGCTGAGTTGGTTAAGTGACTGATTCGGTTTTGGCTTAGGTCATGGTCTCAGGGTTGTGAGATCAAGCCCTGTATTGGGGTCTGTGCTGGGCATGGAACCTGCTTAAGGTTCTCTCCCTCTCCCTCTGCCTCTGCTCCCCACTCCCAAAAAGGAAGCCAGTCCCAGCAATCTGGGCCTAAGTAGACAGACTAGGGGTGCCCAGCAAACCACCACATCAGTGGGGATCCAGAGGTTTGGCTGGGTAGCACATGTGTTGGGCTATCCTGTATGTGGCCTCCTGCTCCGTCCTTCTGCCTGAGTTGGATGAGCCCGTTCTTTTCACGGACTAGTTTCTAGTCTATGACAGGCCAGGTGCTTGGAACACGCAGCACAGCCCGGCCAGCTTCGGGCACCTACCTTCTCACACACTCAGTCACCTAAAGAATAGATTCTTGTCCCAAGTTAACAGCCTTAGGAGGCCAGGTCGCCTGCTGAGTCACCCCTGGCATCCTCCTCTCCTCTTGCACATCCTTTGACGTGTGTGGTAGAAGCAGAGTGTCTGGCCTTTGGCACCAGACTGAGTTGGCTCTGGCACCTGCAGTTGTGGGAAGGTTCCCTGAGAAGCGGCCCAAGATGAGGTTAGCACACGGAGATGCCCAACTCATCCCGGCCGGACGTTCTGGTTTTAGCACCGAAAGTCTCGTGTCCCAGGAAAGCTGTCAGTGCAGCTGTGCATGGTGCTTGCTGCGGGGGAAGGGGACAGAATCAGGACTGGGCAGGATGGGAAGCTGAACAGCCATGCGGGCCCATCATGGCCTCAGATGACCCCCAGGGGCATCTTCAAATTTACTTTAAAGGTTTCCCTTTATTTTAAGTGACAGACCTAGGCCAAAGCACCCGACTTAAAAGAATAAAAGTCAGACAGCAGGGACACCTGGGTGGCTCAGCGGTTGAGCATCTGCCTTCAGCTCAGGGCGTGATCCCAGGGTCCCAGGATCGAGTCCCACATCGGGCTCCCTGTGAGGAGCCTGCTTCTCCCTCTGCCTATGTCTCTGCCTCTCTCTGTGTCTCTCATGAATAAATAAATAAAATCTTTAAAAAAAAAAAAGTCACACAGCATCCAGAATATGTAAAGAGCCCTTAACAACTCAATAATAAAAAGACACGCAATCTAATTTAAAAATGAGCAAAGAGGGGCCCCTGGGTAGCTCAGTTGGCTAAGTATCTTTTTTTTTAATTTTTATTTATTTATGATAGTCACAGAGAGAGAGAGAGGCAGAGACACAGGCAGAGGGAGAAGCAGGCTCCATGCACCGAGAGCCTGATGTGGGATTCGATCCCGGGTCTCCAGGATCGCGCCCTGGGCCAAAGGCAGGCGCTAAACCGCTGCACCACCCAGGGATCCCCGGTTAAGTATCTTGATTTTGGATCAGGTCCTGGGATCAAGCCTGCATCAGGCTCTGAGCTCGTTGGAGAGTCTGCTTGAGATTCTCTCTCCATCTCTCTCTGCCCCTCTCCCCACTTACACATGCATGCTCTCTCCTTCTCTCTCTCTCTCTCTAAAATAAGTAAATAAACGTTAAAATAATAAAATAAAAATGAGCAAAGAACTTGAGTAGACATTTCTCCGAAGAAGATCTACGAAAGGCCAACAGTAACATGAAAATATGCAGTGTCATTAGTTATCAAGGACATGCAAATCAAAACCACAATGAGATACTACTTCACATCCACCGAGGATGGCTTTAAGTTTTAAAAAAGAGGAAATAGCAAGCATAGGCCGGGACGTGGGGAAATCCGAACTCTCATACACTGCTGATGGGAATGCAAAATGGCTGTGAAATGTGGCTGGCAAAAACAGTTTAGCAGTTCCTTGAAAGCTAAGCGTTGCATTCCACTCCCAGGTATACCCCAAAGAACTGAACACAAACAAGAATTGTTCGGACAAAATCTTGCACATGCGCATTTACAGCAGCACTATTCACAATAGTCAAAAGATGGAAAAACCCATGTTTCTTTCAACAGGCGAATGGATAAGCAAAATGCTCCCTGCCCAGACATGGGATTTTGAGCCACTGAAAAGAACACTGTACTCATACACAGAAGAGCACGTACTGTTCTATTCTGCTTATATAAAATGTCCAGAATAGGTAAATCCACAGAGATAGGAAACAGATTAGCAGTTTCCAGGTGCTAGAGGACAGGGAATGGGGCAAGGCTGCCTGATGGGTACAAGGTTTCCTGGGGGCGCGATGAAATGTGTTGGAACAAGCTCGGGGTCGTGGTTGCACCACACCGAATGCCCCCGAACTATACATTTTTAAATAGTTAACTTTAAGTTAAGGGAATTTGATCTTAATGAAAAAATAAAAGTCAGGCAGCAGACACCAACTCCAGCTGTGACCCTGGGTGTCCCCACTCCCACCCCATGGGACTATAGGTGAATTAGAGGTGCCTTGCATGGGGGACCATTGGGAAGCCAGGAATTAAACTGCGAAGAGAAAAGCATCTGGCTAACACAAAGCCTCTCAGCCAGGGCCCATCATGGTTGTCCAGGCTGTGCACTGCACAATAGGAACCCCTCAGGAGACCGCAATCCAGCCTACACACCATCCCCAAGCCATATGCCCTGAGGTAAGGCTGCATTGGCCCAGAGCAGTCTCCTTTCCTAATTCTCACAGAACCACCCTCCCATCTGTGGCAGCCCTTCTCAAAGCTAACCAGACCTTCTCTGCCTCCCCCACCAGCCCAACAGAAAGACCCCTGGTGACCTCCAAAGTGAATAGCCTGTGTTCTGAGCCCTTTGGCCTCTTCCACCTCCCACTCTTTATTTATCCAACCAGCTGTTCTGTGCCTCCCCCTGGCCTTTTAGATCTGACAAATGGTCTTGCTCTCCTCAACAAGGCCCCTGGCTCACCTCCACGCTTACCTTCCACACTGCCTCTCAGCCTTTGCCAGCCACCTGCTCCTCAGGAGTGGCACCTCGTCGGGACCCAGCCCAGCTCTCGGCCAGCTCCTCATGCAACACGGGCAGGAAGCCCACTGCTGCTTTAATGCAACCTTTAGTCCATCCTGGCAAAGGCAAAGTGTGTTTGAGTCCATGGTTTAAAAGTGGGTTGGGAGGGGGCACCTGGGTGCCTCAGTTGGTGGGGCATCTGCCTTCACCTCAGGTCATGGTCTCAGGGTCCTGGCATGGAGCCCCACGGTGGGCTCTCTTCTCAGCAGGGGGTCTGCTTCCCCTTCTGCCTCAGTCACTCCTCCTACTCATGCTCTCTCTCTCTTTGTCTCTGAAATAAAGAAATAAAATCTTAAAATAAATAAATGAAATAAAAGTGGATTGAGGGACCAGCGGGGTCTGGACAGGAGGAGCAAAAGACCAACACGAGGTTGTTTTTGCTTTTTCATTTTACTTAGAGGGCTCCTTGGCCAGAGTGGGATTTGATCACTGTCTTGTTCCTCCCAGACCTCTGTGGCTACCATGTGGCTCTTCTTTTGCCTTTGCTGGCTGTGTGTGTGGCACCTGAATTCCGAGGGCATGCACGCACAACCGGTGAGGTCCCTTCAACATCTAAAGTACGTGACGTTAGGGGAGTTGCTTCAATACTGTCAGCACTTTTTGACTGTCTACTCTGTGACATTCATTTGTCAAACATTTATTGAGCAGCTATTGCATGCCTGAGCCAGTGCTTAGTGCTGGGGGCAGTGGGACGGTAGAGAATTCATCAGGGTCTTTTATTTATTTATTTATTTATTTATTTATTTATTTATTTATTTATTTATTTATTTTTTCAGCAGGGTCTTTTAATTCCCTGGCAGGGGTGAGCATACAGAGTTACAGGATTTTACAACTTGGCATCATGGGCACACAAAGGGTTCTTGATTAATTAAATAAATAGCTCCACCAGGCTTCTGATTACTACCCAAGCCAGGGCTTGAATCCCAACATACTAATTTTGGGGTAACAATTTTATTGAGATACATTACACAGAACCATACAATTCACCTATTTTCAAGCGTACAATCCAGTGGATTTTAGTGCATTCGCAGAGTATCACAAGACAATTTTAGAACGTTTTAATCATCCCTAAGAAGATACTGAGGAAGGGAGATGAAGTATCTATATATCTGACCCTTAGGAACCCTCTGGAGACCCCAGAGAAATTCTCATTTGAAACTAAAGGGACAAGGGATTCTTTGAAGCATCACTTGTGGTAGGGGAATTGGAGGGGATCTAAGTATCCACCCATCGCTGGGAGGATGGATGAATGAAATGTGGCAGGAACACACTTTGGAGTAGATGGGTGCTAGATGAACCAAATGAGATATAGAGCATGATCCATATTTAGTTCAATAACTTCCATGAAAATAAAAAATGTATAAATGCACAAAACAACACTACATATTTTCCAAATATGAATGAAAGTACAAGGATATCTGTTGTTTTGGACTGAATGTCTGTGTCCCCCCAAAGTCAGTATGTTGAAGCCCTAACCCTCAATGTGATAGAATTTGGAGGTGGGACCTTTGAGAGGTGATTAGGTTTGGATGAGGTCATGAGGATGGGGTCCCACGATGGGATTAGTGTCCTTATAAGAAGAGGAAGAAGACCCAGAGCTCTGTCTCTCTCACTCTGCCCTGTGAGGTCACAGTGAGAAGGTAGCCACCTGCAAGCCAGGAAGAGGGTCTTCACCAAGAACACAATCCATCATACATTTTAAAGTGATGGCCTATGGTAGTCATGGGGAAGGGTGTGTAAAGGAAATAGCATATGTGTGGAAGGAAGATAAAAAGAATAAGTAAATAAAGCAAGAAAGGAACCTTGAATGGAACAATGATGAAAGTAAACATGGATTGAGGAATGGGATTAATTAAATTCACTACTTCTGAAGTCTTTTTTTTAAAGGTTTTATTTATTTATGAGAGACACACAGAGAGAGGCAGAGACATAGGCAGAGGGAGAAGCAGGCTCCATGCTGGAAGCCCAATGTGGGACTCAATCCTGGGACTCCACTATCACGCCTGAGCCAAAGGCAGGCACTCAACCGCTAAGCCACTCAGATGTCCCTCTACTTCTGAAGTCTAAAGATAAAACTAGAAGAGGTGTGCCCTTGCATGCTTTTGGCAAGTTGGTGCTTGACCTCTGGCTATGGATGAAGCCAAAAAGTAAAGGTCCCTAAAAGCATCTTCGTGTAGAGATCCTCATGGAATGGGACAATCCCACAGATCCTGGAGAACAAGTTGGCTCTTGAGGGGTCCCACTTCCAAAATGGCCCCCAATGATATGCCTCCCCATATCCATGCCCCTGTGTTGTCATTCCCCATACTAAATCACAGATGGCCCTTTGTGACCAATAAGCTATCAATGACATAGAAATGTATGGCTCCTGATGTTAGACAGAAGGCACTCCAGCTTCTGCAATGATCGCTTCCTCTACGGAAAGCCAGCTGCCATGCTCTGAGGATGCTCAAGGAGTCCTGTGGAGAGGCCTTCTGGCAGAGGAGCTGAGACCCCCAGCCAATACCCAGAAATAACTTGCCAGGCATGTGTGTGGACCCTTGGAAGTGGACCCACCAGCCCCAGTCAAGCCTTCAAATGATGCAGCTGTCCCCCACCCCCTCCCCAGGCATAAGTGCAGCCACATGAGATCTCAAGTGAGAGCTTCCCATCGAAGGGTCTCCTGAGTATAATAAGTGTTGGAGTTATGCCACCATGTCTGGAGGTCATCTGTCACACAAAGATAATTCATACAGCTCTTCCCAGTTCAGCCCTTGCAAGTTGTTTACTTTCTCTGGTCTCACTGCACTTAGATCACTTGTGTTCTTCCTTGCAGGGAGCCACATACTGCGAAAGTTTCTCATCTCAGCTTAGGAAAACCAAGGAAAAGGGATTTGTTTGCAGTTAGGTCAGAGATTTGCAAGAGAAACAGGCCCTTCTGATATGCCCCAAAGGAGAGGGAGCGAGAATGCCACAGAAAAGAAAACCCAGACAGAGGCCATGTGGCAGTTATTGTTATTGGACTAAATATGGATGTTGCTCCATATTCTACTAGGAAGTTCTCCTGTCACTGCCGACCTGGGAAACTCTTGGTTTTATTTGATCAAGTGGGCAATAGCATTGCTTCCCCTGTATCTTTGGGCTTAATACTATAGCAATTGCAGGACTAGATAAAGCGACTCCAGGAAGACGGGGTTTCCAGTGAGCAGAAGCAGAGAGCTGAGCCCTGGGAAAGTGTGGCGATCAAGGATTTAACTTTGGAAGAGGATCCGGGGAAGGACATAGGACAGGCCAGGAGGTAGGAGCAGAGCCAGGGCTCCAGAGGCTCTGGGAAACAAAGGGGAAAGTTTTAAGAAGGAACACTCTGTGTAACAAACAGACCAATGAGGAAGAGAACATATTTTCTTTTAAAAAGATGATAAGGAAGGTGTGTAGAAGATGACAGACATGTCCAGGGTCCCAGTGAGACCCTCCACAGAGCATCTCCTCTGGACCCAAGTGACTGGGACCAGCGCCACCACGCATCCTGTGAGCACCTGAAACAAGGTAGTAATTTCCCCGTGTGTGTTTCTCGTCTTCAGACAAGGCGCATCCCTCAAAATTGCTACGTACATGGTTCCAGCAGAAAGATGGGTTCTGTCTGTGGCCACCATTTTCCCAATTGATGTTCCCTTTTGTTTCTGCCCACTCCGTCTTTGTGTGAACGCTGAAATCTCATTGAACATCCCCAAAAGAGGGATTGCAGAGCGACTCAGCACTGTGTGCTGAAATGTCCCCGGAGGCAATACACAATCATCGTCAGTGAGTAGAGGACAATGAGGAGGTGTCCTGTTACATAATTGAGGAGACAATGTCTTTTATACTCAGTCTGGTTCACTTTTCACACTAAATTAATCTCAATAAGCATCTGCTTTGAGTAAAGGAAGTTTTGTGATAATTCAACCATGACCTCTGTAAAAAGTCCAAATGATTCCACGTTCGTCCCTCAGTCCTGAGTATCCTATTGAAAGGGTCCGTCTTTATTTCATGATCATCAGCATGTTAACATGAGCTGATTAATCCCATCAACTTAACTACACAGATCGGACACAGCCCAGGGCGATGACATCATTAGCTTTGGGATGTGAGCACACAGGATCCCAGGCTGGGCCGGTCCACTGGTCCCACAGGTCATTTGATCCAGTCTCCTTGTTCCTGAGAATTAAAAGCAGATACTCCCTCCAGCTTGTTCTCTTGCTCCAAAATCCAGGTAAGCTCGTCTCAACAAGGGCATTGCTGGGACCCCGTCCACAGGGGCCCACTGAGCCTGCATCTCCCTGGGAGTGCCTATGGCCAGCCACGGACACTCAGCCAGGACTTAGGACCCAGCACCTGTGGGTCTCCGTGACCAGCGTGATCTCTGCCGCTCCCCTTTATCCTCAGGTACTTCTGAACATACCATTCTCGTGGACTGCATCACACACTTTCTCCAGAGCAGGAGGCCCTGACTAACAACCTGGACACGTGTGCCCCTGCCACCAGGCAGCCACCTCCCCCAGCTCCTGGATCCCAATGACCTTTCAGGAACTTACTCTTCCCATCAGACAGAGACCGTGTGAGGAAGGTCAATAAATCTGGCCTTCTCTTAGCCCAGTGGCTCTTAAAGTATGATTCTGGGGCCAGCAGCATCCACATCACCTTAGAATTCGTAAGAAATGCAGATTCCAAGGCCCCTCCCCAGGCCTGCTGCTGAGAGAACAGCAAAGTCAGAAGAGCAGCAAAGTCAGAATCGGCACCCTCAGCCTCACTGAGAAGGTTCAGGAAGCTTTCCTGGCAAGTTTAATCACCAGTTGGAGATCTCTTTTTCCATGGAAAGTCATTAGCTTTGTGGCACTATTGTTCTTCTATCCTGGAAACCAAAATACTTTTTTTTTTTTAACATTTTAAGAAACATTTCACTTTTTTTATTTTAAATTATAATTTGGATATGAAGACATGAACTAATTTGGCTTTCCTTTCATTTGGGATGAGGGCCGGAAAACTGTAGCATTAGATGCAGAGACACAGTCCAATTTTCCAAGTTTACACTCACACACACACACATGTGCACTTGCACGCGCGGGCGCACACCCACACACCCACACACCAATGTCACAAGATGAGGTTGTGGTTGGTGGTAGAAAATCAGGAGGATGAGCAGATCAGGCTTCCCCAGGGCGACCCTGTCTCCTGGCCTCAGTCCCACTACCTACCCAGCCCTTTCAGAGCGCTGTGAGCCCACTACACACACATGGCTTAGATTTCTCTTCCTCTGCTTGGCACAGAGATTTAAACACAAATATCCTGTGAGAGGAAATGAGTTGGTGCCTACTCCCCAACTCACAGATTTGCTCCCTTTTCTCTGATTCTAGCAGGGAGTGAGGGAGTGGAAGAGGCCTGCCTGGGTATGGGGAGAAAACACTGGGCATGGAGGTAGGAGACCTGGGCTGTAGCCACCAACTTGCTGTGTGATCATGGGCAAGCCATTAACCCTCTCTGGGCCTCAGTTTTTACATGAAGGAAGGGAAAACTATACTGTACTGATAGGATATCGCACTTAGAACTGCTAAGTTTGCTTCATAAGATATTCATTGGGTATCACCACGTGAGATCCAGAGGCCTGAGACAGGACAGGACATGTTCTTACAATGAGGACTCATCACTAGGGGGGTCCAGGGAGGCACCAGGGGATGTCTCAACTTCAGTTTCAGTTTTATCAAAGACTGTAATCTTGGGGAGCCCTGTTAGGGCTGATATGTATGACTCCCCTAAATTCCTATGTTGAAGTCCTCATTCCCAGTGCCTCAGAATGGGATTGTACTTGGAGATAGGGCCTTTCAGAATGTAATCAAGGTTAAATGAGGTTATACGGGTGGGGCCCTAATCCGGTAGCACCGGTGTGTCCCTATAAGAAGAGAAAGGGATGCCAGAGAACTCACTCTCTCCATGCACAGACAGGAAAGGCCAGGTGATGATGTAGCAATGAGACAACTGCCTGGAAGCCTGGAGGAGAGGTCTCACCTGAAGCCAACCTTGATGGCACCTTGATCTCAGACTTCCAGCTTCCAGACCTGTGAGAAAATAGATTTCTGTTGTTTACACTCCCAGTATGTGGCCCTTTGTTATGGCAGCTGAGCAGACTAATACATCTTCCTCTCTGGAGCTGCCTTGGTTCCTCAGATTAGATCATTAGATATTTTCCCTTTTGTCTCCAGGTCCCTGGAGGAACTGAATGAAAGCACACTTGCTGGTAGACACGATCATTGCTTGCAATTTCCCCTACTGACTAAGGAACATCCATGAGAGGGTTCCTGAACCCTAGCTGCTCTCCATACTTCCTGCCCATCTTAATGCTTGCACGGCCTGGGCTTTCTGCGCTGACATGGGACAGAGACTCTCCCCTCTTCATTCTCAAATGTCAGTATCCTTTCAGGGCAATTAGAACGATTGCATGTCTTAAAAAAAAAATCAAAGAATACTGGAGTCTACTCCTTACTGTTCAGACAAACCATTAACCCTTTTTCATCTGGGAAGAGAGCCCACACTGAGTTAGAAATTTCCTATATGCAAGTCCTATACAAAACTTAACTCGGACATCTGCTGCTGGCTGTACAAAAGTAGCTGGTATTATATTAAGCATTTCACTGAGAACAACTACGAAAGCCAAAAAAAAAAAAAAAAAAAAAAACTCTTTAATGCTGTTTGAAGGTATGAAAAAAAAATACCCAAAGCAGTCCAGGCTTGAGGGATCAAAACCCCAGAGAAATGCACTGAAGTGTGTGTTGCATCGTCTGCTGATTTTAGCTGTTGGTATATTTTTCACAGTGTGGGTCACAGAGCCCAAATGGAAAGTAGTGATCTAAAGCATCAAGCAGCATATTCCTGAAATTAGAAGGATAAAGAAAAAAAGCTAGAGATCAGGGGTAATAAGCACCTATGACTGAGAAAGACAAGATGCCAAGGAATGGGGATCCAGAGAGAATATGCAGTCCTGAGGAGAGGTACAGAGACCCCAACTAGAACGCAACTGCTAGGAGGTGAAGCATATCACTCAGCAGTCCCATGGAACTTGGGAAGCAAAAATTGGAGTTCAGGGAAAATCAAGGATGAAGGTTCCTAATAAACACCTCAGGCTTTTAGGTGAGAACCTAAAAGAACAATGTTCTAAGAATATGTGTAAATGGGAAATGGGCGCCATTAAAGATGAGCAGCTGTTCTTTCTGTGCCAATTAGAAGAAAATCAAACTTTTTAAAAGACTATGATGTCATCAGAAGCTCTACAATTTTTTATTTGTAATTTTCAGCAGCAATAAAAGTTACTAGGGACGTCAGGCAACCAGAAGAAATACTGAAAATCAGGAGAAAAATAAAGAGTAAAACCAGACCACAGAGAAACCAGATATTGGAGTTTTCAGACATAGACTCTAAAGTAACTATAATTAATATGTCCCCAAAATAGAGGAAATGATGGAGAAAAAATGCTAGAAGGTGGCATCTATCTTAAAAAGAATCAATTGGATATATTAAAATTGAAAAATATATATATATATAACAGAAAATAAAATTCCAATAGGTTAATAAATCTATCAAAAGACAGAAGTGGTGAACTGAAAAATAGGAGTATAAAAATATTCAAACTAAAGCTGAGAAAAAAAGAGAATAAATAATGTAGAAAATTAGCTGTGTAGGAGACCAAGCAGAAAATATTGAACAACTTGTAATTGGAGTCCCAAGAATAGAGAAGAGAAATAAAAGGGCATCCGATGGTAAATTTATGTGTCAATTTGAGTAAACTACAGCAACTCACTATTTGGCCACTGTCCAGGTATTTTAACAATTGTAGTCAGTTGACTTTGAGGAAAGCTGATCTGATTGCCCTATGTAGTGTGGGTGGGCCTCATCCAATCAGTAGAAGGCCTTAAGAGCAGAGAGTGGCATATACTGAATAAGAAGGAATTATGCCTCAAGATTGCAACAAAGAAATTCCACCTGAGTTTTCAGCCTTTGGACTCAAGACTGCAACATCAACTCTTACCTGAATCTCTAGTCTGCTGGTTTGCTCTACAAATTTTGGACTTGTCAGCCCTCACAACCATGTAAACTAATTTCTTAAAACAAATCCCTCTAAATAAAACTCTATCATCTATCTATCTATCTATCTATCTATCTATCTATCTATCTATCTGAGATAACAAACATATATATGAAAGACAACACATTTTCTCTAATCAAAAAAAAAAAATCCAAAGAGGATTTTCATTTTTATGAAAAAGATATTATCATACTAATGTAGGTCTTTCCTAAAAGTGAGTGATGTAATACGAACTTTCAAAAGACATACAATTCACTTTATGCCATTTTGGCTTATAAAAGCTTTCGTAGAAACACTCTAGTTTCCGAATTTGGGGAGACCTGTACATAACTAGGTATGTTGTGTTCACCCTACAGATGTGAATGGACCCCCCATGACTACCCATGTACTTAAGATTTGGTTCTGATGCTGAGACTAATGATGTTACACATGCACCAATAGGATAGGAAAGTATTTATTGCTCACATAATGAGGCTTTTTGGGGATAGCAGGGCCAGCTCCCCCTAGCAGGTCCAAAAAGAGATGGAGAGAGCCAGGAAAAAAGACTGGTTTCCATTTTTATGGCTATTAGGGGGCAGAGCTGGGATGAGGATTCCCACACATGACTCAGGCTTGTGTGGTTTGAATTTCCCACTGGCACCAATGCAGGGAGCAGCCAGACTTTCTTAAGTTGCCCAGAGGTGGGGCAACAGGGGCAGGAGGGGGGCAGGGCTTGAAGGCTGTCACCATCAAACATCAAAATAAGGAGGCAAACTCCAGTACAGCAAATTACAGTCAAACTGAAAACTAAAGCCAAAGAGCATAAACCAAATAAATAAAATAAACTTCTGAAAACTAAGGGACAAGAAAAGAAACTTTATCTTCAAAGGAGAAAGAGTAAGACCCACACCAGATTTCTCAAGAGAAATGATGGAAACCAGATAGTGGAATGACATTTAAATAGCCAACTAGAATTCCACACTCAATGAAAATACCACTTTTTTTCACTTTCTTTCCTTTTTTAAATTTTTATTTACTTGAGATAGAACGAGAGAGAGAGCACAAGCTTGAGTGGGAGGAAGGACAGAGGGAGAGGGAGAAGCAGACTCCTCGCTGAGCAGGGAACCCAATGTGAGGCTCGATTCCAGGACTCTGAGTTCATGAACCAAGCTAAAGGCAGATGCTTAAGCAACTGAGACATGCAAGTGCCCCACTTTTCTTCCTTAAAGACTTTATTTATATATTTATTTTGGAGAAAGAGAGAGAGCACAAGCAGGGGGAGGGATTAGAAGAGGGACAAGCAGACTCTGCACTGAGTGCAAGCCCATTGAGGGGCTTGATCTCATGATCCTGAGACCAAGACTAAAGCCAAAATCAAGTCAGCCACCCAAATGTCTGAGTCACCCAGGCACCCCAAAAATAGCACTTTTAAAATGAAGGTAGAAGAGGGGCATCTGGATGGCTCAGTCAGTTAAGCATTTGATTCTCGATTTCAGCTCAGGTCATGATCTCAGGGTCATGAGATCAAGCCCCACATAGGGCTCCATGCTGAGTGTGGAGCCTGCTAAGATTCTCCCTCTCCCTCTGTCCCTTGCTCATACGCTCTATAATAAAATAAAACAAAATAAACATGGAAGAAACACATTCTATCCAAACAAAAACTCAGAAAATTTGTGGCCAGAAGACCATCACTACAAGAAATATTCAAGGGAAATGATCTGAAATCAAAACACAAAAATGTTCGATACAGTTACTTCTTCATTACAATAATGGTGCCCCCCACCCTGCTGTGTTTAGGGTTAAGGTATTGTTATCTTTTCTTCGAATTATTTGAATATTCCCAAAACAAACCCTTAGTGCTTCATAGAATAATACTTAGTTTTCTCTGGAAAATACTAGATGAAAGGTTTAATGTAGGGCAGAGCAGATATACAAAGGCAATGTAAATTTTAACAGGGCATGGCAGATCAGGATTAAAATGAATTAGTGACATTTACTATCCTGCATGGCCAGCCCTCTGGCCCACCTGAGTCACAGCACCTAATCCCTGTAACAACCTCAGGCTAGGATTTGTTACTCTGCATGCACCAGTCTCCATGCTCAGTGGGGAGTCTGCTTGAGGGTTCTCTCTGTCCTCTCCCTTTGCCCCTCCCCCTGCTCACACACACACACACACACACACACTCTCTCTCTCTCTCTCTCTCTCTCTCTTTCTCTCTCTCTCTCTCTCAAACAAATAAATCTTTAAAAAGAAGAAAGATAAATCAGACAAAAATTCAATAAAGCTAGAGAAAATTTGGACAACATGATTGATGAATATGAACCAACAAAAATATACAAAACACTTCAACCAACAACTTCCTGGTACATATTCTTTTCAAGAATACATAGCATGTTTATAGAAATAAACCACATACTGTGCAATAAAGCAAGTCTCAATGAATTTGAAAGGATTATCATCATGCAGATATATTCTCTGACCACAGTGAAATTAAGGTAGAAATCAATAATAGCATAACTGGGAAATCCTTAAATGTTTGGAAATTAAGATACACTCTTCTAAACAATTCGTGAGTCAAAACACAATGGAAATTTTAAAGTATATTGAGGTGAATGATAATAAAAATGACACATTAAAAATTTACAGGATACAACAAACGCAGAATTTACAGAGAAGTTACAGGGAAATTTATAAACTTAAGTACAAATAGTAGAAAAGGAAAAAAGCACTAAAAATCAATGATCTGATCCAGGAAACAATTAGCAAACTTCAGTCCATCAGCCAAATCTATCTGCCTCCCCAGTTTGGCTTTATAAATAAAATTTTGTTGGAATAGAGCAATATCATTTGTTTCTGTGTTATCTATGGCTGCTTTTTACCGTAATGCTAGAATTGAATGATTATAATGGAGACAGTATAGCCTTCAAAGTCTAAAATACTATTTGGCTGAAAAAAAATTTGCTGACCTTTAATCTGAATTTTCAGATCCAAACCTGGAAAATAAACAGAAAAATAAGCCCAAAGAAATTAAAAGAAAGAAAACAACAAAGACAGAAGTAGAAACCAATTAAATGGAAAGCAAACTTAAAGGAGAAATTGCAAATCCTAAAGTTGATTTTTTTAAGATTAATAACTGATATATGTTGATGAGAAAAAAGAAGACACATTTCTAATATCAAAGAGATAACAAGTCACCACTATGAGAGTATAAGGCAAGCTGCAGCATGGTAAGAAATACAGATAATCTGTAAAATGTTCATCTTCAAAATATATAGATAACATAAATTATTAAGAAAAATATAGCTCCACTTCTTTTAAATGGATAAAAACTTAAATAGACATTTAGGAAGACATCCAAATGGCCAGTTGGTTGAGCATCCAACCCTTGATTTCAGCTCGGGTTGTGATCAGGGTTGTGAGATTGAGCATCATATTGAGCTCTGCACTGAGCTTGGAGCCTGCTTGGGATTCCTTCTCTCCCTCTCCCCCTCCCCCTGCTTGCATATGTTTGTGCTCTCTCTCTCTCTCATTCTCTCTCCCAAATAAGTAAATAAAATCTTTAAAAAACAGTTTGGGAAACTGTTTAATAGAATCTATGAAAGCACACCCTAATACCCAGCTGTTCTACTCCTGAGTGTCTACCCAACAGGAATGTGTACATAAGTGCACCAATAGATACTGTCAGAGTATTTATGGAAGCATTAACCATAACAGCCCCAAATGGAAAAAAAAACCACACATCTTTCAAGTGGAGAAGAGATAGACAAGTGGTAGTATATCCAAGCAATGGAAAACAGCACATTAGGAAGAAAGAACCAACTCCTGCTCTATACAGTAGTAAAGGAAGCCAGGTGCAAAAAGGGAACAACACACTGTGTGTTTTCATTGAAAAGCTAGCAGAACTAAATCTATGGTGACAGAAAAGCTAGCAGAACTAAATCTACGGTAAATCACTCCAAAGAGTGATTCCCTTTAGTGGGAGATAATGATTGGGCGTAGGCATAAGGGAGACTTCAGGATCAATCATGCTCTGTGTCTCAGTAAGAGTGGTGGTCCCAAAAGGGTAGTCATCATTTTGTAAGAATTCATAGAGCCATACACTTAAAGTATGTGAAAGTTGCTGGATATATGTTTTTCTTCCAAAAAAAGAAAAAAGAAACTTAATTCCTAGAAAGGCAGAGTAGTGCTTAAAGAGACAGACCTGGAGTGACACCACCCGTGTTAAAATTCTGGCATGGACATTACTAAGCTGTGTGTCCTTAGACTATGTAGCCTCTCTGCACCTCAGTTTCCTTATCTGTAAAATGGGAACAATACTAGTAAGCCTAAGGTTGTTCTGAGGACTCATGAGTTGATCCATGCCAAATATTTATGGTAGTGCCAAATATAAAGCAAGATCTCAATAAATGTTGCTTTTTTGTTGGAGGTGGTGTTTTTGTCTTTGCATCTAATCTGGAGGGCCACACAAGTTGGAGGTAAGAGCAAGGACTTTATACCCTAAGGCATTTGTCCCAGAAAATGAAAACTTCAGTTTACATGATCATCTGTACACAAATGTTCATAGCAGCTTTATTCCTGATAGAATCTAGAAACCAGAGGAAAGCACATCTACCTTCAGTGGATGAATTGTGGAGTCATGGTACCTCCATACCACAGAATGCCACTCCGCAGTGAACAGGAAAAAATGGTGGATACACACAACAACATGGGTGAATCCCAAGGAAACTGAGCTGAGTGAAAAAAGCCAACCCCCAAAGTGTATAAATGTATGCTTCTATTTACAGAACATTCTTGAAATGACAAAACCAGAGAGATGGAGAACAGGATTAGTGGTTGCAGGGATGAGAGCAGTAGGGTGGGAGGGGAGAGAAGGTGTGGTTATATTTGGACAACACAGTGGTCATTCTGGCGATGGAGCTCTTTTTTATCTTGACTGGTGGTAAATGCACACACCTGCACATATGCTAAAATTGTATAGAACTACACACACACACACACAAGTATGAGTAAAACTGAGGAAATCTAAATAAAATTGGTGGATTGTATCAACATCAATATCCTGGTTGCAACACCATACAATACCTTTGCAAGATGTTACCACTGGGGAAGACTGGATAAAAGGGGCACGAGATCTCTCTGTATCATTTTTTACAACTGTATATGAATCTACAATGATTTCTGATGTTCACCAGCCAAGATTTGATGTCCTGACTTTATCACCGACCGGCTGGGTGGCTTTGGGCAGGTAAGCTCCATAAAGTCTCAGTTTTCCCATCTGCTACTCTCTCACTTTATGGCAAGGATGGAGTCATGAGCACAGTGTTCCAAACAATATGAATCCTCAATGAATGCCACCTTCGGGAAGATGATCATTGTTATAAACGAGATGAGTAGGACTGATGAGGTGATGTGCCCTGGGTCACCCCAAAAATGGGCCAGGATTCCACCCCTGAAGCTGAGTGCTATTTGGTCAGAGGGGAGAGGATCAAAAGTGGGAAATCTGGGGGTGGACACACTGGTTTTCTCCCCCTGACACTGTGTGCGTGTGTTGGGGGAGTAGAGAATTAGGACAGGGAGGAGGTGTAGCAGGAGACAAAAGAGGAAGGGGTCAGAGAGCAGGCACCAAAAAATTGCTAAGAAAATCAAAGGGCCACTGGGAAACAATAGCTTAGGGTCTATTGTTCTCTTGCCCAAATCCTCTGGCTAGGACTGAATAGATTCCCCAGCCATGTCCTCCTCTCGCACCAGGGTGCACGCAGGGGTCAACTGAGTTCAAGGATGTGACAGCTGCTCTGGACAGCAAAAAAGCACGGCACAAATGTTTGTTGCTGTTGATGATGATGATGATGATGAAGACCATGATTTTTGTAACCACTGGTTGAAATGACACCTTGGAATC
Organism: Vulpes vulpes; assembly: GCF_048418805.1. Classification (NCBI taxonomy): domain Eukaryota; kingdom Metazoa; phylum Chordata; class Mammalia; order Carnivora; family Canidae; genus Vulpes; species Vulpes vulpes. The sequence goes on along the minus strand of NC_132793.1, from coordinate 118,100,591 downwards.
ATTTCATATTCTGTATCGCCCTCACTGGCCCAGATCTGGGCAACACTTTCTTTGGCATTCTTCTTGTGCCTGCTGCCTGAGTTCAAGGTCTGGCACATCAGAGCAAGGGGTGATCCCAGAAATCCTCTAGGTCCTTGCTACTCAAAGGGGGTCTAATGTCTGGCAGGAGCCACACAACACCTGAGAGCTGGTTAGAAACGCAGATTCTCTGTGCCCCAGACATCCTGAATCAGATGGCATTTTAGCAGGATTCTCAGCGGATGTGTTCAAAAAGCCCTCCTTTAATCCATACTTTTGCTTGACTACCAAGGAAACAAAGGTACAGAGAGGAGTGGGACTACTCGGAGCTGCAAACCATGCTTGCACCAGAGCTGGAACCGGAACGTAGGCTCCAGGGCTCCCAGACTACTGCTTTGGCCCGAAAGCTTCAGTGAAGATGGGTTGATGTGAAATGGGGGATGGTCTTCCTAAGTAAGGCGGAAAGTTCTCTGTCTTTTCTCCTGAAAGCTGTCCTGATGAGAAAGCAGTGCCCCTCGCTGACCTCTTCAGTTTGTGGTTTGGGTACAGTTAAAGAAGAAAGTCTTCAAATTTGCAAACATATAAGACCCTTCTTCTTGCAGGGAAAGTTGTGTAGATACATCACAGCAGGGGTGCTTGGGTGGCACAGTCATTTGAGCATCCGACTCTTTGTTTCAGCTCAGGTCATGATCTCGGTATCATGGGATCAAGCCCTGTATCTAGCTGCACACTCAGCATGGAGTCTGCTTGAGGTTCTCTCTTTCCATCTACCCTTTTCCACCTCACTCTCTCTCTAGAATTAATAAATCTTAAAAAAAAAACAAAAGGAAAGAAAGAAATATAGCAACAGCTGCTTGTTTTCAAGATAGCTGCTTCCTGTCCACCTCTTTGTGCCTCAGCTTCTCTCATTTGGAGAAGACAGTCTTCCCTGACAACCACGCATTGAGTACCTGCCATGCATCAGGCTTGGCACCAGGATTTCAGTAAAAACTCACATGTGCTTACAGCCTGTTGGTTGCACGTGCCATAAGACACAGGAAGGCTGGCCAATGTTTGCTACAGATTTGAGGAAAGGAGGGGGCAATAGAGTGATTTCTGCACCCAGAAAACAATGCAGATAATAACAAGCCACCACTGTTGGAACATCTATGGAACCCATTTGCCAAAGCCAACCTGTAGAGCCTTACCTTCTCATAATGCTCATTCAGATGAAATCAAAATGTGTCTTCCATGAAGCCATATCTGCTTGGAGATATGATAGTCCCGAAAGGGGCAACAGAATAGAAATCTCTTAGTCCATCTTCATTTCCCAGAACAGAGAACCAGAGAGGGGCAGAGACGTCCTTGGGGACACACAGCATTACTAGTAGCAAACAGGGCTGTCCAGCCCTTTCCTGGTATACTCTCTGCACAACCTTCCCCAATATCTATAATAAAGTCACAATTCAACCAATATTGACAGGTGCCCTCCCTCCATCTCATAGGAGGGTAATTGAAACATGGTTACAGTTAGAATCTGCTCTGGAGCAGCTCACAGCTTAGCAGGAGCTTGACCAAAGGAGGTTCTGCTTCCTTAAAAGTCACAACACTAGAATGATGGGAGGTAAACTCCCAGGTAAGCCCCCAGGTAAACCCCCTAGCGCAGGGGCTGGTGGAGGGGGGTGGGAACCATTCTAGGAGCTAGCTACCCTAGGGGAAGTACAAGGAATCATGAGCTGCTAGGAAGGCTTTCCAACAAAAATGCTGGAGACTTGGAAAAGTAATTTTTGGCTTCACCATGAGAAACGCAAACTGCAAAGTCAAAGCTAATAAATGTATAATTAAATGTCTACAGAAGGTAGCACCATGTCAACATCATTAAATTGCTAAATTAATTATTCCTAAAATTTTCATTACATGTGAAAATGATTTAGATTTTCTCACTTTGCAAGAATTTCCCGTTGTGCCCAGTCAGCCCTAAGAAAGAGCAACCATTGTAAATTAGAGGCAGCCAAATAAAAGCAAAATTAAAATTATAAAAAATCCTTCCAAAATAATGTAATAAAAAGGCTATATGTAATGTATGTGATGTTGCTTTTCTTAAGAATTTGCTATGACGAGGGCTGAGCCCACCAAAACAGAGGCAGCTAACCCAACTGCCCACAACTTACCATAACCTGGTACCTTAACCAGCTCAGGGCTGGTGTCAGACTTGCCTGCCAGAAATCTTTGGACAAGTCACTTAGCAGCTTTGAGCTTCAGCTTTTCCCCTTCTGAAATATCCTGGGGAGTCAGTAATCCCAATTGCTGGGAGCTGAGAGAATGCAAACACCTCCAATGCCAGGCAGAGAGGAGTGGGCATTGGCTGGGCAGGATCTTACTAGGCTGGCACACAAAATTTACAAGGGTGCAAAAAACCCTTCAGTATCCAAGATAAATAATATTTTAACGCAATTTTTTTAAGTTAAAAAGAAAAGATAGATGAGCAAAACACCAAATTAAAAGGATGATCTGTCAGGGACGCTGGAGCCAGCCAGCCTGGGGCACCGCTTCTACCTGTGTAATCTGGAGCCTCAGTCCCAGCCTGGTTCCTGGATCTGGGCCGTGAGGCTGACCATCCCACCCACCCTGCAGGGTTACAGAAGCCAGAAACCGGTTAATAGGAGCTAAAGGATTTAGAAGAGCGCCTAGCCACTGGGCGCTTTAAGTCATCATTACAGTGCAAGGAGACTGGGAGCTTCGCACGTTGTAGGAAAAAACCAATTTTGTCATAAACAAAATTTCTCTGGGGCTAGGGCTGCGCAAGGGCGAGTCCGGGTGTGGCCTGCGCTGCAGTTTGCGGGGCAGCGGAAGGGCTCGGGGGACTGGGGGCCGGCGGCGGCGCGGAGCGCCGGGACACTGGGGACCAGGCTGGGGGCGGGAAGCCGGGGCTTGGGGGTGGGCAGGGGCACGGGGGACCAGGCGGGACGCAGGGGACCAGGCTGGGCTCGGGAAGCCAGCGCACCGGGTTGGGGGCGCAGGGGCACGGGGGGCCAGGCGGGGCGCAGGGGGCCAGGGTGCAGGGGACCAGGCTGGGCTCGGGAAGCCAGCGCACCGGGTTGGGGGTGCAGGGGCACGGGGGGGTTGCCGGGGCACGGGGCAGGCGGGGCACGAGAAGCCGGGGTACGCGGTGGGGGGTGCGGAGGCCAGGAGGAGACCGGGCGGGCTCCGGGCGCGAGGCTGCAGCGGCTGCCCGAGACCCCGCCGCGCGCCGTCGCCGCCTTTGTCGCGGCCCGCGCCGGGAGGTGGCCGGGAGGTGGCCGGGAGGTGGCCGAGCGCCCTTTGTGTGCCCCCGGGTCTCGGGGCGGCGCTGCCCCTTGATCCCCGGCCCCCGCCGCACTTCAAAGTCCGTCCCCGCCCGGCCGCGCCCGACGCGGAGGGGCCACGGTTGACAGCGCGGCGGTGGTGGGAGATGGGGGGACGCCTTCCCCGGAGCCACCAGCACCGAAGCGCTCCCCGGCCACTGCGGTCAAGCTGGGTGCGGGATTGGCCTCGGTCTCCTCTTTTCAGAAATCAAAATAGGCCGCGGGTGCCCTGGCTGCTTGCAAGACCAGAGGAATCCCTGGGCGCCCTGGGAGAAGTGACATAATGGGAGTAAATCACTGCACAGACGCTTGTCTGGGCCTGGCTGGATTGGCAGGGGCTCACAGCTTCAGGACAGCGATGTGTGTATGCCTGTGGGGCTGTGGGTGTGGTGTATGTGTGGCATGTGTGCTGTGTGTGCATGGTGTGTGTACGGTGTGTGTGTGGGTGTGGTCTGTGCGTGTGTGTTGTGTGGGGTATGTGTATAGCATGGTGTGTGTGGTGTGGGGTATATATATGGAGATGTGTGTGATATGTGTGTATGTTGTATGGATGTTATATGTGTGGGATGTGCATAGTGTATATGATGTGTGGGGTGTGGGATGTTTGTTGTGTATGGTATGTGTCTGAGGTGTGTGTGTGATGTGGGGGTGTGTGGGGTGTAGCATGTGTGTATGTTATATGTGTGGGATGTGCGTGGTGTGTGTGATGTGTGTTGTGTGTGGTATGTAGGGGGGAGATGCATGTGTATAGTATGATGTGTGTAGTGTGTGTGTAGCATGTGTATGTGGGCATGGAGGAGGTGGTCTCTCTCAGCAGAGGCATGATGGAGGAAGATGGGAGGCCCAAGCCAGCACCCTCACACTTCACCTTTTCCAGCCTTTTCCTGACATGCCCACTGTCTCTATGTTCCTGGATCTCTTACATCAGCCCCAGTACTATTCCCTCCTCTGGAAAGGCTCTTCTTGCATTGTCCACCTTGTGAATCCTAGTCTCCCCGGAAGCCCTGCTGGACTCACCCGAGGTCTGCTGCCTTTGGCCCTCCTGGTTCAGCACAGCAGTACTGAGCCACCCTCGGCTGCCTGGAGTCCTGGCTGGCCCCTGGCCCTGGCCCTGTGTGCAAGGCCCAAGGAAGAAGCATAGGGCCTGGGGAAGCAGTGTGCCGGATCAGCTTCCCAGACACCCACCCTAGGAAGAGAGTTCGCCAGCTAGGGATTTAAGAAGAAAGTGGTCCCAGGAGAAAGCAGCAGGGGAATAGAGGAAGCAGAGCAGAGCAGGGGAGGAGGGCGTGCAGGACACCATGGCAGGTGAAGGCCCAGCTTCAGTCTGATCCTGCCAGGAGGGGAGAAAGATGAACCCTTCTACTCTCAAACCTGTCAATCTCAAGCTTCTGGGGGCAGGAGGGACAGGGTGGAGAGAGACATATCCTCTCGGATCCATTTGCTGACTGTCACTGCTGGTGTAGGAGTGGCTTCGGCAGCTCAGGATAGTCCTCTGCAGGTGTGAGTCTTTCCGAGCACAGCATGCAGAAACTTGGCTGGTGGGCACTCAGAGCCAACAGAGTACCCGCCGCATGCACCGCAGGAGCTCATAGCAGGTGAGCTACATCATGGCTGGAAAACACTCTGTTCTCTTTGGATATGTGTCTCATTCATCCAGTGAACAAACAGCTCGGTGAGGGCAAGGGCAGTGCCTTAGTCCTCATAGCATCCCAGGCACCTGCACATAGTAGGTACTCAGGAAAGACTGTTGAGTGCTACGTGAATGATTACTAGGCGGCAATGAGAAAGATTGGAAGGCAGAGTCGTGTTTGAGGGCTCGGTTCTGGGGTTAGACTGCCAACATGGGAATCGGTCCTACTGAGTGACCCAGGCACCCCTTCAAAGCATTTTGGATTTGAGATTTGTAGTAGGGTATTAAAGGCTTAATTGAGAGTGGGGTTATAAAGATTATTTGAGAAAGTCCGTGGCAAGCATTTTAGCCTGAGGCTCAATATACAACAACTCTTGGATAGATATTATTAGATGTTGCTGGTAATAGTATTATCATTGGGGGGAAAAAGACTCATTGGAAAGAAAAGCTGCTAGAGGACCATATTCTATACTCTTCAGCATGCCAGTCTTAAGAAATTTCAGTACACATTCATTGAACATCTACCATGCATCAGGCTCTGTGCCATTATGGACTATGATTGCTTGATTACTCACTGAGGTCTCCTGTTAGACTACAAGCTCTTTGAGGGAAAGAGCTGATTCTTTCTCCTGTTTCTTTCCTAGTACCTAGCACAGAGCCTCAATAGATATTTGATGAATGGATGAAGAATGACTTATCTCAGGAAGGTGGAGTTCACAACTTAATAGGAGAAGTGGACAATATATTAAATAATTTTAAAAAACAGCTGAGTATGAAAATAGTAGCAGAGAAAAAAATGATTAATTTGGGATCATGTTTAGGGATCAAAGAAAGTTTTACATAGTCAAACCCCTTTGAAATGGAGGGATTTATCAAGCCTTGGGAAAGCATTCCAAGCAGAAAGATCAGCATGTGCAAAAACAGAGTGGTGTGAAAGAACCAGGCAGGTTCTGGGAATGGGGTCCTTCGGGCTTCAATGTCAAATAATAACTTAATTAATTAATAATTAAGAAAATTAATAATGATATAATGATTTCAAGGAGGACCAGAGAAATGGGTGCTTTTTGTTTTCTGCTCAGATTTCACTGTAGCTCTTGAAAAAGGCAGAGCTACAGACTATGAAAATAGGTACAACTTTCCAAAGGGAGGGGCCTGCACTGCCCCTGACAACTCTGAGCCACATTCCTGGTTTTCAGTTGGTTAGTATAGCACACATTGCTGCAGAGGTCAGAATGAGCCTATATGGTGGGTCCAGCCCCTGCACTCTGGAGCCCTCAGCAGAAGGAACATGTGCTAGAGTCCAGGCTCCAGCTCTTACTGGCGGTGTGCCCTTGGATAGGCACCTGACTCTGAGCCTCAGCATCCTAACAATATTTACTGAGCATTGCCTGCATGCTGACCTTTCATTTCTAGGCACTTGGGATATTGTAGTAAATGGAACAAAGATCCTTGTCCTCAAGAACCTGAGAAAAAAATAAGTATTATAAATAAGTAAAGTACATAGCAAGCAAAAAAGCAATACATTAGGATAGACTACTGCAAAAAAGGTGGAAAAAAGAAACCGAAAATAAGAAGTGTTAGAGAGGGTGTAGGGTAATTGGAACCCTCATGCACTGTTGGAAGGAACATAAAGTGGTGCTGGGCAAAACAGTCTGGTGGTTCCTCAAAAAGATAAACATAGACTTACCATCTGGTCTAGCAATTTCATTTTGGCATAAATACCTAAAATAATCCAAAGAAGGGACTCAAACATATTTGCACAACCATGTTCACAGCATTATTACTCATAATGCCCACAAGATGGAGGAAACCAAATGTCCATAAACATATGAATGGATAAACAAGACCTGGACCATCCATATAATGGAATATTATTCAGGTATAAAAAAGGACATTCTGACACATGCTACAACATGGTGAACCTTGAAGACAGTGTGCTGAGTGAGATAAGTCAGTCATAAGAAGACAAATTCTGCATGATTCCACTTATGTGAGGTACCTAGAGTAATCAAACATATAGAGACAGAAAGTAGAATGATGATTGCCAGGGGCTAAGGGAGAGGGGAATGGGCAATTAGTGTTTAATAGATTTGGCAAGATGAAGAGATGGATGGTGGTGATGGTTGCACAACAATGTGAATGTTGTTCACTTAATGCTACGGTAATGATAGATTTCACAGCACCACTGCCAGGTTGTTGTCTCTTACACGGGTGTACTTGAAGGTCGTAAGGCTCGTTTTCAAGGCTGCCACACATTCCTTAGAATGCAGTAAGGGGTGGCCCAGTGTGGGGTATGGTGACCCAAGAACAGCACCATGTATGAAGGCTGCCCAGTGTGAGTAGTTAGAGCTCTGGCTAGATGGGAAAAGCCTCCATCAAAAGGGGCGGCTTAGAGCTAAGTGTTGGATCCAGGTGTGGCGGGTAACCCTGGAGAGATGTCAGAATCCAAGCAGGATAAGGAGACCATCCATGCAAGGAGAATGCCTGGCACCAGGTAGCAGACCCTCGGTGTAGTAAGAAACATCCTTGTAAGGAGAAGGTGGCCATGGAGAGCAGGATTAGATACACACCAGGGGATTGATCAGATAAGCAAACATATTAAAGGGAGAAAGATTTCTCATTGTTGGAGAATCAAGTTATAAATATGGGAAGATTCCTGTAGGTTAGATTGTAATTAGAAGTGTTGATATGAAGTTATGGTTTTCAATAACTACATAGATACAGAAATAATTACAGTTGACTTTTGAACAACACAGGGGTTAGGGGCACTAACCTCCCCCCACCTTGCCTGGTTGAAGATCTGTATGTAACTTTTGACTCCTCCCAAACTTAATTACTAATAGCCTAGTGTTGACTGGAAGCCTTACCAACAATGTAAGCAGTCAATTAACACATATGCTGTATGTTGGATGTATTATATATTTCATTCTTAAAATAAAATAAGCTAGAGAAAAGAAAATCACAAGAAAAATTCATTTATGAGTATTGTACTATATTTAACAAAAAAAAAATCTGCCATAAGTGGACCCTGACAGTTCAAACCCATGTTGCTCAAGGGTCAATAGTAAACATATGTGTGCATATATGTGTGTTTGTTCCACATATATCTTCGACATCACTAAGAACATGAGAGTAATGATATTTCAAAAGCAATAGGCACTCAAAGCACTCAGATTTTGGCTTCTAAATACCACTTTCAACAATAAGGAAGCAGGGACTCACAGAGAAATGGTTAATTTCAGGGCTGTGGAAGGTTTAAGTCTGGATTATCTTGGTACTCAGAAGTTAAGAGCTCAAACAATGATGGGGACACATCAGAACACAGAAGTCATATCAGGCTATATCTAAAACAATTTAAACATTAAAAAATAATGGTAAGGAATTATAGCCCATAGAATAAATAGGAAACCAGGAGGCCCTACTGCTATAAATAACTGAAGTAACTTGAAAGTTTGGTGAGAAACAGGACATTTACATACAAAACTGATCAATTACAGAAGGAAAAGGTAACAATAGTACAATGGAGAGGCCCAGTGGACACCATCTGAACCAGGTGATCCAAGTGAATGAACATTGTCAGTTGCGGGATACACTGAATTCTTATGCTATCTCATGGGAAGCAACAACAAGAAAGCAAAGTCATTTCTGTGATATATCTACCAGAGATGGATGTCCTCAATTTAACAGGATAAAACATCAGACGAATCCAGACTTTCTATAAAACAATTGGCTTTCAATCTTCAAAAGGGTCAAGGTCATAAAAATGAAGACTGAAGGAGTCTTCCACACTGAAGGAGACAAAAGGACTTGATATCTAAAGACAATATGTTATGTCTAAACTGGATCCTTTTCTACAAAAGACATTATTGGGACAAAGGGTGAAAACACTTGAGTGTGGCCTGAGGACTGGATGCGGGGATGCATGGTATGAACTTCCTAATTCTGATGATTGTTCTCTCTGCTTGTTAGAAATATACACTGAAGTATTCATGAGTGCCTGGGTATCGTACTGGCCATTTACTTTTAGATGGTTCAGGAATAAATTACTTGCACTATATTTCAAGTTTCTGTAAATTTGAGAATATTTAGAACACATACGCACATATGAATCAGATCACATCACACTACTGCCCAGCCCCCCCCTTTTTAAAGATTTTATTTATTTATTCATGAGAGACACAGAAAGAGGCAGAGACACAGGCAGAGGGAGGAGAAGCAGGCTCCACACAGAGAGCCCAATGTGGGACTCGATCCCGGAACTCCTGGATCACGCTCTGAGCCAAAGGCAGATACTCAACCCCTGAGCCACCCAGGCATCCCCTGCTCAGACCCTTTATTGCTTCCCTCTCATCTTTGGAATAAAAATAGAGTCCTGACCCTGGTCAGTGAGCCCTACATGTCCTGGCCCACCTCCCACCCATGTCCTCATGCTTCATTGTGCTTCAGCCACATTGGGGAATGTGTTTCTCCCAAATCCATATGGTTCTCTCCTCACTATATCCAGGATCTCTGCTCACATGTGTCCCAGGAGAGGCCTTTGAAAATAGCTCCTGGTCCAGGCCAGTCACCTGTGTCCTTTACCTGTTTCTTTTTTTTTTCATAGTACTTTTCACTAGGTGAAATTTTAATATAGGTTTCCCTGTTTATTGTCCATTTTCTCACTAGAATGTAAAGTTTTCTGTGTACAGGGACTCTGTTTTGTTTTTCCTTACACCCTAGGACCCGGAAGTGTTCTAGTGGTTGGTCAGTATGGAGAGTTTTGTAAACTCCCCAGCACAGTGTGTGGTCAGTAAGTGGAAAGATTTTTAAAAATTGATCATCGAGGGGCAGCCCGGGTGGCTCAGCGGTTTAGCGCCTCCTTCAGCCCAGGGTGTGATCCTGGACACCTGGGATCCAGTCCCAAGTCGGGCTCCCTGCATGGAGCCTGCTTCTCCCTCTGCCTGTGTCTCTGCTTCTCTGTCTGTGTCTCTCATGAATAAATAAATAAATAAATAAATAAATAAATAAATAAATACATAAATAAATAAAATCTTTAAAGAAAATTGATCATCGAGGGGCACCTGGGTGGCTCTGCTAGTTAATCATCCAACTCTTGATTTCGGCTCACGTCATGATCTCAGGGTCTTAAGACTGAGCACCCTATTAGGCTCCATGCTCAGTGCAGAGTCTGCATGGGATCCTTTCCTTCCCTCTCTTCCCCTCTCCCTGTTTGCGTGCTCTCTCTCTCTCTCCCAAATAAATAAAAATAAATAAATAAATAAATAAATAAATAAATAAATAAATAAATACAAACCATATCATTGACCAGGTTATGCAATTGTTCGCCCACATTTAGGAGCCAAAGATTCCAAGTGGTGAAAGATCGGGAAGAAAGAAAACAGCCTCTGCCTTGAAGCCCAGAGAGAGAAGCCCCTGATGATGGAGGCTTGGATTCCCAAGTGCTTCCTCTCTGCTTTTAGTGCCAGTCCCTGTGGTGTTTTATATCTAGGATTTCTCCCCAGCCCCTGGGGACGGTGCCAAGTCTCACAGGGTTGGTGTGTTTCCCTCCTGCTCAGGCTCAGCCATGGCTTCATATGACTTCCTAGAGACCAGCTTTCTCATAGGGTAGCTCTATTTTTTACTTTTTGAGGACCCTTCATACTGTTTTCCAGAGTGGCTGTACCAGTTTGCATTCCCACCAATAGTGTAAGAGGGTTTTCCTTTCTCCACATCCTTACCAATACCTATTGTTTCTTGTGTTCTTAATTTTAGCCATTCTGACAGGTGTGAGGTGGCATCTCATCATGGTTTTGGTTTGTATTTTCCTGATGATGAGTAATGTTGAGCATCTTTTCACGTGTCTGTTGGCCATCTGGATGTCTTCCTTAGAAAAGTGTCTATTCAAGTCTTTTGTCCATTTCTAAACTGGATTATCTGGTTTTTGAGTTTGATAAATTATTTTTCTTTTTAAAGATTTTATTTATTCATGAGAGACAGACAGAGAGAGAGAGAGAGGCAGAGACACAGGCAGAGGGAGAAGCAGGCTCCATGCAGGGAGCCTGACATGTGACTTGATCCCAGGTCTCCAGGATCAGGCCCTGGGCTGAAGGCAGCGCTAAACCGCTGAGCCACCTGGGATGCCCAGAGTTTGATAAATTCTTTATAGATTTTTGATACTAACCCTTTATCAGATATGTCATTCACAAATATCTTCTCCCATCCCATAGGCTGCCTTTTAGTTTTGTTGATTGTTTCCTTTGCTGTGCAGAAGCTTTTGATCTTGATGAAGTCCCCGTAGTTCACTTTTGCTTTTGTTTTCCTTGCATTTGGTGACATGTCTAGTAAGAAGTTGCTACAGCCAAGGTCAAAAAGGTTTCTGCTTGCGTTCTCCTCTAGGATATTGATGGTTTCCTATCTCACATTTAGATCTTTCTTCCATTTTGAATTTATGTTTGTGTATGATCTGAGAAAGTGGTCCAATTTCATTCTCCTACATGTTGCTGTCCAGTTTCCCCAACACCATTTGTTAAAGAGACTGCCTTTCTCCATTGGGTATTCTTTCCTGTTTTATCAAAGATTAGTTGACCATATAGTTGTGGGCTCATTTCTGGGTTCTCTATTCCATTCCATCTATTTCTGTGTCTGTTTTTGTGCCAGTACCATACTGTCTTGATGACTACAGCTTTGTAATATAGCTTGAAATCTGGACATGATGCCACCAGCTTTGCTTTGCTTTTCTAGGATTACTTTGGCTATTCCATACAAATAGCCAAAGCTATTTGTATTTGTGGTTCCATACAAATTTTTAGGATGGTTTGTTCTAGCTCTGTGAAAAATGCTGGTTGTATTTTGACAGAGGTTGCATGAAATGCGTAGATTTCTTTTTTTAAATTTTTATTTATTTATGAGAGAGAGAGAGCGAGAGAGAGAGAGAGAGAGGCTCCGTGCGGGGAGCCCGACATGGGACTTGATCCCGGGTCTCCAGGATCATGCCCTGGGCTGACGGTGGTGCTAAACCGCTAAGCCACTGGGGCTGCCCAAAATGTGTAGATTTCTTTAGGTAGTATAGACATTTTAACAATTTTGTTCTTCCAATCCATGAGCATGGAATATTTTTCCATTTCTTTGTGTCCTCTTCAATTTCTTTCATAAGTGTTCCATATTTTACAGATCTTTTACCTATTTGGTTGGCTTATTCCAAGGTATGTTATTGTTTTTGGTAAAATTGCAAATGGGATCAATGCCTTGAATTCTTTTTCTGCTGCTTCATTATTGGTATATAGAAATACAACAGATTTCTGTATGTTGACTTTGTATCCTGTGACTTTACTGAATTCATATATTAGTTCTAGCAATTTTTTGGTGGTGGCTTTCAGGTTTTCTTTTTTCTTCTTCTTCCTTTTTAAGATTTTATTTATTTATTCATGAGAGACACACACACAGAGAGAGGCAGAGACACAGGCAGAGGGAGAAGCAGGCTCTATGCAGGGAGCCTGACCTGGGACTCAATGCCTGGTCTCCAGGATCAGGCCCTGGGCTGAAGGCGGCATTAAACTACTGAACTACCCGGGCTGCCCACAGGTTTTCTACATAGAGTATCACGTCATCTGCAAATAGTGAAAGCTTGACTTCTTCCTTGCCAATTTGGATGCCTTTTATTTCTTTTTGTTGTGTGATTGCTGAGGTAAGGGCTTCCAGTACTATGTTGAAAAGTAATGGTGAGAGTGGACATCCCTGTCTTGTTCCTGACCATAGAGGGAAAAGCTCTCAGTTTTTCCCCATTGAGGATGATGTTAGCTGTGGGTCTTCCATATATGGCCTTTATGATGTTGAGGTGTGTTCCCTCTGTCCTTACTTTGTTGACGGTTTTTATCAAAAATAGATGCTGTATTTTGTTAAATGGTTTTCCTGAAGATGCATTATTATTAACTAAAGTCCATAGTTAATACATTTAATGGGCTTGGACAAGTGTATAATGACATGTGTCTACCATTACAATATCACACAGAGTAGTTTCACTGCCCTAAACACCCACTGTGCTCCATCTATTCACTCCTCCCTCCTCCTAACCCCTGTCCACCACTAATCATTTTACTGTCTTCATAGTTTTATCATTCCCAGGATCTCCTATAGCTGAAATCCTAATGGTGTACCCTTTTCAGATTGACTTCTTTCACTTAGGAATATGCATGTAAGGTTCCTCTATGTCTTTTCATGCCTTGCTGGTTCATTTCTTTTTAGTCCTGAATAATATTCCATTGTCTGGAATGGACCGTTTCTTTTTTTACTCACCTCCTGAAAGACATCTTGGTTGCTTCCACATTTTAGCATTTATGAAAAAAGCTGCTATAAATATTTGCAGGCTTTTGTGTGGACATAAGTTTTCAATGTCTTTGGATAAATACCAAGAAGTAAGATTGCTGAATCATATGGTAAGAGTATGTGTAGGTTTGTGAGAAACTGCCAAAATGAGGGCTTAAATGGCTGTACCATTTTATATTCCCACCAATGCTAAACAAGAATTTCATTTTGCTCCTTTTATTTCATCTGTTAACTCTTTTGTTCCCCACCACTCTTCCCCTGAGACCAGGAGCTACCTGATCATCTTTGTCCATGTCCTCCAGTGCTTGGCACTGGAATGTTCATTAAACGAATTATTGGTTAAGCTTAGAACTATTTAATTACACAGAAATTCCTCAAAATAAGAGCACAGAGCCCTGGATGCTACTTTGGCAGCGGGGAGGGGACTTAAAGATATGATGTTGTAGCACACAGAAGACACAGTCTGTGTTCTATATTCTGTTGGTACGTTATTATCTACAGCATGCTAAAATTCAGGGTTTTTTTTTTAAGATTTTATTTGTTTATTTGAGAGAGAGAGAGTGCACAAGTGGGGGAAGGTGGGCAGAGAGAGAAGGAGGAACAGACTCCTCACCGAGCATGAAGCCTGATGAGGGGCTCTATTTCAGACCCCAGGATCATGGCCTGAGCCAAAGGCAGACACCCAACCGACTGAGCCACCCAGGCACCCCTAAAATTAATTTAAGTTGTAATGTTGAGAACTAGAGTCTGATCATAGTGTTCAAGTAACTTATTCTTCGTGTTCTTTTTTTTTTTCTCTTAACTTTAGGTCATTATTATTTTACTGATAAGATATTAAATAATTGACCACCATGACCATGACAATCATGATTACCACCTCACCTGGACGAGACCACAACAGTTTTCCAACACATTATGGTACAAGGAATCCTTTTGCAACCCAAATCTGCTCCCGTTATACCCCCATGCCAGGGTTCCCTTGCTGCCTCCCAAATCAAGTCCAAACCAGTGTCATACAAGGCTCTACCATAGTCTGACTTCTTTCAAGTCTCTGAAGGTGACACTCAGCAACACCCTCTGCCAGGAACTTGGTCCATGTTGCTTCCTCCCACCCTTATCCCCAGGAATGTGGGGACACAGAGATGAGCAAGACAAACCTCCAGTCCTCTGATAGTTCTGTCTAGATAAACAACTGAACAGATAAGTTCAGCAAAGACAAATAAGCTGGAACAGAAAGGTATACTGAGGACCACAGGTGTCTGAGGAAGACTTCTAACCCACTTTTGAATGGGGAAGACATAATAGATTAGATCCTTAATCAGCAAATATTGGCTTTTCCTTCACTCTCTGTGGAAGGAATAATCTTCCCTGTCAGACTTGGCCTTCTGACTGACAATGGGGTATGAGCAGTTGTAATGCAAGCAGAAGCTTTAAATATGCTCATGCAGTTTGGTCTTGCATTCTCCTGCTCTGCTATGAGGAGAACATCCTTCAGGTAGCTGCTGCTCCTTCATGCAGGGGCCTGGAATGAGAAACATAAGCAGACCTGAACTCGCATCCTAGACCAGAGCCACTTCAGCTGATTTGCAGGCTATAAATGTTATTGACATTTAGGGGTTTGTATTACTCAGGGTTATCCAGAGACCAGAATTAATAGGATAGATATATATAGAGAGAGACACACATAAGAGGAGATTTATTTTGGCTCATGTGAAAAGAGACTGAGAAGTCCCACGATTTGCTATCTGCAAGCGAGAGAACCAAGAAAGCTGGTCATGTCATTCAGTCCAGGTCCAAAGGACTGAGAACTTGGGAGCTACCGGTATAAGTTTCAGAGTTTAAAAACCCAAGAATTAGGAGCTCCAATTTTTAACAGCAGGAAAGATGGACATCCCAACTCAAGAAGAGAGGGTGAGAATTCATTCTTCCTTTGCCTTTTTGTTCTATTCAGACTTTCAATGGATTGGATGGTGCCTCCCCACATTGATGAGGACAGATCCTTAGCCAATCAATTGGTAATTTCTTCTAGAGACATCTTCACAGACACATCAGAAATAATGTTTTACCAGCTATCTGACATCCTGAGCCCAGCCAAATTGATGCATAAAATTAGCCATCCAGGGTGTTTGTTACACAGCATAATCAGCCACTGTGACTGATACAGAAAACTTCCTAGGGAATGAGGATGTCAGGAAGCAATATCCAATTGAAGGAAGGAGAAGGAGTAAGTAAGGAGGTTAGGAGAAAACCTGGTTCAGAGCAAAGAGCTGCAACTATATTGGAAAATATTCATAATTGGCACAAGGCCATCCAATAATTCACTACAAATGAAGAGTACTTGGATGGAGAGGCAGACTCAAACTAGTAATGATCACTGGGGGTAATCACTTTTAGTATCTAAACCCCCTACTTCCTCCTGGCAATGGCTTATTGCTGGTATGTCAGTCATGATTATCCTTTTCCTTAGATTTACAGTAGCTAGGGTGTTGCCATGTGATCCAGTCCTGGCACGGGTAACCTAAATAGAAGCCTTCTCGTGGGTTTCTGACAGCAGCTTTCTATTCCTCAACAAGAGATCAGATGTGGTTAGCATAGTGTTTCTCTTTTTTCCTGGCTTGAAGAAGGATACAACTGCTGGAGTTACAGCAGCCCTCTTGCATCCATGAAGGAATGGCCCAAACATTTCAGGGACTTTTGCCCCATCATCTTTGAGTTGCTGAACCATTGTCTGTGACTACTCTAGACATCCCACTGTATGAAGAGTATAAGTCCCCTCTCTGTTTAAGCTACCATAAGGAGGTTTTGTGTTAAGCATTGTATTCTGAATTCTGTTTCTTAGCTAGTAAATAGCTATAGAGGCTTACCATAAGCCTGGCACTGTACTAAGCATTTTACAGCCTTAGGCACCTTCATCTTTGTAATAATCCCATGAGAAAGTGGTATTATTACCACATTAGAATTTTCCCAAAGTCTGGATCTGCTAAAGCTCTACTATCCAATTCTACTGAGACTCCTGAGGCACAAAACCTATCCATTTGCTTTTATCCTAACACAGAAAAACAGGAGTTTTATTCTAACTGTGTATGGTCTGGACTCAAGAAAGTCCTTTGCAAAACTACTTTGAAACCAAGTCCACCATCTTCCCCCAATAACAAGGAAGAAAGTTGTGAGTTGAAGCTGGAGAAAGATCTGAGGATGTTGGGGTTCTGAAGTTGCCATTACATTACTTTTTTTCCTTTCTTTCAAGGTTTTATTTAAATTCAAGTTAGTTCAGTGGTGCCTGGGTGGCTCAGTGGTTGAGTGTCTACCTTTGGCTCAGGCTGTGATCCCAGGGTCCTGGGATCGAGTCCTGCATCAGGCTCCCCACAGGGAGTCTGCTTCTCCTTCTGCCCATGTCTCTGACTATCTCTCTGTGTCTCTCATGAATAAATAAATAAAATATTTTAAAAAAATAAATAAATTCAAGTTAGTTCACATATAATGTGGTGTTAGTTTCAGGGGTAGAATCTAGTGATTCATCGGTCGTATATAACATCCAGTGCTCATGATGTCAAGTGCCCTCCTTGATGCCCATCACCCAATTTCACCACTGCATTTCTGAGTTCAATGCAGTTTACAGGTGGGTAACTGGGATGAGCAGAAGGCACATTGATGATTCTCTGAACATTTCTAGAACCTGAGGGTGGCCAGCCTCCTTCTCTAGAAGCTCTGACAGAGAGGGTTAGGTGTTGCATTGAAAGGTATCTTTGTCACAGTTAGCTAAATGACATAATTAAAAAAAAAACTCCACTTGTTCCTGCTATTACCATGTGCTATTTCACCAATAAGGTTTTCACCTGTGTTAATAAGCAGACACTTCAGGGGTAGTTAGGAGGGTAAACACTCTCAATCATTCACTCCCTAGTATAGATTAATTTGCTTCCATTTTCTTTGTAACACCTAGGCAAAAAATTCTCAAAGAACGATAGTTTAATTAGAGGATGTTGAACATATGTTGTAGAGTGAATAAATCTGGGTATGAATGAGCTGTATTCATGGAGGAGTGTTCTGAATCCTATGGGTGGGCTTCTCAGAGCTGTATACAGGTGTGTGCATGCAAACACACACACACTTTAATAGGAGATGCAGAGCTTTTGAAGTCTTCTTGGGTACCAGAAACAAGATTCAAAAGTTCAAGGGGCTAGAACAAGGGGACTAATGTAATAAGACCAGTTTAATAAGGGCAGGTATTGGACACTGAACATCTGTCCAAAACTGCCCCACACAGGGAGGTGAAGGGGGAGGCGCGGCCTAATAGCAGCACATGAGACAAAGACAGAGCACCTGTGGCTGCCAGCTCCTGTGAGTCAGGAGTAGGGTCTGGCTGCCAAAAACATTAACGAGCTTCTGAGCCACTTTAATACAAGAACAGTCTTTAGCATGGGAGACCTGAGAGGTGCATGAGCCAGACCACACCTGAAGTCTGGGCTCAGTTCTGTGAAGAAACATGGGTGTATGGTGACCAAACAAAAAGCCACGCAATAGGAAAGGGAACAGGGGAAAAGCACGGCAGAGGCAGTGGCCTCAAGGAAGCAAGAAGGCAGGGCTCCTGGGTGGTTCAGTCACTGAAGAGTCTGCCTTCAGGGTCCTGGGATCGAGCCCCGTGTCAAGTCCGTGTCGGGCTCCCTGTTAAGTGGGGAGTTTGCTTCTCCCTCTGACTCTCCCCAACTCCCACCCTGCTCCTGCTCTTTCTCTCTCTCTCTCAAATAAATAAATAAATAAATAAATAAATAAATAAATAAATAAATAAAATCAGAAGAAGAAGGAGGAGGAGGAGGAGGAGGAGGAGGAGGAGGCTGGCAGCAGAGAACAGTGATCCCATCTGATTTATCTCAGTATTCTTGGTGCCTGGTACAGAACCAGGGCCACCTGGGAGGCTCTGTAAACATTCGCTGAAGGAACACATTGGAGCATCCCCAAATCCAAAGGGCTTTCCCAGAAAAGACAGGGCTCCTCACTCACGGGATTATTTTTGTCCAATACAGTCTCTTGCTGGAGATTTTCTAACAGATACCCAAGAACTCAATGAAGGCTTAGGGACAAATGCTAAATTCTAAGTCCTGAGAATTTTATTCCATCACTCTACATACTAAAGCCCTCACCATATCTACCTTTTAGACATTTATTCTCTTTTATTACTGACTGCCAAGGAGAAAGGAGAGAGAATGAGCAGAAAGAAGAAGGAAGGAGATATGGAAAAAAAAAAAAGAATAGCCACTGCAAGGCTCATTAGCTCCTAAAGCCTTATTTCCTTCTCCTCCCACCTAAGGAGAAGCCCCACTGCCTGCCTCTGCTCATCACGTCTTCACAGTGGTCATACTTCTATAACAGACATGTTTACTGTCTCCATGTGTCTCTTCCCTGACACTTGTGCCCATTCTTTTGTACCATTTTGTCCGTAATATTTACAGAGTACTTGTTGAATGGTACCTATCAATACACATTTGTAGCATAAATGAATGAAAGAATCCTGTGTCTTTAGGCTTGGGTGGGGCTGCGTTTTCTATGTTGGCACATATTTCATTCCATATTCATAGGTAGGGTTTGTGTATATTATTCCATTGGAGTTAAAAGGAAGGCAGACGAGGGTGGGAGGGGGGACAATCTGGAGAAGTAAAAACTATCCTTGTGGGTTTCAGAAATGTCTGGGATATTATGCCTGAAGCTGAAACATCAGGTCCTATTTACTTTTTTTTCTTTTCTATAAACAGCCATAGATTTCTTAAAAAATGAACAACAAACACCAAAACCTCTTGTTATTTTTGTGTGTGATGAAGTCACATGAGCATGTGTCTGAGATTCTGGGTTTTGATACCTTTTCTTTTACTTGCTTTGGTTTCCAAGACTTAAGTGAGGGCAGGGCTGTCCTATTCTCCATCACAGCTCCTCCAGCTAGAGCAGCACCTGACATGTAGTAAATGCTCAGTAAACACATAGAGAGTGAATAAAACAGTTGCTGCCTGCTTTGATGACAGACATCACGTAATGAGCATATTTTTTTACAGGACTACTTCATATACTAAAAACCCAGTAGTGAAAGCGTGATTCTGATCTTAAAGACAAAGAAATAAAATGAAGGCACTCATCCGTGGGGGTAATGGTGTCAGGATGCCAAACCAGCAGTGCCTAACTCCAAAGCCAGTGCTCAGTCTTTGTCACAGGCTACTCAGGGGACAGTGGCCTCTGGTCCTAGGGAAGCTCATCTTGGGTATTTCCTACTGCCTACCCAACCCGTTCTTCCCTTAGTTGTTCTTGCCTCCAGATCTCTGGATACCTTTTTCAAATGCTTTTGCAAATACAAGGTACACTATGAGTATTAAATAGTTGGGTGGAAAGAGAGTTAGCTAAGTGATACATGGATGGTGGGCAGTAAAATTAGCGGGTGGATAGCTAGTGATGTACAAAAATCGGGTCCTCCTCCTGTCTGTACCTACAGTATCAGCCTGACAGTTTTAGGCTGGCGACACTTCTTAACAAAGCAGATTGGCCTCTAACTGCCAATTCCACCCCCGCTGCCTGCCCTATCTGGGATGATAAATGCCCTGAAGTCTTGAAAGTGGAGTATGCTTTTGCACTACAGTTTTTGCCCAGACCTCATTAATTCAGGAAGATGATACTTCAAGTCAGTGGAAAGATATCGAATGTGTGCAAAAACTCCTTAATTGCGGGTTTCCTTTTGCTGTTTGCTCCCTTAATAAATTTGGAAACTATTTTATGTAAATTATACATAATTTAAGTGGGGCTATCGCATTTTCCTGCTCCATGAGCAGGAGCAGGAATGAGGCTGAACAGAACAGAGGAAAACAATCACCTGGTGAAGATGCTCCTTCTATTATAACTACGTCTGCTTTTTTACTCTACACCAAATCCCTCTTAAGGATGCTGTATATAAATGTGAGCTTTAGGATGCTGATGTGAAAAGAAGCCAGGAGTTTCATGGGCAGGCAATAGAACAATGGTGAGGCAGGACTCTTGGCGCTGGAGTAACTCTAATGGCGGAAAGTGTAAACTGAGCCTAGAGATGCTAGGGTGGGATTGGGTGGCTAAAAAGAAGAGCGCGTGGGAGAGAGTGAGTGAAATGGAGAAAAGGAGTGGATGTTGATCTAGCCTGCAAGGCAGAGCTGGCAAAGCAGCCCAGTGGAGAGGTCTAGCCAGGCCAGGAACCCAAGGGGGGAGATGGCCCCTAAATCTGCCTCTGGGTCCACCTCTGATCTCAAAACCAGACTTCCTACTGCTGCTATACATTTCCAGCTGGCTGGCCCACAGATGCTTCCAAAAAGACGTTCTTTCCGTGGGAGGCATTTCAGACAATGGGGTTGGGCTGCCTGGATTCCACTCTTGCTCTACTATTTGTTAGCTGTGTGACCTTAGGCAAGTGTCTTAACTATTCTGTATCTTGATTTTTCATATCTATAAAATGGGAATGATAAAATTACATACCTCATAGGATTGTGTGACTTATTGTCCCTAGAGCACTTAAAATAGCTTTTGTAAGTAAGGAAGCCGGTAAGTACTGTGTAAGGACTTGCTATTCTTGTCATCATCATCCTCTGTGTCTAATAATGACAATTAGTCAAGCCAGAAACTTCAGCTAATCTACTTGTGAGGAATGAATGTTCTCCTCCACTCCCACCCTCCATTTTCTGGAACCTGTACTCGCCAAAGCTAAGATAATTAAAGGGACTACAGCTTCATGCAAAGCAGGAGGGAGACATGATGCAGAAGAGGTAGCAGAGCGGTACCCAGGTGGGGTAGTCGGTTGGTGTCCAACTCTTGGTTTCAGTTCAGGTCTTAACCTCAGGGTCCTGGGATGGAGCCCTGCATTGAGCTCCAGGAGACTCTTTCTCCCTTTTCCTCTGCCCCCACCCTTTGCCCCCTATGCACTCTCTCTCCCTTTCTAAAAAATAAATAAACAAATCTTTTTAAAAAGAGAGGCAACTGACTCATTTACACAATCAACAATCCTCCCCTTGGACCTAGTATGAGGAGTAGGAGGCAATATGAATGACAATCCAAGAAAGGGTAGGGCCCCAGGGAACCTCCAGGGCTGGCTTCACTACACCAAGGAGTGGGGAGGGAAGGAGAGAAGGAAAGTCTAAGGGAAGACGTCTCTCTGCCGATCAGAAGGTCAGCCACCGTGGGAGCCAGGGAAGGGGAGGGCTAAGGTCCTGCTTCATCCATGAAGTGGCTGCCTCTGCCTCTCCTCCTTTTGTCAGCCCTGTGTGGGTAAGAACTGGAAGGAAAGACTACTTGCACGTTTTTCTGAACTCTGTACTTGCACGTTTTTCTGAACTCTGTGGGGGATTGACTGGATAAAAATATGTTCAGTTATGGAAATCATGACTCATCTATAACAAGGGATGGAGTGCTGGACTGGGCTTATTCGTAATCATCAATGGTGTTTGTGGGTCCACAAGAGGCATCTGACATATGAAAGCCCTTTGGTTACAATTAGGGATCTCATAAGTTAAATTAATGGATTGTTATAATGTATTTGACATTTCCAACGAAACACTTTGGGGTCTTTGGGGGCATATTTGGTAGCTGCTGAATGATTGATGTACAGATTCTTTGTTAAAAACCTGGTTTAAGTTCTAGCCACTCAACTTTAAATCTATTTTAAAAAACAAACCTAACCCACCACAGGCTACTTTTCAGGGGGGAAACTCAAAACTATTCCCACTGATGCTCACAACGAGACTTGCATGTTCAAGTTTGAACTTAGAGTTATAATTTGCCTGCCCTTTTAATGAACAATTATTAAAACCAGTGACTGGCTTAAAGGATTCCTAAATTAACCACGAGAAACTTGGCTTTCTCGGGAGAGTTGGGTAGAACTCCAGCAGTGCAGCCAATTCCTGGTTATTGATAACTTTTGGAATCCTGCTACGTTGGCCTGCCTTGTGTCTGCACAGCAAAGAAAGGTGAAGACAAGTAATAATGGAGACCTAAAAATATATCAACAAGAATAAATGTGTTGTGGGGAAATTCCAAGCTTTATTAAATGCACTTTTGATGAAAGAAGCCCTACAGAGAATTTCTTAATAAATTTTCAAAGAGGGGAGGTGCTTGGTCACTGGAGTAGCCTACATAAGCAATTGTGGTATTTGTGGAATGTCAAACTGCAGATTGCCAGAGGTAATCATCCAGCTAGTATCACCATTGTTTCTTATGATAGACCAGAGTCTAGGACCATGGTTTGGGGTTGGCTGAGACTCATGTCCTTGTGTTGAAGGATTGTGTTGGTGTCATGGACTCTCCAGTTTGGAAGTAGCTTGAGCGTGTAGCCACCCCTCCATGCAGCCAATGCTCCCACTCTCAAAGATTTGTGGCCAGAAGAGACACTTGCTATTAAACACCTTAGTAACTCATTCCAAATCCAGTAACACCCACATCCAGGAAATTCTTCTTAAAGTTTAGCCTAAATCCCTCATGCTTCAACGTAAGCTCATTTCCTCTCATTCTGTCCAAAACAGAAATAGGGAACAGCTGTTCTCCATCCACTGGTTCATACACTTGAGGACTTTATTTCAACCATCCCCCTAAATCTCCTTCTCTTCTCCAGAATAAATACCCCAGCTCCCAGAAACATTCTCTGAGACTGACCCAAACCATGGTAGCCAATTATTTTCTAAGTGCTTCCTTTAATTCCAACATTGATCCAAGGTACTGTCTCAGCTTTCAGTCTTGAACAGCACACATTTAGTGGGTGATGCAGAGACCCAAAAGTGAAGCAAGGCTCCTACCAATATTTGAAGACTCTTTACCACCTACTGCTATCCCAGCGCCACCAGCTGTGAAGTTTAATCTATCATCAACCTCAACATCCTCATTGCTACAATAGCTTTATTTTCATTACTAGTTCTACACCAGATGCTGTGTTACACGTTTTATATAAGTCATCTCATTTAATGCTTATAATGCTGTTGGATGGAAAATTTAATCTTTGATTCCTAGATGTGGAAATATCTTCTAAAAACCTCACTACTAATAAGTGCCTGGGACTTGAACCTGACAGACAGCTGTCTGACTCAGAGCCTAATTCATGTTGATCTTGTCTTGTCCCCAGGGAGTAGGCTAGTAATACATAAGGTTTTAAAATTTTCATTCTTCAGTGATATCATTTAAAAACAAAAAAACTTCATTATTACATTTATTATGTTTAATTGTAATTATCAATGTAAAGATATGTCAGCCCCATTAGGCTTTGACCTGTTCCAGGGTGGGGACCTCAGCTTTGTTTGCATATTTTCAGCACTAAACACAGTGCCATTTATTGAGTAGACACTCAAAATTTGTTTGGAATATGGCTGAAAGAATGGGTGGATGGATGGATGATGGATGGATGGATAAAACAAACACATATGAATCCACACTTATTGAGTACCCCAATTCTCAAATGCAAAAGTACTTACAGATTCATATGTATCCCTTTGTATAAATGTCAGTCTCCTATCTCTAACCCTACTTTCACAACAGAATTGGCTTGGGGTCATGAGATAGTTGGAAGATAAAGAATCTAGTCTCATTTTCCCCAGTACGTCAATGTGTGATCTTGGACAAGTCACTTGTTTTCTCATCTGAAATATGAGGAGAGTTGGCCTGGATAATATTTGAGGCCCATTCCAGTCCTACATTTCCATAATTCTATAGCTATCTACCTACCTTAATCAGGCTTATCTAAATAATCACAAAAACAGCACTTCATGCTGGAGAAACACAGTCATAATAAACTAAGCAAAACCAAATGCCCTTCAATATCCTGTTGTGAACTATAAAATGTCCCCCTAAAATCACATTTTCCCCTTGAAACAGGATGTAGGAAAAATATTTTCCTATTAAATCCTTTTAAAGTGCAAGGGAAAGCATTTATTCTGTGATTTGCTGTCCAACTCAATAAAAAGTAGAGGATTGCCCTTCTTAATTACAGAAGATACTGTCAGAAAAGCAAAGATGGTAGAAATTCAGGTTGGAAACCAAGATGCCATGCCAACAAAATGCTGCATACATTTTCTGGAGGGAGTTTCCAAGTGCGCATCAAGCAGTTTATTTTTGCCATTATGTTGGGGAAGCCAGTAAATGAGTTTTTATGAGGTGATTTATGAAACTCCTGGGGTGCATAAAGTGAGGGTGGGGAAGAAGTGGCACCAACTTCCAAACCTGTGGGGTGAGGGCAAAGTGGACTTGAACACCGGTGAATGTTGGTTACATTGCTGCAAGTCGAATCCTGGCAATAGGTTTAGCAGAAAGGGCTAGAAGATTTCAGAGGAACTTTACCTTGACTTAGGATATCTGAAAGCCTCCTGCTAGAGTCTATCCCTTAAGAGTGGCAGTCTTCTTTTCCTTATTTCTGTAGAGCCTGGGAGGGTTGCAAGGAGCAGACCTAGAAACATTGTTTGAGAAATGGAAAAGAACAGGTTGGTCTCTCTGTTCATCTAGGAAGACAACAAGGGGCACCTGCCCAGTTCATCATCATCCTACCTTTCTGTCACCATCCTACCCCTCTGGGGAGGGTAAGATAATGGTTCCCCAAAGATGTCTAATTTTGGCCCAGTGAGACCTGTTTTGGAATTTGACCTCCAGAACTGTAACCCAGCAAATTTGCATTTTTTTCAAGTGATTGTGTTTGTAGGTAATTTGTTACAGCAGCTACAGGAAACTGTTATACCCCCCAAAACCTCCAACCAGCAGAGTGTGTCCTGATTGCCATGTGTGAACCATGTGATTCTGGATGTTGAGCCTTAGATGATTGGGCAGGAAGTAGATGTGTGTCCCAAGCTGGACTAATTTTTGTCTGCATGTTCAGAATTTGACCTTGGTACAGCTATGACTATATAGCAGCATGACATATAAAATCAGCTGAGGGCAGGGGAGACTCATGTTCAGTCACATAAATAAATAAGTAGAGAAAGCTGGTTTGCAGAGATAATTATACTGCAAGAGAAAGAGGCAGGAAAGGATGGAGAGGTCTGATAGCACTCTAATTTCTAGCTCCCATCTGAGGTGAGGTACAAGTTGGCAGAAGAGACCTCTCACCCAGTTACTGCACACCACAGACATTTGTAAAAGAGCCAATGTCCTCAGTTCAGAAACGTTGATAGATTAGCTCCAACCAAATAAAAAAAATGTACACTGGTGGCTGTTGCCCATCAGCCAGATGACTAATACTGGCTCCATGGGGAGGTAGAAAGGGGGCTTAAGGGGAAATCCCTGCTCACAGAATCAGCAGTGGTTAGTAGGTGTGGTGTTCCTCCATTTTTCAGACGAGGCTCAGAGAGGTCAAGTAACTTGCCCCCAAATCACACAGCTCGTGAGTAGGGTAGCTGCAATTCAAACAACTCCAGTCTTTTAATTTCCAAATCTCATATACTTTTCTTTGTTCATTTGCTTTTCAACTATTACTTGTCCTCTGCTAACTAGTCCCTGGATTTCTTCTTCTTCTTCTTCTTCTTTTTTTAAATTAGAAATAACTCCGAGATCTGATAAATGTCCCTTATGTACCCTATAAAAATTCCTTGGGTATTAAAACACTCACAGTTACCACTGTCCAGAGAGGAGAACAATGAGTATGTGATATAGGTGAGGCTGGTCCAGGCCTTACAGTGTCCAGGGGCCACAGGTCAGATACCAATGAGGGTTAAGAGAGCAGCAACTTCCCAGTCTTTCTTCCGAAGCTTTTTCTCACTGGGGTCCACATCTGTGTGCTTCCTGGAGAGTGCACACCAGCAGCCACTAGATACTCGGCAGGCCATGGGCCTCTGTCTCTGCCTGATGTCCAGGCTTGGGAACCTGAACCAGACTGACTCTCAGCTTCAATGATCCTTCAGGACGATCCTGAAGAAACAGAGTAAAGGGGTACCGATGGAGTAGTCTTAACTCAGGGAGCTCACTGCCTTCAAAGACTCTCAGGTTGTGTTTGTCATGCTCAGCCTCCCTGCCAGCTGGACTTAGTACTCCTTTTTTTTTTTTTATTGAAGATTTTATTTATTTATTCATGAGAGACACAGAGACAGAGGCAGAGACACAGGCAGAGGGAGAAGCAGGCTCCCTACAGGGAGCCAGATGTGGGACTCGATCCCAGGACCCTGAGATCATGCCCTGAGCCAAAGGCAGACGCTCAACCACTGAGCCACCCGGGTGCCCCTGGGCTTGGTACTCCTGAAGATTTTTTTGTACCAGGAAACCATGAGAGTCTCCTGGGAGTTTGGAAGGTAAGGGGGTCTTTCTCAAGACCATTGCTGCTGATGAGAAAGACTATGAACTGAAAACCACTTAGTTAACCCTTGTATTTCACTACCCCCTTATACACACACGCACACACACACACACACACACACACACACACACACACACACCTTGTCTTCCTATATAAAAATCAACAGAAGGACTTAGTCTGAGATAATTTTCTGAAGAAGGCAAGCTCCTCTTGGTGACCATCTGAGAAGTTGGTCAGAAGTTCAAACCACAAAAATGCTCTACCATCCTTTTACTCTTTGCAACCTTGTCTCTTGAAATGTAGTCACACGGATGTGGTGGGAGAGGATTTTGGGAGCCTGCCTTATCTGCCTTCTCTCTGTGCCAGGCCCCTTATCAAGTGGTTCTTGTTCTTTTGCCATATGCTCCTTTCTTAGGATTGACGTCCTTCCAAACCACTGGGTTCTGGTGGCATCTTGTCATTTGTTGACCACGCCTCCCTGCCCCTGCCCGACACCCCCCCCCGCCGGCTGATATGGCTGTGTGGGAAAGTGTCTCTTTCTCTTTCTGCGCTAATTTGAACTGCTCGAAGTTGAATGCTTTCACAGATTGAGACCCGGGCATGAACATTCCAGATGTTCTGAGCTGCTGCTAGATCCTCCAAACCAGCTCTCTCTCACATTCTGCATTCATATAGCTCCCTGGTATGAAGTTGGAAGTATGAGTTGAATGTATCTACCTTCTTCTCTGTGCCATATATTGAAGGTGAAGCATCTGCCCCAACCCGAGGACCCAATGGGCACCCATTTCACTGCAAATTTAGCATGAGGAAAATTTGGTTGTTGTTTTTGTCAAATTCAGCTCGTTTTGGCCTCCAGCCCTCTGTGGGTGTGTGTGTGTGCACGCATGCACGCAGATGTTACTGTCCAAGAGTGGAGGACGGTGGTAGTTGAAAGAAGAGGCAACAGCACAAAAGTAAGTGGTTGCAAGACAATTAACATCAGGAAAGACATGGATGCACAGTATCTGAAGCATCCAAACAGTGACTTAGAACCAAGAGGATCAAATCGAAGGGGAAAGGCTCAGAGAACGGGTAATAAAGGACAGGAGGAAGTAGTCAGGGTATATCCTGTGGCTGCAATAACAAATTACCGTAAACTTTGCGGTTTATAGCAATAGAAGTTTATTTCTCACAGTTCTGGAGGGTAGAAGTCCAAAATCAAGGTGTCAGCAGAGCCAAGCTCCCCAAGAAGCTGTAGGGGGAGAGTCCTTCTTTGAGCCTTCCAGCTTCTGATGGCAGTCAGCCTTCCAGGGCTTGTGGCTGCCTCATATCTCTGCCTCCATTTTTGTGTGTGTGTGTCTTATAAGGACACTTGTTGTTAGGTTTGGGGCTGGCCTGAATAATTTAGGATGATATCCTCATCTCAAATCCTCAATGACACCTGCAAAGATCTTTTTTCCAGATAATGTAAAATGCAGGGGTTCTAAAAATTAGGATGTGGACCTATCTCTTGGAGGCCAACATTTAGCTCATCACAGGGTGAGGATTGATAGAAAGTAGGAGGAAATAGGCCAGTAGGTCAGGACAAGGGGCTCAGAACCCAAGTCAGTAACTGGGTAAGAATGAAGGATGTGGCCACTCCTCTTTTATATACTCTGGTGGGGGAGTGGCGGGACCAAGGTAGCCCCTGGAACCGCTGGGCCACAACAGCTCTGTTTTCCTCCTGCCCCCTCCCCCTTTTTTTCTCCTGGGAGAGTGTAGAGAGCAAGATGGAGTCACTTGTGTCAAGCAGGGGCCTGTGTCAAGCAATGATGCAAGCAGCCAAGGGCATTGCCAGTACCAGATATGGCCGAGAACAGCACCAGCTGTTGACACACTCAGAATTGATAACCAGCAGACAGAGGAGGTCTGCAAAGGCCCAAGACTGATTAAATCCCTTTTAAAAGAGAGGATTTTTGGGATCCCTGGGTGGCGCAGCGGTTTAGCGCCTGCCTTTGGCCCAGGGCGCGATCCTGGAGACTCGGGATCGAATCCCACGTCGGGCTCCCGATGCATGGAGCCTGCTTCTCCCTCTGCCTGTGTCTCTGCCTCTCTCTCTCTCTGTGACTATCATAAATAAATATATAAAAATATCTTTAAAAAAAAAAAAGAGGATTTTTGCAGCAAACTGTCAGACTCCTCAGACACTGACCCCTCTATGTCTGACCACTTCAAAAAGTCAGCTGCCCCAGGAGGCTCTGCCCTACTGATCTCTGAAAATAACAGAGATCCTTCACTGCTGGGACATAATACAGTAACTGAGGCCAGCTGACCTGGACCAGACGGAGGCCTCATTCAACGGCACGCTTATGGTCTAACTTCCTATCCCTGTTCTATCTTGTATGTTGTGTGACGTTTAAGATGCCAAATGAAACACATGGTGAAATGCCATTGAGTTTGGAATCCTGAACCTGCTTTATGATCATGTTACCCTTGCTTTATGATGAAATAAAGCTGGCATTGTAGAAAGACATAACTCGTGTGTGTGCCTTCATAGCATGCTCATGACAGAGAACTTCTGGAAGAAAAAAGTGTTCATTTTATCGTGGTAAGAACACTTAGCATGAGATTTATCCTCTTAATAGATTCTTTTTTTTAAATTTTATTTATTTATTCATGATAGAGAGAGAGAGAGGCAGAGACACAGGCAGAGGGAGAAGTAGGCTCCATGCACTGGGAGCCCGATGTGGGATTCGATCCCGGGTCTCCAGGATCGTGCCCTGGGCCAAAGGCAGGCGCCAAACCGCTGCGCCACCCAGGGATCCCCTCTTAACAGATTCTTAAGTGTAAACACAGTATTGTTAGCCTTAGGCACAGTTTTGTACATTCATTTTGCTTAACTGAAACTTTATATCCATCAGCCAGCAACTCCTCATTCCCAAATTCCTTGCCCTTGGCAACCATTATTCTACTCTCTCCTTTTTGACTATTTTAGATACTTCATATAAGTCAAATCATGCAGTATTTGTCCTGCAAATGGCTCATTTCACACAGTATGATGTCCTCCAGGTTCATCCATGTTCTTGCATAGTGCAGGTTGTCCTTCTTGTTTAAGGATAATATTTCATTGTACATATTTACTACAATTTTTAATCCATTCATTTGTCAATGGCCATTTAGGTTGCTTCCAAGTCTGGGCTACTTGTAAATAATGCTGCTATGAATATGGAAGTACAGCTCTCTCTTTGAGCTCCTGATTTCAATTCTTTTGGATATATACCCAGAAATGGGACTGCTGGATTATATGGTAGTTCTTTTTTTTTTTTTTTTTTTTTAAGATTTTATTTAATTATTTGAGAGAAAGAGATAATGAGATCATGAGTGGGGTGGTGGGTTGTGCAGAGGAAGAGGGAGAAGCAGACTCCCGCTGAGCAGGGTACCCGACACTTAACAGACTGTGCCATCCAGGTGCTGGCCTCCCCCTTTCTGAGATTTTATTTATTTATTTTAGAAAGAGAGTGAGTGAGCAGGGGATGAAGCAGAGAGAGAGGGTAAGGGAGATAATCTTCAACAGACTCCATGCTGAGAGCAGAGCCTGACACTGGACTTGATCCCAAGACCCTGAGATCATGACCTGAGCTGAAACCAAGAGTTGGACGTTAAGCGACTGAGCCACCCAAGCTCCTTTATGGTAGTTCTATTTTTATTATTATTATTATTTTATTTTTTTAAATTTTTGGTAGTTCTATGTTTAATTTTTTGAGGAACCTCCATACTGTTTTCCATAGTGGTTCCACCAATTTACATTCCCAACAGCACAGCACCATACAAGGGTTCCATCTTCTCCATCACCCTGATTTTTTTTTTTTTTTTTTTTTTTTAGCTACATTCCTTCTTAAGAACAAAAGTTTATTATTTGAGCTTCCCATCCTTACAATCATGGTCCTTTCTAAAGCCTATGAGAAAAAATTTTTTTCAAGAAATTTCTTTTAAAGTTCACTTCCTAATTTGAATATATGTTCTCCAAGTCCTCTCCTCTTTCAGGAGAACCATGGCTGGGTCTATCCTCCAGGGCCTCTGTTACTCTAACACTTTTGATTAGATCTAGATGTGAACTAATAGTCCTTCCTCTCCACACTTTACCCACTGGGAGACAACACTGTAATGAAGGTAAGTGAAGAAAGAATGCATTCAGTAGACTTGTTTGGGCAGATATCTGGAGATGGGTTGTATCAATCAGAATACGCTAATTTGCTACAGTAACAACAAGCCACAAATCTCCATAGACAGTAAGAACAAAGGCTGACTTAATGCCAGCATACATCCTTGATTGGCTGTGCTCCACGTCATCTTTACTCAGGGACCTAGCCTCATGAAACACTGGAACACTATGGATTGTCATGGCACAGGGAAAAGAGAGCACAGTGAACCACACGTTATCTCCTAAATTTGTAACATGTCACTTTTCATGGGGACGAATTACCTGGCCAAAATAGTCATCAATAGGTCAAGGAACTATTATCCTTTCCTAGAGAGGGGCTATGAATATGAGACAAATAATAAAACAAACTTCCACAGAGGGTCTTCAGTTACTATATTATTGTGGCAGGTCCATGATCCCATGGACCCAAAAACTCTGGTCTCCCTACACTGTCCTGCAAGAATTCATGCTGCATACAACAAATGCCTACTTACCATCTTTCCTCACTTAGTGGGGCTATAAAACCAACCTCTCTAGAGGATGTAACAATGACAAAAATCTCAGTGGCTAACAACCAGATTTTTTTTTCTCACACATAGCATGTCTGTCATGGGCTGAGCATTTGGATGTGCAATATATCCTTTATTTGATGGAGGCTGCATTTAATGATTTCTATGAGTCCCCAAATGATTCTAAAATGTCTACATCTATCCTGATTTCATGGACTGTGCTGTTCTAGCGAGCTACATTCAGGGACTCTAATATGGCTTATTTGATTTTGATTTTTTTTTTTTTTTTTTTGCTTTTTAAAGAGAAAAGCACCTGGCCTAATGAATGAAACATTATTGCTTATGAAACATAATGTATGCACTACATCAAACTGGACAGTTTGTAGTTCACTCCCATGACATTCTGTTCTTCCTCCTTCTTCGCCACAGTGTCTCTCAGGTTTATGGGGTTTTAAATAGCTATTATCAACCTGAAGTCATTTTGCTCTTTGAGGTTAAAAGAGCAAAAAACCCCCAAACACCAAAACCAAAAAACCCCAGTGAAATATCATAGTCCGGGGTCTGTGGGAAGCCTGAAAGCCTCCTCAAGATCTCTATGACTTTTCTAGTAATTTTTTTTTAATATTTTTTTTATTATTATTTATTTATGATAGTCACAGAGAGAGAGAGAGAGAGAGAGAGGCAGAGACACAGGCAGAGGGAGAAGCAGGCTCCATGTACCGGGAGCCCGATGTGGGATTCGATCCCGGATCTCCAGGATCGCGCCCTGGGCCAAAGGCAGGCGCCGAACCGCTGCGCCACCCAGGGATCCCCTCCCTTTTCTAGTAATTTAATGCACTTGTAGTCACTTGTGGTTTTAGTGCCTGATGTTTTGAGCTCACTTGGGTGTCATCTCTAGTCTTCTTTGCTCTTGCAGATGCAGACAGAAAACTTAGACCTTTGTCCCCACCTTTTTACCCCCCAAAATCAACTGCCCCCAACACAAGACTCATACAAGGCACTACTGGTCTCTGAAGGTCTAGTATAGCTCAGCCCCCTCCCACTGGAAAACCTTTCCCAAGCAGCTACTTTTTCCTTTCCTGGCCTCCCTCTAGGATTCTGGTTTCCCCAGCTTTCCCCTAATTCAATCCCGTTCACTTTATTATGCAGAGAGATTTAATTCTCTTTCCTTCCACTCTGCCCCAGGCTTGCCTTTGCATAGCCAAAGATTCATTAATGTCTCCATAAAACAAAGGGCCATTTATGCAATACAGAATCACTGGCAGAGAGTAGTAATTTCTTTCTCATTTTCTCTTACTACGTGGGTGTAAGAAAGCTGTATGGACATTTATTTTCCTTGTACAGGAAGGCTGAAGTGACTACGGTTTGGGTTTTAAATAACATTTTCCCTCCTCCTTTCAGGTACATATGACATCTATTTATCATACTACTGGTCTCAGAACTCTTTTACACTCTTAAAAATAGTTGAGAACCCTAAACAAACTTTGTATATATGGGTTTCCTCTACTGATATTCGCCATATCAGAAATTAAAACCCAAACCTAAAATATTCATTTAAAAAACAAAAATAATTCCATTACTTATTAACATAAATGAGATCCTTTTGTGGTGGGGAAAAAAAAATATCTCAGAAACAAACCTAGTGCGAATGGCACGGTTTTACATTTTTTGCAAACCTCTTTAAAGTCTGGCTTAATGGAAGACAGCTGTTCTGCATTCGGCGTATTTGCAATGTCACAAGTCGCTCGGCTCCCGGAAAACTCAGGCTCCCAGAAAACTCGACCGTGTACAACTTGTGGGAAAAGGATAGTGGAAGGCAGAGAGCATCTTGGTGTCTGGAAGTTAATTTCTGTCTTGCTTACCCGGCTTCCACCAGCACTGTTTTAATGCATTCTCGTTGCGCATCCTCTTTGAAAAGAAAAACAAAGCAAGGAGTAGGTGGATTATAAATTGGAGCCTTGGGTTGAAATGTAAAAAGAATTCATTGGCAGTTAAATTACTACAATTTGAGGGGGGGGGGGTGTCTCTAAGAACCCAACATCAGGAGCACCTGGGTGCCCCATTGGTTGCGGGGCTGCCTTTGGCTCAGGTTGTGATCCCGGGGTCCTGGGATCGAGTCCCCCATTGGGCAACTAGCAGGGAGCCTGCTTCTGTGTCTCTTATGAATAAATAAATAAAATCTTAAAAAAAAAAAAAAAAAAAAAAAGGAGAACCCAACATCCAGGATGAGCCTGGGGACCCTCTTCTGCGCTTGTGTGCCTCCTCACCTTTCAGATCCGCCGTGTCCGGGAGATACCTCCCCGATAGCGCTCGTCCCCACCATAAATAACCTCCAGAACGAGTGTTCTCATTAACGGCAGCAACTGTTGCTGGCCACTGGGAGCCAAGCAACGCCAAGCCTGCACGTGTTACCTCCAACTGTCACACCACCACCGCGGAAGGTGCTGCCTCGGTGGTGCAGACCAGGCGGCTGCAGGCCGACCTTGCACACCTGTGCGCCCCAGCGCCTGGTGCAGCCAGGTGGTCGCCGCCCACGTGCCTCCGTCCAGCCCGGCGGGAGTCCCTGAGGTCAGGGGTCACCTCCAGCGCCCCGCACTGCCGCTCCGGGCGCCGGGTCACGGGGGGGAGCCCCGCGGGGGGGGAGGCTGCCTGCTGGCTTCCGGATCCTCCCGCTGCCCGGGTCCGCACGCCCCCCCCCCCTCCCCCCCCCCACCCCGCAAGGGCGACCCCTCCCCGAGGCCGGGCCCTCCGAGGCTTGCCGGAAGGAGAAAAAGGCTGAGGCCGGAACCTTTCTCCTGTCGCCCGGGTCGCCCCGCGGAGGCCGGAACCTTTCTTCTCGCGTCGCGTTGGCGTGGGGGGTTGGGGGGGGCGTGCGGAAGCCGGAACGGTCCTCCCGCGGTCGGACGCACGCCGCGGCGGTCGCAAGCTGCTGACGTGGGCCGGCCGGGAAGGGGGCCGGGAGGGGGGTGTGGGTCGCCATGGCGGTGGATATCACGCTGCTGTTCCGGGCCAGCGTCAAGACCGTGAAGACGCGCAACAAAGCGCTGGGAGTGGCGGTGGGCGGCGGCGGGGTCGATGGCAGCCGCGACGAGCTGTTCCGCCGGAGCCCCCGGCCCAAGGGCGACTTCTCCAGCCGGGCGCGGGAAGTGGTGAGCGGAGCTGGTTGCTATGGAAACGGCGGACCCCGTAACCGGCGCGGGGAGGCAGAGCTCGGAGGGCGCAGTGGCCCGGGGTGGTCCCGGGGAGTCGCCAGCTGACTTGGGAAAGGAACAGCCTTGTTTCGGGGAACGGGAACTCGTCCGCCACGTTCTTGGGCTGCTTGGCGAGGTAGTGAGGTCGCCGTCACCGCAGACTTGAAACTCCCCTCCGCAGGCCTTTGCTTTTTCTGTCTCGGCAGAGCCCGCGGGGCCCCTGGGCTTGCCTCCCTCCCCCTTCCCCGGTCCTGGCTCCACGGGAGCAAAGGTGACGTTCACTGACCCCTCCCTTCCGCTCGCCCGCCTCCTGCCGCGGTTTCGGGGCTCCTGCTGGGATCAGCAGGTCCCGAGGCCGTTTCGCACCGTCTTTCTCGGCCGCCGCGTGTTACAGCCCCCTAACCTGCTTTTCCCTTCCCTGAACGCAGGAGGCTTTGGTTCAGGAGAGCAGGGAGCGGCGCTGGTGCCCGACTCCTAGCGCTGCCACGGGGTGTGTTTTGAATGAATGAGTGAACGCGCAGGTCGGCTGGCCTCGTCCCCACTGAAGGGAGAGAATGTTTGTCTTGTTCACCTTTGTATCCTTGCCCCCCTCCCCGCCCCCAAGGTGGATCTAGTATTTGAAGAGCTCGAAGCTTTATCCGGTTCTCTCTGTCCTTTTTAAGAAGAGGAAACATAGAATCACAAGAAGAGGTTCAGAGCTTTGGAAGGGACAAGTGAGGGGCCCCGAAACTTAAACTCTTGTTAATTTTGTGGCAGATCCACTTCTCTTTGGCATGCAGGCCAGTGCCTGGTACTTTGTAGGCATTCAGGTAGCTTTAAAATGACTCTTTGTATGCGTGAATTAAGGTGTGGCAGTTTGCAGAGGAGGGTGTGCCACGATACCCTCTATCCTCGGGATTGGGCCAGCTGAAGACATTCAGTCCATCAATGAATATTGTCTAGCACCTTGTTATTCTAACAACACAGGATGTTTTGAACTTTTTTTAAAAAATATTTTATTTATTCATGATAGACACACACACACAGAGGCAGAGACACAGGCAGAGGGAGAAGCAGGCTCCATGCAGGGAGCCGGACGTGGGACTCGATCCCGGGTCTCCAGGATCATACCCTGGGCCAAAGGCAGCGCTAGGCCTGGACCTACCCGGGCTGCCCAGAATAACACAGGATTTAAAAGGATTGGTGGAGGGGCGCCTGGGTGGCTCAGTGGTTGAACATCTGCCTTTGGCTCAGGTGGTGATCCCTGGGGTCCTGGTTTTAGTATATGCACTGCGGAAGTGAGCCCTCCCGAGGGTCCTGCAGGGAGCAGGCTTCTCCCTCTGCCTGTGTCTCTGCCTCTTTCTGAGTCTCTCATAAATAAATAAATAACATCTTAAGAAAAAAAAAAAAAAGAAAAGGAATGGTGAGAGAGATAGTAACAAAAGTTACTATCAAAAGTTATCATACAGTCTCCTATACAGCGTTTCGGGTACACAGGTGAATGTGGTCAGTTCTGAGGGCCAAGAAAGGCCTTTCAGAGGCAATGATGCCTGAGACAAATCTTAAAAGAGGAGTAGTTGAGAGATGCCTGGGTGGCTCAGTGGTTTAGTGCCTTTGGCCCTGGGCATGATCCTGGAGTCCCAGGATCAAGTCCCACATCAGGCTCCCTGCATGGAGCCTGCTCCTGCCTCTGCCTGTGTCTCTGCCTCTCTCTCTCTCTCTCTGTGTGTCTCTCATGAATAAATAAATAAAATCTTAAAAAAAAAAAAAAAAAGAGGAGTAGTTGATTCC
The DNA here is from genome assembly GCF_048418805.1 of Vulpes vulpes. NCBI lineage: Eukaryota > Metazoa > Chordata > Mammalia > Carnivora > Canidae > Vulpes > Vulpes vulpes. Next base: position 118,064,435 of record NC_132793.1, on the reverse strand, counting down.
AGTGCAGAGAGGGTGGAGCACGGCATCTTGGCCTTAGAGAAGGGTGTGCATGAAATGGATCACTTTTATGCTCAATTTATGTATACTCCGTGCATGTCTGCCCATTAAATTGCAAACAAATTAGTAATGGTGTTTAAGATTTTTTTTGGAGGAACTTATGTTTTCTGAACCATTTCAAGTAATGATAAATATGCCACTTTGCAATGTTACTGAAATGTTTCGATAAGCATGGGAGTGTGGCTGGAATGTGGGAGAGCTTTGCTGTCTGCAAGCAGATGAATGTTATGTGGTCAAGAGACCAGGTTGTTGTCTTCATCCTGCAACTATTAGCTGTATGATGTTATTAGGCAAGTTTTATGGCCTTACTTTATTTAAGTGTTCTCTTTTTTCCCCCTTCAAACAGCAGAAGACTTTTAAACTGCATTGAGACCCTATTTATAGCAGATCAAAGGAGGAGCTTCTTAGGATGAAATGAGAGGAAAGGAAACTAGGACATTCCCCCTCCACCTGCCCCTAGTTTGGCCCAGGCTTTTCCTGAGGTTCCTCCTGTGGAATTGTGGGGTGTGAAGGTTACAGTTTTGGTTTTGGGAGGTCCCTTTCTAACTCTGAAATTGCTGATTATTAGCACTGTGCTCATTTTGGGTCCTGTTCTGGAGTGGGGGATATGCAAGTAGTAGAGACAAGAAGTGTAACTGGGATGGCAAGCTGTGTGGAAGTTTAAGCCTTAGGCTTTTCCCTGAGTGTTAAGAATGTGCTTCAGGCTTTTGAATCAGTGAGCCTCAGGGGCACTAACTGGACCTTGGGGTGCTGAATTTCCTATCATTGGAGGTAATTAAACAGGGATGACTGCTTGGCATAGATGTTTGAGAACTTTGCGCTTTAGCCATAGGGTTAGATGGCAGGCCATTGAATATTCCAATTCTGATATTTGATGATGTGGGTACATGCTAAGGCTTGGAGAGTCTGTTGAGTAGGGACATAGGCTGCATTGTTTAGGACCACTGCCCCTCCTGACATAGGGAAAACATGCCTTCTTTTGAGAAATTTTGATTTAATGTTGTAATTACTTTGTGTATTACTTCCTGTTCTTGCAACCATTGTCTCCACATACCCCTCTCCCCCGAAAATTTAGTATAGAGCTGGCGAGGGGTGGTCTGTACTCTTGCCATGATCACATGTGTCAGAATGCTGGCTGAATCTGTTATTGGCCTGGATTTCTTTTCATAAAAGTCTGGCCAGTAGTAGGAGCACAGGGTCTGGTTCGGGGTTAGTTCTGGTCATTAGACCTAAGGAAATGTAGCAGGTTATAGGCCTTTGCTTGGATGTATTCCCTGAGGCTCTGTCATTTCTAGGACACACATTACCTAATTCGATTCTAGTTCTTCTCATTCCTTAGTTTGGACAAAGCATATTCCTGATGTCAGTGTTTCATCTCACTGAATTGTTGTAGAGGTTTTATTAAGATTAATAAAGCTGTGTTGAAACTAAATTTTTAATTTTCCCTCATAGGTTGGTTTCTTTGGTGTCATTTCTTTAAATATTTTAACTTTTATGCTCAATTTTGCTGAATTCATGTGTATTCAGTGCAGGTGTACCCGTTACATTACGGACAGTAACAACGGTTCCTCTCTTGGGATGAGGAGCTTACTGTATCTGAAAAATACGCCTTTTTGCAATGGGAACTTGATTAGTTAACTCATTTAGACTGTGAGGTGAATGGGGACCTTGGGAGTAAGCAGAGCCTGGGGACTTGGATATAGAAGACATGGACTCAGGGCAGCCCGGGTGGCTCAGTGGTTTAGCACCGCTTTCGGCCCAGGGCCTGATACTGGAGACCCAGTATCCAGTCCCAGGTCAGACTCCCTGCACGGAGCCTGCTTCTCCCTCTGCCTTTGTCTCTGCCTCTCTGTGTGTCTCTCATGAATGAATACGTAAAATCTTAAAAAAAAAAAAAAAAAAAGAAAGAAATGGATTCAGATCTGGGCTCTGCTACCTAGAAGTGAGTAACTTGGGCAGGTCCTCTTACCTGAGTCTCATTTTCCACTTCTGTCACATGGGCGTGATCATATCCTACTGAACTCGTAGGCTAATTATCAGCATCTTCGGAAACTATGTATGTTAGAGAACCACACTGATTGTTATTGTTCCCTTCACCCCATGTAGGCCATTCAGACATTTTCATCAGTGGCTCTCAGCCATATTCCCCAAACCATTTAGCTTTCCTGTATTTTCCATCCTTTCTTGCAAAGGGGAACCAAGGAAGTGCACAAAGGAACTGGTGAAAATCCCGTGCAGGTACTAGTAGCATCAGTAGTACAGAGCACAGCATTCCTCTGCGAAGGTGAAGCTCTTAATCAGCAATGATAGATATGTGGCAGGCATGCAGCTGTTCCTCTCTTTTCTTCCCATGACAATGGAAGTCAGTGCTAATTTTCCTAGATCTAATTTCCTCAGAATCCTTTGCAGCATTTGTGGTCTAGGCAGCCATTTATTGGGCCTGTCAAGTTGAAATCTGCTTGACATCCTGCCTGCCATAGAGTAAAAACAGATCTGCATGCTTAAAGCAGAACCATGGACTTTTTTTGTTGAGTACTTAAAAGGATCATCTCAAGTTCATGTTGTTCAGGCTTCTTATTTTGTAGATAGGAAAACAGACATTCAGGTAGGTGAAATGACTTGCTCAGAGTCTTAATAGCTGAGTCACAGGACAGAGCCAGAGGGAGAAGCCAGGTCCTTTGACCCTAGTTAGGGCTGTTTATTTCCCATACTACATCCTTGTACCTTAAATTTCCACTAAAATTTTAAGCCAGAAGTTCTTTGGCTTTTGAATGGCAGTGAGTTTCCTCTTGAGTGAATATGGATACTGAATGGGTTTAGAACAGAAGGACCTGAGTTTGAATGCTTTTTACTGTATGAATTTGAATGCCCATATTGGACTTGGGCAAGTTATTGACCTGTTTCCTCACTTCTAACATAGAATAATAATAGTCTTAAAAGGTTATACAGATGAAATGACAAAAGTATGAATGTGCCTACAGGAGTATGAGTTCTTTGGGTTGCAAGTAACAGTAACCTAATGTAAACTAACCTGAGCAAAATGGGACTGTGTTGGCTCATGGAACTGGGAAATGGGGGGATAGAGCTTCCTTCTTTAGCTCTTATCCATAAAACCCAGGAAAGGACTCTAGTTGGCTCTACTTGGATCCTGCCCCTGCATGATGGCCTTAGGGGGATAAGGTTCCTCATAGGGCCAAGTCCTATGTTCACCCCAACATGTGTCCAGACGTGGGTTGGATACGATGATTGTCACCTCTCTAGGACCTTGGAGGAAGGAATGCTCTGTGGAGGAGTAGGCAGTAAAGGCAGGCAGGCAATGCCAACTGAAATGTTTCTCACAGAGCCTGGCACAGGGCCCAGCCTGCCTTCTCCTTGGCTGCCTGGTTGTCTTCAGCTCTGTGGGGAAGGGAAAACTAGAATTTTGAAAATTTGTAGTGACAGGCTTTCGGTGTGGGAGTCTGCGTGGAGGTGCCTTATGGTGTTAGCTCTTTGTTTTCTTATTGCTTTATAGAGGTTGCCGGGGCCAGGGAGAGCGCCATGTGGGAAACCAGGACACTGTGAGCAGCCAGGCTGGGCCCAGAGCGGCAGGAGCTCTGAACAGACTATCAGGAAACTTGTGCTGTAGTGCACGGCCTGTCACGAAGCCGCAGGCCACAGAATCTCTCTGGGCCTCAGTTTCCACTCTGGTCACACTGAGAACTTAGACTATGGAACTAGAGTGATTTCTTATAAAACAAAGATGCTTATTCCCTATCCGGTGATAGTGACCCTGGGCTCTGGAAATCCTATTTTCAGGTAAGGCACACAGATGAAGTTTTCTTTGCTTATTACAGAGTGCTTTTATGAAAGCTGAATGTCTATTTTGAGTTTCTGGCTAAAACTCAAAGTTCTTTTTTCTTTTTTTTAAAGATTTTTATTCATTTATTTGTGAGAGACAGAGAGAGAGAGAGCGCGCGAGAGAGAGGCAGAGACACAGGCAGAGGGAGAAGCAGGCTCCATGCAAGGAGCCTGACGCGGGACTTGATCCTGGGACTCCAGGATCACGCCCTGGGCCGAAGGCAGGAGCCAAACCGCTGAGCCACCCAAGTGTCCCCAATTCAGAGTTCTTATAGTGGCCCAAAACCACATGCTCTGGTCTTTGCTCCTTGTCTGACCTCACCTCCTGTCACCTTCCTTTTGCTTACTCTGTTCCAGCTGCCCTACCCTTTTGCTTTTCTCACGTGAACGGATGGGTTCCTACCTTAGCTCCTTTGTCATTCCCTCTACGTGAGACACTTCTCTTCCAGATTCCTTGTGGTTTGATCTTCAGGTCTCTGCTCAAATATTCCCTCAGTGAGACCTTCCGTGGCTGCCCTGTATAAAGTAGCATCCTTTTCCTGTCCCTCATCCTGCTTTATTCTTTTCATTATCTGACATATTGTGTATCCATTTATTTGTTGTGTATCCACTGGAATATGTGCTTTGTGAAGACAAAGACTTTGTGTTGTCTACCACTGAATCCATAGGTTCTAGACAGTGCAAGGGACCTAGGTAGTTGATAAATATTTCTTGAACTAATGAATAAGTGTTAATTAGCTATGGTACTTTGCTTTCAGTTTTGGAGCTAGTTGATCTCTGTGCAAGGCTCCTTCCAGTTCTAGAAATGTGTGATCCTAATACGATTCCTTAATACTACACAATATATGTTTATACTTAATCCAGTATCTGGTGTAAACATTAAATAGTATGTTTTATTATATTATTAAGATTCGGTTCCTACCTCAAGAAGTTTAGTCTAGAGGAGAAGCAGACACATAGATGGTAACAACTTTTGAATTGACAACTATGAGTGACATTAATAATCTTCTTAGCATTGATTCCCCAGGTCCTCCCTGATTCCTTTGAAATCACATAATTGACATTATGTGCCAGTGTAGGGATCCAGAAGTTGAGCTGGGAGGGACCACCTGGATTATTATCCAGAGTAGCTGGAAATAAATCTTAATTCCAAGGACTGAGTATAATACTTCCTAAACTGGGGATTTCAGTTGAGAGAGCATGCTTCTAAGAAGCAGTATTAGGCATCAGGTGCCAGGTGTCAGTGAGAAGCTGGAGATAGAGCCACATGGGATAGGAATAGATCAGGAAACAGTGTAGGTTTAGGATGCAGACTGCAAACAGCATGAGTTTGTTGAATCATTTAGATTTTTTTCTTATTCAATACAGAGACCTTATTGCAAATAAAATAAGCAGCTTTGGCTAAGGCTGGAGTGCGGGGGCTGGAAAGAAAGATGTTCATTAGCCAGTCTGTCCCTCCGTCACCCTTCCCCCTTTCTCTTTGAGAAGTTCCTTGGGCATCAAACATAGGCCTCAGTGACACACATGTTAAAAACCACTACATTAATGTTTTCCAAGGCCTCTTTTTAGCTACACAATACTATGTTTTTATGGATCTTACTGTGTACTGTAGGCAGAACTCAGTGCTAGAGACTTCTGTGGTATTAACAGCCCTCTATATAGTTTGCACTTCTGAGGTTTTTTTCCAGAACTTATGAGGACTCCAGCTTTTGAAATTCTATTTATTTAAGAATTCATTGATTCCATCATTCTAAGAGCATTGAACAACCAATATGTGCCTGGCATTGTGAGGATGTCTCAGCTCTTGGAAACACAAATAAAGCATAAATTTCCTTGAGGGAGTCAGTGGAAGGTCATCCTGGACCTTGAAGGACAAAAACTGTGTCACCAGACAAAGGAAAGGTGATAAATGACATTCCTAGCAGAGGGAAGATTGTGAACAGAGGCCCTGATGCATGACAGCAGGGTGATGGAGTCAAGGTAGGACTGTGGCGGATGAGACCTTTTCTGGACAAGAACTCAGTGAGGGTCAGATGCCAAGAGAGAGGCCTTTGCATGACTGGTTAGAGCAGGTAGGCCAGTTTGGCCCAGAGGTCAAGTCTGACCTGACCTGCTGCCTGTTTTTGTAAATGAGGTTTTATTGAAATGTGACTGCCCTCATTTGTGTAGGTATAGGCTGCGGATGGTTTTGTGTTATCCTGGCAGAGTTGTAGTCTGTAGAGGCCTGCAAAGCCTAAAATATTTTCTTTTTGTCCTTTAGAGGGAAGGTTTGCCACCCCTTTGAGTGAGAGCACTGTCAGCAGTGCTACAGAGCTTGGATTTTGTGCTCTGGTCTATGTAAGCAGAAGCTTGAAAGGATCATATCTGTTTTTTAAAATAATCAGCAATATTGAGGATGGGTTTGGAGCATACCAGGGCTGCCCAAAAGAGCTAACGAGGAGGCTGTTGCAGTCAGGAGAAGGTGGTGAGCTGGTGGTAGTAGAGTCGGATAGATGTGGATAGATAAAGTAGTTGTGTAGGAGGCAGTAATGAGTAGGGCTAGAGGAAGAAGTAGAATAATTCCCAGCTTTTTGGTTGAGAAGTTAAATGGTAACACATCACAATAAATTTTTTCAAAGTTAGAATGCCAGTTACTCATGCCGCCTTCTTTTGATTCTAAGCAGTAGTGAGTATATCCAAGGAACCTGATGGACATCGGCATTTTATTAAGACAGCAAGTGTTGGATAAGTCCCCAATGGCAATGCTTTCTGGTAAACTTGAATTGGAGACTATAGCTGGAACCCAGTGGGGTCCTCCCACTTTGTCATATTTCTATCTTGGGACACCATTGAGTCTACAAAATAGACACCTGGGACATATGCCCAGCCAACTGCATGGAGATGTGCAATGAGACTTATATCCGGCAAACACTGGCCTGGGGCTTGTGATGGTGAGAGGTGGAAGAAAGTGTCAGACTTACCAGATTGCAGATGAGGATAGAGACTCAGTGGGGCTCCTTTCGATGCCAGGTTCTTGTGCAGAGTTCCCCTCAGTTGTGCTTTCTTCATTTCGAGACTCATCTTGGTGGTGATGATTGTATCACATACTACAGAGGCATGATTCTCAGGGATAGTCAGGTGGCTTTCTCCTTCATGCCAAGAAACATCTAGAATGGGTCAAACAGTTCTCTCTTACCTCAGTTTCTAGTTGGCGGGTCACCAACAGTTCAGTGTATCACCTACTAGGACAAGGCTGCTGAAATGAGTCCCCCGAGGATAACATTTTTAATGAGTATTTCCTCTCCAGGATCTGGCTGTCTTACATGCTTGAGAACCAGATTTGTCAACATATTGAGGGTAGAACCATCTATTGGGACAGATATCAACCAAACTCACATCAACTTGTATAGAAGTAAGTTTGTTCATTTATTTCGAGCAGTGTAATTAGTACTCAAGAGAATATAAATTTTGGAAAATCAATCACTTTGGGGCTTCTGCTACAGGTTAGGAATGCTATTAAATGACTTTACATACCTGATCTCATGTAACTTTTATCTTTTGGGGAGGATAGAAATACAATATTATTAAGTGATTTTTACAGTATTGATACTATGAATAATATGATTCTAATAATAGAATTCATACAAACTTGATGTTTGAAGTTTCTTGTTACATGGAAATCCATATGGGCTCCCTCTGGTGGGCAAAGTATCAGTGATGTCTACAGTGGTTAATTATGGCTTGTATATAGACAACTTATTCTGTTTACGACACACTAAGTTTAAAATTGACTTAACAAGAGGCTCCTTGGGATGCATGGGTGGCTCAGTGGTTTAGCGCCTGCCTTCGGCCCACGGCATAATCCTGGAGTCCCAGGATCCAGTCCCACATCGGCTCCCTGCGTGGAGCCTGCTTCTCCCTCTGCTTGTGTCTGCCTCTCTGTGTCTTTCATGAATAAAGAAAATAAATAAATAAGACGCCCCTTTAGAACCCACCTAAAAGAAAGCGAATAAACCAGAGGAATGAAAGAATGATGTGTTGAATGACCTCCTATAACTCAGATATGAAAAGCTTGCAGCACAGTTGTACTTTTATTTATTTTTTAAAAAAGATTTTATTTATTCATGAGAGACACACAGAGAGAGAGAGAGAGAGTGAGAGAGAGGAGACACAGGCAGAGGGAGAAGCAGGCTCCACGCAGGGAGCCCGATGTGGGACTCAATCCCAGGTTTCCAGGATCACACCTTGGGCTAAAGGCAGGCGCTAAACCGCTGAGCCACCTGGGCTGCCCACAGTTGTACTTTTAAATTCAGTAGTACTTTTTTTCTTCCTGACTTTCAGGTTCTCAAAGTGTGTAAATATTAGAGTTTGCTGGCTCCTCCTTGTCACAATCTACTGTATGGCTATTTGTCAAAGCTCTCTGTTACAGCACATAAGCTATACTTAAGAGAGCAAATCTTTTCATTTCATACCGTTGTACACATTCCTGTTCACTTTTTAGATGGATGTTAAGAAAAGCCTGGTAAATGAGCATTTGCCTTTTACAGTCTAAATAAATAGAAGTGACAGACTGCCAGGGTGCCTGAGTAGCTTAATGGGTTAAGCATCTGCCTTCAGCTCAGGTCATGATCCCAGGGTCCTGGGATCAAGCCCCACATCAGGCTCCCTGCTCAGCAGGGAGTCTGCTTCTTCCTATACCTCTCCCAGTTCTCCTCCCCTCTTCATGCTTGCGTGCATGCGCGCGCGCTCTCTCTCTCTCTCTCTCTGTCACACTCACTCTATACTTTCTCTCTCAAATATATAAATACAGTCTTTAAAAAAAAAGTGACCATTTCAGAGTACCTTGACTCCAGAATTGAGAAAGGAATACAAAGCATAGGTTTTGAATTCTAAATATTTTTGGACTTTGTCATTTATTACCTATGTGATCTTTGAGAACTCACCTAACCTCTTTTCTACTTTCTTTCTTTTTTTTTTTCCCTCATTATCTAGCTTTGGCTAGATAATCCTTAAGGATCTTTCAACAAGATGTTTCCAGGATTCAGTACTCTTCTTTCTAAAAGTCCTAGGATATATCGTAAAATGCTTTTTGCAGTGACGACTGCTCAATGTCTTGTGTTACTTTCCCCTTGAGTTCCAGTATACTCATAATTTTTCACCTAGATGAGAAAATGAGTTTGTTTTTCAAAGCTGGCAATTGGTATGTTTCTCTCTACAAGTGCATTTGATTTAATAGTGGTTCTGTACTCTTAGAATGGACTGCTATCAGCAGGATATGTTTTTGAAGTTCACTAATTAATTTAAAATCTGACTATAAAAGTAGTTAAGTGCTCACTAAACAGAATAAAGAAGAAAATAAAGTTCATAGATAGTACCATTGGTCAGAGATACCCCTACCACAATCTTGGTACATAGTTTCCAACATTTTTCCTATTAAACAAAGGGAATTTTTCTATACTGCTGTTAAGTAGACCCTCTTTTTTTTTTCTTTTATTGCTTTTTTTTTTCCTTAACAGTGTATTGTGAACATTTTTTTTAATGTCAATATATATTTTTCTGTGTCACCAATTTATTTGGCTGTATAGTCATTGAAAATAGTTTCACATGGGGTGCTTGGATGGCTCAGTTAAGCATCTGACCCTTGGTTTTGGCTCAGTCATGATCTCAGGGTCGTGAGATTGAGCCCCATATTGGGCTTCACTGGGAATAGAGCCTGCTCAGGATTCTCTCTCCCACTGCCCCTTGCCCCTTCTCTCAAAAGAAAAAGAGAAAGAGAAAGAAAGAAAGGAAGAAAGAAGGAAAGAAAGAAGAGAGAATAGTTTCATATAACTTATTTATTTGAACCCCTACTGAAAGATATTTGAGCTACTTTCAGTTTATCACTATTTTAAACAAGTAATACATTTTAACCAATTTTGTTTCAAGTTTATAATCTCTTAAAAAGGTAAAAAGATATATATAATTTCACTTGTTTTTCTTAAATCTTTTCTGAAGTATAAAAAATTTCACATTCTAATATTGATAAAAGGAAAATTATTCCTAATTTCCTTAAAGGGTTATATATATCAGAACTTATTAGCGCAGGAGGAGTGTAGAAAAGGGATACATGATAGTTAGGGGTAGAGTAGTCAGAAAAGCTTTTAAGTTGGAGCAAAACCTTGAAGAGCAAGTGAAAGTGGGTGGATGGTGGGTATGAACATGGTGTATTTCCTTGACAGGAAACCAGCTTGATTGAGCCAGGGTGCTGCTTTGTGGGCAGCATGAATGAAACTGGGGGAGGTGCCTTATGGCCCTATCATAGAGGCCTCTGGAGTTCTTATTCAGCATAAATACATAGAAATCAGTGGCCATCCTAAATCTAATTAATGACCACTTAAAATCCCATGAAAACATTTATGGTAGTAACAAAAAGCATTTCTAGAAATAACCTTAATGAGAAATGGAGATGTCCCATTTGAAGAAAACTTCAGAATTTTGTGGAGAGATACAGAAGATGTGAATAAATAGAATATTGTGTACTGGAAGGGAAGAAAAAGTATTGTAAAGATATCAATGATTCTTTTTTTTTTAAAGATTTTATTTATTTATTCATAAGAGACACAGAGAGAGGGGTACAGACACAGGCAGAGGGAGAAGCAGGCTCCATGCAGGGAGCCCGATGTGGGACTCGATCCCGGGTCTCCAGGATCACGGCCTGGGGGCGCTAAACCACTGAGCCACCCAGGCTGCCCGGCACCAGTGATTCTTAAGTTAAATTGTGGGTTTATTATAGCTTTCATCAAAATTTTAACAGAACTCTTCTGAGAGGAACCTGCAAGTGGTTCTGAAATTCATCTCGAAAAAAAGACGTGTGAGAATAATTTTTGAGGAGTGGAAGGGTGTGTGTATTGGGGTAGGGATACTAGTTTTGCCAGATTTAAAACATTTTAAAGACAAAAAGTAATATATGTGTATATGGATTGATCAGTGAAGCATGTAAGACCAGGTGTGTGTGTGTGTGTGTGTGTGTGTGTGTGTGTGTGTGTGTAGCTTTTGATAAAAGAGGCATTGTAAATCAGTAAGAAAAAATTTATTCAGTGATGTTTTAGGGGGTAATTGGTTAGCACTTTGAAAAAGAGTTCTGGGTTGTTTTTTTTTTTTTGTACATATGTTACTGTACACACATTAAAATATATTTCTGATGAACTGAAGATTTCATTATCAAAGCAAAACTGAACAAAATAAAAATGAATATGAATATTCTGTCTTCTCGAAGTGGGAGGTCTTTGAATTTAAATATTAGCAATAGTTTTAATAATAATGGTGATGATTTAGAGGATAATTGTGATGGCAACTATCACAGTTACTTTACAGAGAGACAGAAAGCAATATTTCCAAGTACAGAGAAATTATTAGGGAAACATGGCACACTGAAGAGTAACTCATGGCATGACAAAAATAGCTTATCTTATCATGTTAGGTTAAAAAAGCTACTACTAAAACCAAATATAATTAAAACTATGTATATGAGGGGTGCCTCCTTTTAGCATTCCCACTCTTGATTTTGGCTCTAGTTATGATCTCAGGGTCCTGAGAGCAAGGCCCATATCCAGCTCCTTACCAGCAGGGGGTCTCCCTCTGCCTCACCCCTCCACCCCCAGTAAATGAATAAATCTTAGAACTATGTATACAAAACAAAAAAACCTCTAGGCATGGAAATAGTGATCAGAAGGGAATCCATCAGTAGTTAACCATGGCTCTTTCTGGGAGATGGGACTCTGGGTACTTTCTTTTTCTGCTTCTATCATCCTGAATTTCTTTAATGAGTATGTTATTACTTTTGAAATGAAAAGCAAAACAGAAAAAGTAAAGCTCCCAGCAGATAAGTTTTTATTTGCTTTGGTAGGAAATGGAGAAGAATTAATATCTTTTGATTAGCAAGTGTCATGAGTAAGTAGGATCTGATTATATATTAAATGCACAACGGAGGGGGCCCTATTTAATGGAAGTCTGCCTTAAAACCTTTTGTAAAGGGAGTAATTTTCCTGTAAGTCAGCTGGAGTTTCAATTCAGACTTTTTTAACCTGTACAAGAAAATCATCCACAAATGTTGCATGGAGGTTTTACCTTTCTGGTTGTCATTCTAAAAACTCATAAGCAATAGTAATAGCTACCACTTGTTGAACACCTATTCTCTCTGGCACTGTGCTAAAAACATTCTAATTTAGTCGACTATCCTTACAAGTTAGCTTCCTTTCCTTGTGAAGAAAACAAGGTTCAGAAGTTTAAGTGACCTGCCCAGGATGATGTTAAGGATGATGAGTATGCACTGGGTTCCAAAGACTGCCTGCTGCCTCTCCAGGTTCTCTGAATGCATGGCTGGCTGTGCACATGGTGAGTGTTTTCCTAGGTCGTGCCATTCCTCAGATCACATCACTGGTGATTTCTCCATGGTGTGTTGTCATATCATCTGCTATATTCAGGAGCATATTTTGGTACATAAATCATGTATATTTCAAAGCCCTTAACCAAACATTTTGTTTCTTTTTGTTGACAATTACCTAGTGACCATACATTTCTTATAGGCAGTGTTGTGGTCTATTTTTGAGGAAAAGGGGAAGAGGTTTATGGTTTTAGTTAGGAAAATCACTGAGAGGGAAGGAGACCCAATTTTTACATTATAGATACTGGAAAAAGTGCTAATTTTGTTTTTTTGTCTGGGGCACCAGTTTGTTATTTTGTTTATTTGCTCAATAGCCTTGTGGAGAACTGCAGAGCCAAGATGACTTTTCAGAATTACCCAGGTGAGGCAAGGGGTCAGGCCTTTGAAACCACTGTGGTGGTCAGCCACTGGATTTGGGCTTCCCCCAGGGAAGCACCATAATAATGTGGGTGAAGCAGCTTCCCTCTGCTGAGGGCAGTTCCTAAGAGAGACAGCTGGAGGCAGTCAGCAGGCAGTTCTGGAAGTTGGGAAAATGAGGCCCTTGATCCTGAAGGCACAGTTCTACCACAGTATCTTTTAAGGTGGTTGTGAGGATTGAATGAGCTACTGTATGTGAAGCCCTGGATCACTGGATCTGGTATGTTGTAGCTACTCATTCAATGGCAGCTATTTTATTACCAGCTTTCATTGGTTGAGTATCTGCAAGTAGGGCATTAGGTTGCTATTTAGGATAGGAAAATGAGAGAGACTTTCATTTGGTCATCAAATGCTTACACTCTAGAAGGGGGCATTCATTCATTCGTTCATTTAATACATATTTATTGAGCATCTAGTATAGGCTGTGTACTGTTTTTGGCCCTGGGAATGGAACAGAGATAATATAGGATCTCTATTTTGTGGAGGTTACATTCTTTTTTCTTCCTTTCTGTCTTTCTTTCTTTTCTTTCTTTTTGTTCTTTCTTTTCTTTCTTTCTAGATTTATTTATTTGTTAGAGCAAGCACAAGGGGAGAGGGGCAGAGGGAGAAAGAGAATCCCAAGCAGACTCCATGCTAGGTGCAGAGTCCGATGCAGGGCTTGATCTCATGACCCTGAGATCATGACCTGAGCTGAAACCAAGAATCAGATGCTTAACTGACTGAGCCACCCAAGTGCCCCAGTATTTTAATGAGCAATTTATAGTAAATAGGTGAACAGATATGATAAGTACATTCATAAGTATAAAACCTATTGATAACTATAGACATCTTTGATAGGGGAACTTCAAGAAATAAGAGGACAGAGAAATTACTACTTCTGGATAAGGTTGAGGGGAGACTTGGTAGAAGAGGTGATATTTAGGTGGGCCTCATAGATTTTCCACATGTGGAGATATGGAAAGGAGAAGTAGGACAGGAACACATGGCAAAGGCTCCAATGGTGGGAAATCACAGGATGGTAAAATCCACAGAGAAAAAGCTCAGTTTAATGGAAGGAATGTGAGCAATAGGTAATGGAATGTACCTTGAATTATCCTTTGGCCTCTCCAGATCCATTCTCTACCCTTTGCACTCTGTTCTTACCCCTGGAGGCTGAGTTTTATGGAGTGCTTGGCTGGGTTTCCTTGTTCTCTTGCTTCTGATTGGGTTCAGCCAGTGGGAGGTCCAACAGGAGATTGGAAGGCAGTTAGAAGACAGATGGGTAGTTTTTAGAGTATGGTCAAGGCTTTGCATCCACAATCCATGGCTTGGAATGTCTGCACACCAGCCCTAGGATTTTTTCCCTTGTGTCTATCAGGTGTCCTGCAGGATAGGATGGGTTAGTCAGTAGGCTGGTACCAGCCAGCAGTACACAGGATTGCATTGGAGCCCCATTCAGGGCTGACCCTGAAAGGCAGTGTCAAGGGAATTCCTTCCCATGGACAGAACCTTGTACAATTCATCTCTACCTTATTATTTGAGGAGGTTTTCATAGGAGATAGATTTTTCTGTCTCCCCCTGTGTAGCTCAACAACGCAATAGGGAAAAGTCAAGAATTTTAGCCTCAGACAGATTTTCTCTTAGTGATGTGGCAGTTCATACTTCTCTTCCAAATATGACCTGAAAGGTTAGAGGTGGTAAATGGCTCTTATGGCATTTTGACTATAAATCTGAACTGGAAGAGAATCTGTAACCCATTATCAGATTCTGAATCAAGCTGCCTTGTCCTTCTCCTGTTTCTGTTTCAGTGGAAATGTGTGTTTTTACTCTGTCAGTGGACAGTTTACATACCTAATATACCTGATATTTAAAGGGAATTATATAATGAATAGTTGATGTGAAAAGGACTAGTTAAATACTTTAACTCCAAGGGATTCCATTAAAGTAATAAGGAAATTACATTTAATTTTAAATGGTAGAAAGATTTTTTAATGTTATTGCTATTAAGCATGTATTACACACACTCAACCCATTTTTTGCAAATGAATTCCCAAAGCACAATTCATCTTTATACAGGTGGAAAGGAAATATTCTTGCAAAATATATAGTTTGATGTCACCTTCTTCACTGTGGAAAGAAGCATACTTTTCCAAAGAATAGAATGTGATGGTTGATTGGAAACTTTTGGAGTTACAGGCTCTTAGCTCTACCTCTTGAAATAAGAAAATATATATAAATGGGTCCCCAGATGAAGGCGTGGTGGGGTACTTTATAGCCCTAATTGACTCCAGACATAGAGGCTGTGATTTGTAAGCAAGCAGTGACAAGAGGAAGTTAAATCAAAATTAAATTAAGGGAAGGAAGAAAAAAAAATAGATATCAAGGAGAGGTGATGAATTTTCTGAAAGCTTCTAAATACCTATCTGTGGGTAAGTGGGAAATCTATGGGTATATCTCAGTTATGTCAAAAGATGAAATCTGGAAACATTTCAGTCCTAAAAGAGACCTCTCTTTTAAAAGCCTTTTTTATATTCATTACTTGGTGCCGCTCAGTCAGTACAAGCATATTTGCTCTTATACTTTTCCATGACTCAAACTGGTAATAAAAATCAGTATCTCCCATGATGCACATGAAGTGATATTTTGGGAGGATTGGTTTTTCTGTTTATATTTTGGTATTTTGTTGTTGTTCCAGCTTGTGTAAATAAAATTCTCGGAATGAGAGCCTGCCACACAGAGCGCCATCTTTGCAGGGGTGTCTGTCAGTCTCCTTTTCCCTGGCCTTCCTGGCCAGTTAACCTCAGGCCCGAGAGGACAGGCACTGTGTTGCACTCCCTGTCACAGCACAGAGCACTGTGAAGAGTTCACACTTATTTGTGAAATGAATTAAGTGAGTAAATGCCTGGTGGTTAATTTTACTCACCCATTCCTCTGTGACCATGTGGGTTCAGACCCTCAACCATCATGAGCCTGAGCTGTGATGCGACTGTACTGAGCTCTCCCATCTCCTTTTGGAGTCAAGCTACTGGGCTGAAAATGCTGCTTTCGTCATGTTATTTTGCTCAGAAGCATTCAGTACTGCTCACTCATACAACGAATTCTCGGTGATTTGGCCAGCATTCAGAGGCCCTTATAAAGCTAGTACTGCCCACTTTTCCATTTTTACGCCCTATGCCTCCTCCATCATCCCACCAGCTTTAACCAGCCCAGTCCACTTACAGCCTCCTCCTTGTTTGGCTCCTGCAGTTTTTCTTTCGTGGATGGCTCACTCCCCTTCACTTACTCAAATTCTGCCCATCTTTAAAGGCACAGTGTCTCCTACACTAGTCTCTTTCTTCTGAATTCAGAGCATTTGCTACATATTACTTGCTAAGCAAGGAACTCTGGCTGGGACAGCCTTCATGTGATGGTTTTGTGTTCTCATTTAATGATTGCATCGTAGCTTAACTTTGCAGGCAGTTTTGTGCTGTCTCACAAACTGTATTGCTTTTGGGTGTCGGGAGTGGAAAAGGAGAGGCAGGACTCTGATTTGGTGCTGTTTTCTATTTCCTGGCTGTGGCTCTCATAGCTACGAGCACTGTGGCCTTTGGACAGGGCAATCACTTCTCAGTTTTGTGTTCCCAGGCCTAGCACCATGCCTGGCCCACAGTAGGGATTCAGTACATGGTATGTGAGTAAATGAATAGAAGGCATTCTCAAATACGTGTTTACTAGTTTGACTCAAAACTAAATTAATCAACATAGGTGATTTTCCATCTTTTAAAAGCCATAAAAATCCAGTTTTTCAT
This sequence comes from Vulpes vulpes, assembly GCF_048418805.1. Classification (NCBI taxonomy): domain Eukaryota; kingdom Metazoa; phylum Chordata; class Mammalia; order Carnivora; family Canidae; genus Vulpes; species Vulpes vulpes. The sequence goes on along the minus strand of NC_132793.1, from coordinate 118,047,956 downwards.
TTTGCCTTTTTTTTTTTTATCATTAACAGTTCTCCCTCCAGCACTTCTTCCTTTTGCCTGCCTCAGCTTCGTGCTGAAATGTAAATCAATTTCCTCTAATTCTTTTCCCTGTGAAATTGGAGAACAGCTGTTTAGTCACCTCCTTATAAATAACCCTTCACCAAGTTAAATTGCCTCAAGGACTTGCTTTCTCCAGATTAAATTATCCCAAAGCCTTTTCTTTTTCTCATAAAGGCCTTTTAAAAAGAAGCATTTGTTTTTTTATTTTTTTATTTCTTTTTCTAGCTCTTTATAAAACTTTATTCTTTTCATAAGTGGCCCACAGGCTACCCCTATGAGAGTCTGGTTAGTGCTGCCTGGGATGGCGGGCATCTTGAATCTCTCTCTTCCTTGTGTCGGGAGCACCCTGTTGACTGTTTTTATCGCCTATCAGGTTTAACTTGCTGCTGTCACCCTGTCTTTGTTCTGCCTCCTTTTTCTGCACATTTCTTCCAATGTGTAGTCTGATTTCTTCCCATAAACACGAACTTACTGGGCAGCCCGGGTGGCTTAGCAGTTTAGCGCCACCTTCGGCCCAGGGCCTGATCCTGGAGCCCTGGGATTAAGTCCCACGTCAGGCTCCCTGCATGGAGCCTGCTTCTCCCTCTGCCTGTGTCTGCCTCTCTCTCTGTGTCTCTCATGAATAAATAAATAAAATCTTTAAAAAAAAAAAAAAAACTCCCACGAACTTACTGCAGCAGCCCCATTACAGCTACCAGTTAGAACCCAGTTCAGATGAACTGAAATGATCATGGGACTGTATTGATTTATATCACTGAAAAGTCTAGTGGTATGATTTAACCTCCAGCATGGCTGGACCCAGGGGATGTAGCAATGTCACCAAAGGCCTGGTTTTTCTCACTTTCACTGTTCTGCCATTCATGATGTTCACATCTCCCTTAGGGGACCTCCAGCTTTTGCTTCATGGTAGCCAAAAAGCTATACTACTTGCAGACTTTACTTTCAGGGGAAGAGAGAGGCCTTTCCTTATAGTATCCATCAGAATCTTGGAGTTGATACATATGCCTATCCTTAAATCCATCCCTGTCTTGAAAAGGAAAGGACCTGTGCTTAGTTTGGTCTACTTAGGACCCAGCCCTATAGCCAGACCAGGGTCACTTTCACCCAGTACATGTAGCTGAGAGGAGGGGAAGAATGATTTCCAAAGGAAATTTGGGGGGCTGTTTCCAGAAGGAGAGCGGTGGCTGTGGGTGGCCAAGAATAAATGTACTTAGCATTCAAAATTTTGCCCTTTTGCTCTGCCTTGGATTACTGATGTCACTTTGAATGGAGGGTGCCTCTAAGAATGAATTATTCACTCACTATTTACTGAGCATGCAGCCTATGTCATGCATGTAAGTAGGCATTGGGCATACAAACATGAGTGAGACAATCCCTGACTTGGAGAAACTCATGGTCTAGTGAAGGGACAGACCTAGAGGCAAATAATTAAAGCATGTTGTAAAAGATGTTATCAAAGTACGTGTGGCTACAGAGATGGAAGTGAAGACTTCTTCACTTGGGGGGAGCTGAAAGGCAAAGGGCTTCACAGAAGAGGTGGGTCTTGAGCAGAATCTTGAAGAATAAAAGATATTCCCTAGAATGGGAAAGAAGGGGCATCATTCTGCAGGCCGTGGTGAACCATAACAAGTTTTGGCAGGGGACTGACGTGATCAGGTATGGATTTTAGATCCTATTGCTGGCTGTTGACAGACCTAGCAGAGGTGAGAAGGACTGGCAGCAAGGAGGGAGATCTGTTAAGCAGCCTTCATGTTTACGCAAGAGGCGGTAAAGGCCTGAGCCAAGCTGGTGACCATCAGAACAGAGGACACATTCAAGATCTGTTTGACAGGATTTGGGACTTGTTAGATGTAGGAGATGAAAATCAGAGGTTCTAGATTGCTTCGAGGTTTTTTAATTGTGAGTGATCGAATGGGTAGTCAAAATGAGTCATTTTATAGTTATTTGAGGTGCCTGCTGAACAGCCAAGGGACACGTATTTGGCACTTGTAAATACAGAAGTGGACCTCAGGAAAGATTTCTGAGTCAGAGATGTAGATGGGCAGACATCAGAATATAGGTGGAGGTTGAAGCCTTAAGGAAGGAGCAAGATTGCTAGAGGGGAATTTCAGAGAAGAGAGCCTCACTTGGCAACATTTGAGAGGCCAGCAGAGGAAGGAGTCAGAGAAGTTAGACAAATGGGTCCATCCAGTAATGGAGCTCTTACCTTGATAAAGTTAATGTCCCCTGGATGGCTTGTGGCATGGTGGTTTTGAGCATGGACTCTGGGCTCTCCTACCTACTGGTGGGTGACTAGGAGATAAATTATTTTACCTCATTTCCTGATCTATGTAATGGGAATAAAGTGGTACCTAATTTGGAAAATTGAAAGAGTGAAGCACTTTGAAAGTGCTTGGCACATAGGAAGTGTGATAAAGTATTTGATAAATAAACACAGAAACTTAGAAACACATGTGCATGCCCTGCATTGTGTATCTCTGTCTTTCACATATCACACTGACCAGTTAATCCAAAACCCAAAACTAGTTAATTTGGACTCAGTTTATTTGTCTGAAACTCTGGTAGTTCCAATGCAATAATGCAAGTATCAGACTTCTTAAAGGTTTTCTGGATTATTTATCAGATTATTTTTTCTATTGGCTATTAATTTTACTTCCAACTTTGATGCAGCTTTGTTTCTTCCACAAATGACATATTTTTAAGTTGTTCCTAATGCCTTGTAGCATACAACTCCCCCCCCCCCCCCCCCCCTCCACGGCCTTTTTAGCTTTCCTTCCTCAGAGTCATTCCTAAAGTTCTGGAATGCTCTGTTAGTTGCTCCCCCGCATTTTGGTCAGTTACTGGCATGTTACTTTTAATCAGGCTGCTTTTCTCATCCATCTGTAGGAATTGGCAATATTTTCAGCTCCTCTCCATTATGGTCAGGAATATGAATTTGCTGTCTTTTCTTCTTCCTCTTCCATTTTCCCACGTAAATGTCTTGAACCACTGATTAGATCTGTGTGCCCACAATAACATAAGCAGGCACGAAGCTTAAATCTGATTTAAAGGAGTATGTACAGACTGTTACTCTATGAAAGTTTTTTAGAGTCTAGATGAAAATAGAACAGTATCCAGGGTGTAAGTTGCTGAATTTTAACACTTGTTGAACCAGACGTCGTGTGTGTTCATTTTTAAATAACTGGGTGGGTCACTTTTTTTATTTATTATGAACACAAACCCTGATGCTAACAACCAGCATGTGAAAGGAAAACAGGCGATAGTGATGAAAACCATTTAATGATTAGTGAGGAAACAAATATTGTTTAATGAAAATAAAAACCATGTCTAAAGGGCCTAATGCTGACTTTTGGAAATATAACTATGTTGCGGTCTGTTGTGTACCCTCTGTCCTGTACAGTAGATATTGTTTAAAATTGCTTGGGAACTGGAGCTTGCAATTGTGAGCCTGGAATGTCCTGCAGATAATTAAGTTGTGGTCAGGCTTTGGAAAAATAAAAAGTTCTCGAACTATGATTTTATAAACATGCTACAATAACATTTCTTTATATTTAACAGTTTCTTATAGAAAGCTGATACTCTCATGAGGCATTGATTAAAGGTAAAACATCAAGAAAGAAAAAATATTAAATTAAAACTTCACTTAGGATGTTGACAGTTGGCTTGTAATATTAAACAGATGTGTATGTTCCTGGGGATATTCTTCTTTCTGAACTGAATTGCTAAGTTGTATTTTTTTTTAATGACAACTACAAATTTTTGATCAGTTAATAATTTTAAATGCCCTTTCTACAATCTTCTGTATTCTAACTTCATCTGTAGTTTGAGCCCTCTCAATGATATAATGATTGGTGAAACCTTTGCTGCCGCTTCTAAAGTCTTTCATTTTCTTTCTTGACCCCCCCCCCCCCCCAACACACACACAGCTTAACTGGGCTCTTCTGATTTCATGATGCATTCTTGGAGATTGATTCCTTGAAATAATTTTAGGATCATTGGGTGGAATTCTACCCTTTCAGATTTATGTCTATACTTCCATATAAATTTCACGTTGGTATTTGAGTGCACAAGCTGACCTACATTGTGGTATTGTGTTTGTGTGGTCAATTGTAAAGGCTTCATGAACCGTCTGTATAGCCAGCCATGCAGATCGGCTCTACACCCATGCTGTGCGGCCACAGAAGTGTCAGTGAGGGACCTAAAGGAAACCAGGCCATGGAGCAAAAAGAGTAAATTCTTTTTGCTTATAAGAATTTTGCTGTATTAGGCAAATAACATAGAGTCCAGTAAAGACAGGGGAATGGGGTGGGGTGGGTAGACTTTGGCAAATGAAGGAGTCAGGTTGGATTTTATAGGATGAATTGAATATATTTCACATCTTCTCAGATTCTTCAAATCGATTTGTAAGACTAGATAAATTGTTCATTGTGTTTGGGCTGATGAAAAATTTTAAATTCTGAAGATCATTTGAATTGTAAGTTTTTGACGTGTGGACATCTCGTGTTCTCAGAAGGATAGATTTTGCTAGGCAGGAGTCTTTGATTAACCTGGAAGAACAGTTTAGTTGGTTTGGATAGATTTATTTATCTTGGAACTATGTATTGTTTGCGCAGTCTTCTTTTTTGGAATCAGTGTTTTTTTCCTCTGCAGATTGCATTTGGGAAGCTCTGATTTGGAGGCTCAGTATATGGAAGGCATTTCCAGTAAACACAAACAAAGGCCCACTGGACTGTCCGAACAAATATGATGACTTTTTATCATTAACAATTTTATTTAAACTCAAGAATAATGAATTCATTTTTAATAGCATGTTATTTAAATGTGACTATTCTTTATATCTAATAGTATAAATAGTTTTTAAGTGTCCTACTAAAGTTTGATTTAGGAGCAAAAATATTTTATATGAAAGGATTTGACAAATATGCATTTCTGGTGTATTGTTTTGTTCTCTAGCTCATTGTTTTATGTTTTGTGTGGCTGTGGAGGGAAGGATAGTTTTCTGTGCACAGTGTTTCAGTAGTTCATGGAATCATTGCCATGTTCTCCTAGAAATATGGAATGCAAATTAACAGTGACCTTTTGGAAAGAGTTGGGAACTTTGAACTGTGTACAAAAATACTGTATAAGTTTAGCATAATTTGTTACTCTAGAAAGAGCCATCCATTTTAGCTAAGAATCTAACAAGTAGTAAAATATATGTAGGGCTTTATACTATTTCATTCCAATTCTCTCCCAGTGTTTTGCTCTAAAGGAGTGGTGTAAATATTTTAAATAGTTCTCTCTAACCAGAATTAATAATAACAGATTTCAGTAGAAAATGTTGTTTCATTTTTACCATGATTATTGCATCCTAAGATAACTCTCTGTAAATGATATTCTTTTATAGATATTTTGGCTTGGCTTACCGATCCTAATTTCAGTATTATGCCTGATTTAGCAATAAGCTGCTGTGATCAGCTACAGTGAATCGTATTAGGCAGGCTTTATTTTCTATTTCAGTGTGGTACTGCCGTTTCTCCCACCTCCAGATCAGAAAAGCATTTATATTCTTTTTCAGTTTTAATGTTTAATAATTCTACCATGGAAAAGGGAAAGTGGGAAATTTTTTAGGGTAGATGCTGATTGAAGAATGACACCATTTGAGCAACTTTCATATTTTAAAAATTTCGTGCTCATGCCCTTTTTTCTGTGTGGTGTTCAGGTCTTCTCATCTGTTCTACAGATAATTAGTGTGGTTCTGGTAGGGAGGAGGGTTCTGCTGTTCCTGTTGGCAGCCTGCTGGTTCGATTAACTGAAGTTACTGATTTGGGAGTGGAAGACACTTCGGGTCCCTAGTGGTCTGAAATTGGAAATGCATCTCCTGAAAATTTCATTAGAACTCTCCATAAAGTTTAACATTTGATTAAAAATAAAAATGTTAAGAATTTAGGTAGGTTGGTTGGCTTATTTAAAGTGTTCTTTGAGCTACAGTTGAAGTTACTTATTTTTCTTAATCTCATTGAAAACAGATGAATTACACATAAAAACTTGAGTAGTAGATTAGCACCTGTGTTTCAAGTCATTGAGGAAATGGAGGAAAATTCTGTAAAGGCTGTGTAAGTGCTAAGTAGAATGAGAAAAATCTGTCAGAAGTTGTTTCTTTGTCATCTCTTTGTTAGCTTTATCATGCTTAATTTTCATGCAAATAATGTGTTTGTTACTGTGGTCACACCGTGATTTAACATTGGCTTATGTATGATATTTTATTGTCCCTGTCCTGGAAAATTATAGCAGTTTTTATGAGGAGTGGTTTGTGGGTTCACACAACCCACTTGGAGTGCCATTTACTATAATTCTATTCTAAAAGGACCATAAAACATCATGTAAATTGTTTAAAAAGGGAAAGGCCTTTTTTGAGAAAGGCTAGGAAGAAATCTTTCCAGGCTTTTGTTCTTATAGTCTCATGATTTTAAGCTTGCAGTTTATTTGAAACATTAATGTCAAAAAGTGAAGTGCACATGTATCTGAGCAAAATGGTTGTGAGCGAGAGCAAGGCTAAACTCGGGCCTCAGTGCAGAATAATACACATCAAATTCAGCATGTTGTAATCTTTCAAAATATGTTTTCTGTGGCTTTGGAAACGAAATTACGGAAGAAAGGAAGAGAGGGAGGGAGGAAGGAAGGAAGAACGGAATTAATTTAAAGCATGTATATCTTTTCTCAGAAAAACCTCTTAGGAGCTTGTTGCGTGTTTGTAATTGACATGAAAGCACAGTTTTTTGGTAACTGGTCTTGTGAAACTCCCGTTTAAGTTCACAAATAGATTTACCTAAAGGAGCTTCCCTCCTTGGCAGTTCTACCATTTCGGTTGGCTTGTTGCTCTGTTTATGTACACCCTTAGGAAGAAAGTATGAAATACCCAGTAACAATGCTAGAATTCTCTCATGGCCCAAATGCCTTATTCTGATGTTATCTTGGTTTTGTGTCTGAGCTCTATGGAGAACACGGATGGAAATTGTTAATAATTTTCTACAGCATTTATGTTACTCTGAGCTTTAGTCATTCAAATACAGATATATCTTACATTTAAGCAAAATCCAAATACATGTGAAATATAAAATAGAGGCAGCTGTTTGACATACAGATGTAACAAATATGTAATAGATTTAATTTTTTTATAAAACACTTCCTTAGTACATGTCAGATCATTATATCTGCAACAACATATTATAGAAGTACTTATAAATGAAATGACAGCTCTGTTCATGTAAATAGTGATATAAACATTTGTCTCTGCACAACTTTCTTTTTTCAAGTCTGTGATTTTAAAAACACAAGCTTATCTGTGTGATTTAGAAACTCCTTGGCTTTGTGATAAGAGGAGGTTAAAAGTAGATCACATTCATGGATCTCACAGAGGATCAGTGAGTTTACTACATGGCTGTAAATCTTTGTCTAAGTGTAAATGCTTCCTGCTTGCATGTGTGATTTCATGGATTTCAATTTAGAAAATATTTTTATTATAAAGTTCCTCCTTTTTGTAAAGAACACAAAACTAACTTTCTAAAACATAAAAAAAACTGTTTGGAATTATTCCTTATTCTACATGGTCCATTTAATTTTCCTGTATTGGTACATTTATTTCTTTTCTTTTTTTGGGGGCGGGGGTATTGGTACATTTCTATTCCAACGGGATTACAGAAGTGTATTTAGGGACTAGAAAATGAAGCTATGATTGGAAAAGAGATTTTTAAAAAGGTAGGAGAATCTAATATCATCCTAGGATGGTAAGAAAGGTGGGAATGAAGTGAAGAATATTCTGGCAGCCTTGTTACTGTCGGCACAGAACAGTTCTTGGAATTCTATAACTCTTCCTGGGGGTTGTGTGGTGGGGTTGGGGGCTCCTTTGACCGATCCTGTAGCCTGAGAACCTGCTGTGGCTAAGTATACTAAGCAAAGAAGACTTTTTTTTTTTTTTTTTTTTTTTTTTTTAAGAAGACTTTTTATAGCATTTTAATCCAAGTTGTTGGATATGCCACAGATTTTCATAACTAAAAATTTTATATCCAGCTCTATTGAATAAATTGTTTTAATATGAGATGTTTGGAAATAGGGTAGACACTACCCTAAAGGGACCCAAATTCCCAGTTCTCCAAGTTAGATATTATTTTCCACTGTGAATTTATAATACATTGGTATATAATGATGTCATTAATTATGATATAGAATGCCATGTGTAGGGGTTTTCTCCTTGTAGATTAGGAAATGTTTTTCTTTTTTGTGTTAGCACAGATAACCTAACTCCTAGTCATTTATAGGTACTATATAAAAATGCATAGGATTTGAGTCAAGTATGTGTTAATAATGTTTTACATATTATTCAGTTGCAAGAAATCTAATCTTTTTTCTTACAACTTTTATCCAGAATGTTAGTGTTTCCTTGTCTCTGTTTTTCACTTGAGTCAGGTAGAAAAAATATTTTTCATGGTCTTTAGATGACACTAAACCATTTATTTTCAAATAGCTGGTTTTTTTTTTTTTCCTTCTCTTGGAAATCTCCATCAACATGACCAATTCCTGTCGGAAAAGGGGCACAATTTTTCAGTTTTTCCCCCAAAACTGCAACTTCAGAAAATATGTAAGAGATGTAGCAATTAACCTACATGCACATTTATAATACTAGAAAATGGGCAGCTAGTTACATTCAAAGACAGGATCTGATAGGCCCAAATTGCTTAAAACATCACAGTTATTGAAGATATACCCCAGGGAATTTGAGAAACCATTTAACAGATGAAAGTACATTTTGAAAAGTCTGACCTTACAGGCAATCATAAAATGAATCAAAACAGTGCTTTTTTCCCCCTGAAATGTACAGAGCCCATCTGTGTCTAATCCAGTAATTATAGACTGTGTTCAATTACCTTTTCAAACTTGGAGCAGACTGGAGACTAGGCAGTGAACAAACATAGGGTTTTGTCTAGACCTCAATTGACCACAGTCTAAAACTTGAATTTATATCTAATTTTATTTTTTGTTTGGTTTGATAGTTCTTAAAGGATTCATTTTTGCTACTTGGTGTTTTACCTTCTTAGATTTGAGATATTGCTTTTTCTTGTCACAAAAGCTTTTGTATCAGCAGTAGCTTATGCTATAATCAGGTGTTTGTTTTCTGAATACTTTTGTGTGCAAATCAGTAATTTGCACTGGAGAAAAGACTGCATAGGGCGGGGGAAGGGATCATACCCTGAGTAGTATTTTTTGAAATAGCCCTTAAAATATTGCTGCTGACAGGAACTCTTTTTTATGTGCTAGGAAAAATAATTTATTTTCCTCTTACACTGAGAAAACTACAGCTAAGGTAATTTTCAGTTGCTTTGTACACTTAAGATGTTTTTAAAATTGCAGTAAACTGCTATAACATCTCTCTTTTATGAAACATATCTTATGTTTTGTTTTTCTTTACACATTTTTGTTGCATTTGCTCATCAGGCTGGTATCCATTGTGAGATTCAGTGTGTCATATTAAAAAATCTCCTTCAAACCATTTCTCTTGGGCAGCCCCGGTGGCTCAGCGGTTTAGCGCTGCCTACAGCTCAGGGCGTGATCCTGGAGACCCGGGATCGAGTCCCACGTCAGGATCCCTGCATGGAGCCTGCTTTTCCCTCTGCCTGTGTCTCTGCCTCTCTCTCTCTCCTCTCTGTGTATTCTCATGAATAAATAAAATCTTTAAAACAAACAAACAAACAAACAAACAAACCATTTCTCTTAAGTCCACTTATGATTTGATGAATCTTCGGGTGAGAATGACCGTAAACTGCCATGGCCAGTTAAAAATATTTAAATTTTATTTAGGAACCTTGGCATTTCAAGTTTTTCTTAAAACACATAAAATGAGAATGCTTATGCAGCAGTCAGAGCCCCCCCCCCCCCCATTAGTTAGTATTCAGGTCATACACATTCCACTTAGCATTGGCAACAAATGTTTTGAGGTATTTATTGGATTATAATCATTGCATATTAGACCATGAAGTTTTCTCGAAACCTTGTGGCCATTCCCAGTATCCGTATTATTTTTTAAAGTTGTGTTTGTTGAGGTTTCACTGTCTTTGGGAGTTTTTTTTTTTTATATTTTATTTATTTATGATAGAGAGAGAGAGGCAAAGACACAGGCAGAGGGAGAGACAGGCTCCATGCCGGGAGCCCGACGTGGGACTCGATCCTGGGGTCCCAGGATTGCGCCCTGGGCCAAAAACAGGTGCTAAACCGCTGGAGCCACCCAGGGATCCCCTTTGGGAGGTTTTTAAGGATTCTGTCATGGGAGAGAGAAGTGGTTCTACCTGGTTGCGTGAATGTACTTTCTGAGGATTACACAGAGAAAGTGAAATTCAAAGATTACAGATATCCTTAATATATTTATGAGATTATTTGCTCAGGATATTAGGATAATATGATAACTACCTCCTTCTTATCCCCATGCTTCTTAAGGATCCTCACAGAGAAGGTGAAAGATTAGTCTTCCTAAGTACGAAATTGAGAGGCCCTTTGGATGCTCTCATTTACTCCCTTACCTAATTCATTAAAAACATTCTTGCTCTTTCTCCACCCAGCTCCTAGGCCAACACTCCTCCTAGGTCCTTCATCACAAACATGTGGACTACTGATGCTACTTTCTTCATGGTGCTTAGGGTGGTTTGGAATTTTGTATTTTTTTAAAAAACCTGTTTATGCCCTTCCCACTGGACCATAAGTTTCTTTAGATCAAAGGCTGATTGTGTGTTATGTTCTCCTATTGTATTCCAGCATCAAACACAATGCCTGACTGGGGGCATTCACTGGCTCCTTGTTGGCTGCATGATAGCCGCACTGTCTACCTTTTGCCCTCTCTCCCTGGCATGGTCACTATATCCATATTTTTTTCAAGGTACCCAAGCCCTTCTTAACCCAATGCTAGTCCTTCTCTCCCTTTCCTTTTTTTTTTTTTTTTTTAAAGATTTATTTATTTATTCATTCAGAGAGAGCAAGAGAGAGAGGCAGAGACACAGGCAGAGGGAGAAGCAGGCTCCATGCAGGAACCCCATGTGGGACTGGATCCCGGGACTCCAGGATCACACCCCAGGCTGCAGGCGGCACCAAACCGCTGCGCCACTGGGGCTGCCCTCTCCCTTTCCTTTTATGCCATTTCACCATACAGATCTTATTTCCCTCACCAGAGGACTCTAGCATACTGATACCCTGCCCTGAACACCCTCCCTTTTCCTTTCAGCCAGCCAGTTACTCTTCCTTTTAAAAAAGGATCCAGCCTTTTGAGACCTTACTGCTCCATATTACACTTTCTTTTTAATGTACTTGCGCGATTATTTGTAATTAATTGAGCATAGTCTTGGAAAAATTGTTTTTATAGTTGAGGACATTGCCTTCTGCTCTGCTGATAAAGACCAGTGTAGTCTTTTAAGTCATGCTGTTATGGGGCTCATGTGAGGTCTCAGCATGTGAATAGTAGCCAGTATTTTTTCAGAATGTTCCAGTTTGCCATTTTCACTTGGTTCTAACAGTCCTTTTAGGAAGGCCTCTGTGTTTTATAGATAAGTAAAAGACCTGAGCTTCAGAGAACCCAAGTTGACTTGACTGGAGCCATTAACCCCAGAGTGGCAGGACAAGAATTCTTATCAGGGTTTTGTCAACTCTAACCCCTATGTTCTTTCTGGTACATCAAGATTCTTTGTAAATATTTTATTAATTTCATTTTTATATACATTCTGGGCACATAGAAAATTGTATTAGTTTGTTCATTGGTTGAAATGACATAGCCTGTAATTGTATCTGTTAAAACTGCAACCACTGACTGTTAGTTTTCCCTACTTCAGGGCACTGGCCATATCCTGTCTGGTTTTCAGCCTACAGTGCATGGTCGCAATAGAAATGCAAAAAGCATTTGTTGAATGAATATAGTGAATCAAGTGAGAGAAATAAAAGAACTGCAGTCAAAGTATAAATCCCTAAGTGATATAGTTAACATACCTTATTTTTGTCAGAGCACTACCCTGCTGGCACAGAAAGCATAGTTGGGAGGAAAACAGTGCTTGACTTTGACAAGTACATAACCTAAAAGAAGACACTTGGGCCAATGTAAAGGCCTGCTGTGAGTGTGGTGATGAAGAACGGAGGTGCTGGGTTCCAGCCTGCCTACATTTCAAGCCCCAGTTTTGGTACCCTATAGCTGTGCAACTCAGGCAAGTTATTTTACCTTTCTGTGCATCAGTTTTCTCATCGGTGAAATGGGGGATTATAATAGTACTTGACTCTTAGGGTTGTGTGTGTGTGTGTGTGTGTGTGTGTGTATGTAGTGTCTGCTCATAGTAAATGTTTAGTAAATACCAGCTTTTATTAACAGAGACCACAGAAGGCCACTGGCCCATAAAGCTAGGCATTCACACATAAACAAATGTCAGCATACCTGATTGTATGTAATGATAACAATAAAAATAGTACAAAACACTAAGGAGTTGCTGGAGTAATTTGGGTGGCTGAAGCTGAGTAAGGTCAGTGTGAAAATGCTGAAGATTAAGTAGGGGAGGAGAACATTCCCAAGGCAACAGTGCATTCACTCAACAAAACTTATGCACCGTTTCCTGCATATGCTGCTTTGTGGCTTTCATATGAATTCCACAGGTCAAGTTTAGGGAGAAAGGTGCTAAGAAGAGCTCCTTTAGCCCGAGATCCAGTACTATTCCTGGGGTGTACCTTCAAAGAGTAAAGGGTATGGATTGGAATACCATGGATCCCTGGGAAGAGAGAATTTTGATTAAATAATTGGTTAAGAATCATACAGTGGAGAAAAGATCAGGAGTTTTGACCAGGTTAACTGGTTATCATGTAGAGATATAGTTTCCGGGGATCCCTGGGTGGCGCAGCAGTTTGCCGCCTGCCTTTGGCCCAGGGCGCGATCCTGGAGACCCGGGATCGAATCCCACGTCAGGCTCCCGGTGCATGGAGCCTGCTTCTCCCTCTGCCTGTGTCTCTGCCTCTCTCTCTCTCTCTGTGACTATCATAAATAAAAAAAAAATAAAATAAATGGTTAAAAAAAAAAAGAGAGAGATATAGTTTCCCCATGTAGAGAATAGTTTCAGTGAAGAGTTGAGAAGCCATGTCCTAAGAGAATAAGATTAAATAAATGGATATGTTGAAAAATGGAGACAAAGTGGATCATCCATTCAGGGTTCTTAACATTGAAAGTTTGGGAGTGAAGGATCCTTAAAAGTTAATAGAAATCATCTAAATTACATTTAAATTTGTTCTCTCTCTTTACATAACTAAGTAGCTGAGAGAACATTTTTATTTTTTACTCTAATTTTCAAAAATGAGAACAATGATAAAATAAATTTTACTCATGAAATCTATTTTCCATTGAAGTCATGCTATTTATTGCTGTGCTTGACAAATTGATTGTTTAACTTATGATTTATGCAACTGCTTTCCCCATTTGCAAGGAGAAGATTGAGTAACATTTCTCTGATTTGTGTATCTCCAGGTCTTCCTCACTCATAGAGAAGCCTTGCAGAAATAATTAGTTGGTATGTAGTTATTGAACACTTTCAGGGTGCTGCTTGATGCATGAAGTCCTAGCGTACAGGTCCTGGCCTCATGGTTTTTGAGGGTTTTCTCCTAAGTCGAAAGAAATCATGTCATTTGTTTTTTGTTTTGTTTTATTTTTTTAAAGATTTTATTTACTTATTTGTGAGAGACACAGAGAGAGAGAGAGGCAGAGACACAGGCAGAGGGAGAAGCAGGCTCCATGCAGGGAGCCTGATGTGGGACTCGATCGGGGGGCTCCATGATCACGCCGAGCTAATCGCTGAGCCCAGAAATCATGTCATTTGTAAAAGCAATGATTGAACATCAATCTTTTATAAAAAAAAAAAAAAAATAGAAGTTTGTGGTTGTTTAATCACAGCCAGCTAGCATGTTATTACTGTTTTAGCAAGGAGACATCCCAACCTCTGGCTTTGCAGTGAAGCTGGAGTAGGGGGCACTTTTTCTCCATTAGAGGATGAAGAATCTTGGTTATTCCTTTTTGCTGGGTATCTGTTTAAAACGGAGGAATGTGATTTTTTAGTAACATTGGGATTTTAGAGATTTCCAAGGTGCCATATTTAAGTAATCAAGTGATGGACTTTAAAAATATTACTGTTTTTTTTATGTTGCTCACTGACGTTTGTAGCCCCTAAAATCAACTATAACACAGATCTAAGAAGAGAGAGAACTGTGACCATTAGACCCAATCTCACAAAGCTGACTGAAAAGACTTCTCTACTGCTTCAGACTTTTTTCTATGTCCTTCCTTTGATTATGATGGACTCCTGGCCCAATAACAGGGTGCTTCTTCTGAGAGAAGGTTGTAATCAGGTGTTTGAGCCTGCTGTAGAGAGCGCAGGTGCATGGGAAACCCCTTGAGTTCTGGCTTGCCTCAGGCAAAGCTGAGATTTGTGATCTAGGCCAGAGCTCACCTGCTTTCTGATCTCCACTGTCAGATCTTGAATGAATGTGAATGCTTCATGAATGAATGTGAAACATAATTTCTGGGATTTGCTAATGAGAGAAGCAGAAAGGATTTCCTCTGCCCTATCTCCTCTTCATCTTTGGGAAGGTCTTAAAATTTTTTAGCTTAGACTGTTTTCTTCATTAAATTCTGAATTGAATGCTTCATATCCTTTTGATGTGTATATTATCATATTCCTGGATTTTATTCTTGAACCCAATTGGAAAGTTTCAAGGCAAACATTTGGTTTTCTGTTAGCCCACAAATTGGGCAATGGTTGTTCAATTATGGTCTTCCGTTGACTTAGGCAGAGTCACATGTTAAGAGTGTATTTTGTTAGTAGCCCACAAAGCATACCAACTCTCAGTCCTTTGTCATTTCTGACTGTGGGCAGTAATATTATAGTAATAGTAATATTCCCAAATTTCATCGGTGGAGTACTCAAATTTACTATCCAGAAATTCACCTTAAAATACATCAATGACAAAATAGCCAAGCATAGAATAGGTATTAATGTACCCTGCTTGTCCACTTATCCAAAAATTAATAATGGTTTCCCAGTAGGCTAAAATGCTTCCCAGAGCACCTTACTCACAAATATGCTCCAAATATAGTAAAGCAAATCCAGTTCAGTATTATGAAGAACCATTTAATGTCCTGGCTATTTGCAATGGATATGCTTATTACTCAATATTTGCATAATGGTTGTGGTACATACCTATTATTTTTTCTTCGTCCCCAAACCAACCTTTTTTCAGTCCCCAAACCAACCTTTTTTCAGCAATAGCGCCTTCTTCCTCTTGGGAACTGATCTCACTCCTGACTTCAAGTTGGTGGTTTCAGCAGAAGCGCTGTGTTCCCAGGTAACATCTTCTCCTTCCAGGTCCTAGACCAGGGGTGGGTACCAGATTCAAATCAGAATAATCAGAATCCTTTCCTAGGAGTATTTAAAAATGGGGATTAGGAAAAAGACTCCTTCTTTGTTCAGAGGCCTAGATTGGTTTTTTAAAAGATTTTATTTATTTATTCATGAGAGACACAGAAAGAGAGAGGCATAGACATAGGCAGAGAGAGAAGCAGGCTTCATGCAGGGAGCCTGATGTGGGACTCGATCCAGGAACTCCAGGATTATGCCCTGAGCCGAAGGCAGACGCTTAACCACTGAGCCACCCAGGTGTCCCTAGAGGCCTAGATTTTAAAGAACAAAACTCAGGAGCTGTTGGTGGCCATGTTTTCATTGCCAAGACTGAACAGCTAAAATGTAGAGAAAAAGGAGTTTCTGTTCTCAGCCTTCAGTGGTTTCAGAGGCCCAGCTCCATTGTTGTTGTTGTTGTTGTTGTTTTAAGATTTTATTTATTCATGAGAGAGACACAGAGAGAGGCAGAGACACAGGCAGAGGGAGAAGCAGGCTCCATGCAGGGAGCTCGACGTGGGACTTGATCCCGGGACCCCAGGATCACGCCCTGGGCCGAAGGTGGTGCTAAACCGCTGAGCCACCCGGGCTGCCCCCAGCTCCATTGTTGCTCTCCTGGTGTTTTATTCATTAAACCAGTGCTTCTCAACTGAGGACAGTTTCATCTCCTCCAGAGGTTATTTGGCCTTGTCTGGAGACATTTTTGGTTGTCACAGCTCAGGGGCTGCGGCTGTCGTCTAGTAGGTAGAGAGCAGGCATTCTTCTGAACCATCCTATAATGTCTGGGACAGCTCCTCTAGAACACAGAATTTCTTGACTCAAAATGTCAGTGAGGCCGAATTTGATAAACCCTGAAATTTAATCCATCTTTCAGATATGTTGAATAACCTTAGTATCCATTCAGTACCTCTCTCCTTTCCTACTTTTTGAAACCTAGCTAGAATTAATTTCTGTTCAAGAGAACCTCAACTAACCTGGCAGTTTACATAAACTAACTGTGAGTGTTGTTTTGTTATTGGCATACATTTCAGTCCCATATTTAAGATTTTCCAGCACATAGCTGACCTAATATGCAGACATGCTGTCCCTCAGGTTTAGAGGGACTGTTAATTCACCTGCCACATAGGTTCAAATGGACATATGTCACCTCTCTTGGATATCTAAACAACATATATTCCAAACTCTAGAACTTTTGAAGCAGAGCCTATTCATGAGTTGCTGTTAGTATCGCATCAAAATTATGCTGCCCTCCCTAAGATATCTTTTGAGGTCTACATTCAGCTCACATATGGGGGATGAAATATTCATTTTTATGAATAGCTATGATAAAAATCAAATGTTCAGCTATGTGGAACAAAACTTAACAGTGTCTTATAACAGCCTTGATCTCGCATTGCTGGTACAAGGAACAGCCAACATCTGCATGAACATGGATGGGCTGGGCAGACAAAATTCCTCTTTGAAATTGACCAGAAAGAAGGTACCTTTGATTCATCTTCTGACTCCTGTTCATGGATTTCTCAATGGGCAGATTGATGAACAGAGTGTCAGTGATGATCTGAGACATTGAGCATAGTCCTACAGTTTATCACCTAGCCTAAGAATCCAATTTAATACTACCTGCTTTTTACTTAGCGTGAAATCTTTTCTTAAACTTTCTTTGGTATTTCTTGGTTTCTTTACCTCTGGCCTTCCCCATTACTCTGGTTAAATTAGAGTTGAACCGTAGAGTGTTTTGTGAGGCTGAGTTTCTCTTTCTCTCTCTTTCCCCTCTCCTTGGCATGGAGTTGACACACAAGCACTCATTAAATATTTGTTCAAATAGTGATTGAATGATGATCTCATCCCCAGCCTTGTCACTTTATTATCTGAATCCCAGTAATTCCCCAGTTTTTATTCCTAACTTAGACTTTTCTCTACAGCTCTGTTTGACACCTTGCTTGGCATCTCTGCTTGGAGGTGTCCAGTGGACACATACTGGAAATTCTGTCTTTGGCTTTTACGGGACCTTAGGGGACTTGCTCTCTCTACTGGGAATACTTTCCCCCAGATCTCTGGCTCTTGCCTCGTCTCCTTCAAACATGTCCTTACGTGGCATCTTCTCAATGAGGCCGTCCTGACCACCCCATCTAAAATTATAAGTCCCCTCTTTCTCCACACTCTACCTAGATTTTCCCTGCACTCTACTTGAATTTCTCTTCACTTCCTTTACTTTCTTCCCCCTCCCCGATAACGCTCACTACCATTTAACACGCCTTATTAACACTTAACTGTTCGTTGTATGTTTTTAACATATTATGGTTATGGTTTACTATCTGGAATCTGGTTTGATTGTAAGCAAAGCCATGATCACTCAAATTGGGGTCTTTGGACTCCCAAGTTCAATTTAGTTTTTTAAGGAGCAAACCAGCTCCTTCTTGTTGACTTTAGAATGATGATTCTGACATTTTGGGAGGTACTAACCCCGCCCCCACCTCCTGAAGTTTTGGACTCAAGTCTTTGCTTCAAAGTAATAAACTTCATCTATAAAATCAAGAAAATTAAAATGTTTCCTTGTGTTTCTGACAGCAACCCAAATGAAACCCTGGATTTTCAAATTTGGAGGTTGTGTTTGGTATCATCTGAAGTTAAATATAGGTCATGTGGCACAAACCAGAGGCAAGGAGGGGCAGTCCAAAGAGAGGCTGGTTTCTTCTAGAGCAGCTGAAAAATGGGAAAGTATGACGAGGCCTCCATGACAAACTGCAGAGACATTGTGAACGCGCAGAAAACAGAAGCAAAACAACAGTAGTTTGGGATATGAGCCCCAATTTGAAAGTTCTAAAGCGGGTGCTTTTCACCTAGGCATCTCTATGTCCTGTGCTGTAGGAGGGGTGTTAACCAGGATTGATTTATATAATGATGATTCATCATTCTCCCAAGCAGCCATGATCAGGGGGACATGCTAGTACTTAAATGAACAAACACTCTGTCTTTGGGCTCAGAATACCTTGTACATCTGGGTTAGGATGGCCAGAGTCATTTTTTCTGAGATCAGCTCTCTGGCACAGTGACTGGTGGGGTGATAAGCATGTACCTTTAAAGGCTGGAGCATAAGGTGCCTGGAGAGTCCATGTCTGTCTTTCCACTTAGCTGCTTTTTTTTCTTAACCATAGTTTTATTTTAAAATTAACACACAGTAAAAGTGACCTTTCTGCTATGTTCTTTGGATTTTGACTTCTCTCTCTCTCTCTAACCATTTCATAATCAGGATCCAAAAGAGATTCATCACTCCCAAAATCTGCCTGATGTAATTGATCCCTTTGTAGCCATAGGTCTCCCCGCCCCTCCCCCACCTGGTCTTCCTTGCTATAGTTATGTATTTGCAAGAATGTTTTGTAAATGGAATCATACAATATCAAACTCCTTTGAAATGGACAACTTTTAGCTAACATAGTGCTTTTGAGATTCATTCTGGATGGTGTGTATCAATAGTTCCTTTTTTATTACTGAGTAGTATTTGATATGGAGTTACTATGGCCATTCATCATCTGTTCAAGGACATTTGGATTGTTTCTTGTTTTTGGCAATTGTGAATAGAGCTGCTACAAATATTTGTGTACACGTTTTTGGATCAGCATAAATTTTAATTTTTCTAGGGCAAATATCCAATAGTGGGATAGCTAGGTCATATAGTAAGTATATATTTAATGTCATAAAAAAAAACTACCTATGCACAAATGTTCTTAGCCACATTATTCATAATGGTCAAAAAGTGAAAATAATCCAAATGTCTATCAACTGATGAATGGATAATAAAATGTGATATATCCATTCAATTTATTATTTGTCAAGGAGAAGAAATGAAGTACTGGTACTTACTACAACGTGGATGAACCTTGAAAACATGCCAGGTGAAAGAAGCTGATCACTAAGGGCCATGTATTGTATGATTCCGTTTATGTGAAATGTCCAAAATAGGCAGATCCATAGCAACATAGATGGGTAGATGTAGAGAAGGTCGATTAGGTTGCCTAGGGCTGAGCGGGATTGGGGAGTGTGACTCTTAGTGGGTATGGGGTTTTGGGAGTGATGAAAACGTTCTAAAGTTTATTGGAGTGATGGTTGTACAACTTGTAAATATACTAGAAACCACTGAATAGCTTTAAATGGGTGGGTTATGTGCTGTGTGAATTCTATCTCAATAGGCTATTATTTTAAAAAAATTAACTGCTAACTTGTTTTCTCCAGTGGTCATACCATTGTGTATTATCAGCAATTGTGGGAGTTGTAGATGCTCCATCTCCTCATCAGCACTTGGCACTTGGTATTTTGGGCGTTCTTTATTTTAGCAATTTTAGTAGGTATGTAGTGATACTTCATGTTAATTTGCATCTCCTTAATGGCTAATGACGTAGAACATCTTTCACGTGCCTATTTGTCATCTTTAGTGAGGTATCTGTACAAGTCTTTTGCCCATTCTAAACTTGAGTATTGTTTTCTTAGTGTTAGGTTTGAGAGTTCTTTATATGTCGTGGAGATGAGTCCTTTGTCAGCTGTGTAATTTGCAAGTAGCGTTTTCTCTTAGTCTCTTAGGTGGCTTCTCTTTCTACTCTCCTAGCATAAATCCTTATTGATGGGTTGCAGGTTCTATCAGAGCTTCATTGTCTGTTTACTCCTGTATCCTAAGTGCCCAATAGAGTATCTGGCACAAAATAGATGCTCAGCTAATACTCGATGGATGGATGAATGACTGAATTGCTTCTTGTTCCTGATTAGCAATGATTTTTTTTTCCTGAGTGATGATAAATATATAAAAAGTAAAACTGATTAGGTCACTTCCCTGATTAAAATATTTCCTTCCAGTTACCTCTTCAGGAAAAAGAAAATCTCTAGTATAGATTGTAAAGTATGGCAGGATCCAGCTTGATTCATTGAACATTTCATGTTCTCTGCCTCATAGCCTTTACGTATGCTGTTCCTCTATCTGAAACTGTTTTTGCCAGGCCAACTCCTTGTTTTTATTTATTTCTTAGTTCGAACATCATCTTCAGTCATTTATTCTAGACCCTGGGCATATAAGAGTTATTAAGACCAGCACAATACTTATCCTATTGAGGCATACTTTTTGTGGCCTTCCCCCCAGACTAGGCTGGGCACCTCTATTTTATTATTTTTTTAAGATTTTATTTTATTTATTCATGAGAGAGAGAGAGAGAGAGAGAGGCAGACACACAGGTAAAGGGAGAAGCAGGCTCCATGCAGGGAGCCTAATATGGGACTTGATCCCAGGTCTCCAGGATCACGCTCCAGGATCACGCCCTGGGCTGCAGGTGGCGCTAAACCGCTATGCCACCGGGGCTGCCCTCTATTTTATGACCATAGTTTCCCTATGTTCTTGCTTCACAGAACTTTAATTATCTATAATTATTTATATATGTTCAATCTTTCGCCCCATCAGACCATAAACCAGGGACCTTTAAACATTTTTGTTCATTTATCCTTTAAAAGAATTTTGAGGGACACCTGGGTGGCTCAGTCAGTTAAGGATCTGCCTTCAGCTCTGGTCAAGATCCCAGGGTCCTAGAATGGAGGAGACTGTCAGGCTACCTGCTCAGCGGGGAGCCTGCTTCTGCCTCTCCTCACTGCTCCTGCTCTCTCTCAAATAAATAAATAAAATGTTTTAAAAATAGAATTTTGAAAAAACTAGGTAACTTTTCACACATAAATATATTTGTGTATGTATATACATATATATAGTGACATCTGTAATTTTTCACTATAAATTTAAATAGTGGCAAAGGATATAACTTCCAGTACACTATAAAACTTGACATTTTAAAGTGAAACTTTTGGTCACTCATTTAAATGTATCCCATAGAATCTAAATACTGTATTTGATATTAACCCATCATTTGTTGAAAAGAATCCTTGAAAAAAACTTTCTTATAGTCATAAATTTTACAACCTTTTTCTCCTTGAATTTGTATTTTCATTTCACTTCCCCCACATATTATCTTACCTCTGTTTATGCATGAAAGTCCTTTTTTTGTATATTTTTTATTGGGAAAATCTTTTATTGATCATTCTCATACCTCTATGCAATGAAAATATGTATGCAAATTGAAATTTAATTTTTGTTTTGAAACTTAGTTTTTTAAAAAATCTCCAGCAGTGACCAAGATGCTGTAATTGTTCTCTGTTGAGTTACCTTTGCAATTGCTATTAGTGTTTATGGATTAAAATAAGTCACTTCATTTAGGAAACCTCTTAAGGCAATGGATTTTTTTTTCCTAATCAGATCATGTGCAAGTGGGTGAATATTACTTTTTTGTGGGCTATGACCATGTTCAATATCAACTACATTCTTAGTTTCCATTTCCTATAACGTAAGAGCTAAGAAACTTTGTTTGCGTAAAGAAGTGGACAAGAATGGAAGGAGTTTGTTAGGTGCAGCCACTCCTCTCAGTCTTGAACTTCCTCTGAGTTACAAGCCAAAACTGCCATCAAAACTTTAAAAATAATTTGTCAGTTGACATCCCAGTTAGGCCCTTCCTTCATTTTGTTGAGTGAAAAAAACTGGATGCCCCATAGACTTGGGAGGGGGTTTGTTGTCCCGTCAGGAGCCGTTCCCTCTGTCATCCGACCCAGGATTTTCAAGTGTTCCTTTGTTAGAGGTTTGTACTTCCAGGACAGTGTCCTGTGGTAAGATCCAGGTGTGGTGAGGGCTGTGTCGTCCTTGCCTCTTAAGAAGTGGGAGAGGTGCTTGTGAAGGACATGTGGGAAAGTAGAGCCTGGGGGATGTGGGTTTCAGCTGACTCCCAGGCAGAGCCGCTTCAGGAGGGGGCTGGACATCAGTCCCCTTAAAGGTGTATGTGCCAGGTGTGCCTTCACAGGTCACCTTGCACCCCCCAGGGGTGCCTGCTCCTGCTTTGCACACCATGGCTGCAGCCTGCCTGAGTGCAAAGAGCTGTGTCCTTTTGTCAAGCGCAGTTTCCTCAACTCAGGACGTCTCATAATTTTTACCAAGATCCAGGGACAAACTTTTTATGTAAAATTTTATGTAAAATTTGACTCCAAATCTGTTAACTTTTTCAGTTTCCTTTGAAAAGATATAAAAAGGAAAATGTTTTTGTTCCTCAATAGTATTATATTGCTCGAAATTAATTTTTAAATTTCAAGAATAAGAATTTTTTTTACAAGTTTTTGACTTAGTAGCTAGCTTGCTGACTTGATAATAATACCACTTTCCCTATCTTGTTTTTCTGTCTTCCTAATTACGTTGTTTTAGGTAAATTTTACTGTTTTTCAAGTAACAGGGAGCTGCTTGAATTTGCTGCTAAAATAATGTTTAGGGTGTTTTTGGTACTTTTTATCCTAATGTAATTTTCATGGGATTAAAAAAATAGTTGTCATTTGTTTCCTTTTTGCCTGCAGTGATTTTGAGGATCTGGCAGATACTTGTAAGTGTGTTACACCTATAGGGTAACAGAGTCCTGTGTGCGTGCATCAAATAAATGTGCTGTGTTGCTGTTAAGAAATGTGAACTGCAGATTGGCAGCTTCGTCTTTCTGTAATGTACAGATTCTTAATGCTTAGGAGTATCCTGGAGATTTCTGCTTTTCTGCAGAAAATCTAATACAGATTTTCGATCGCCTCTTAAAACGCTGTACTTCTCCAGGAAACCTTATCTTCAATAGAGCATCTGGTTTTCTGTGAAGTCATAATTTTGAATCAGAATTTCCAGCTGTTGCATCTAGTTTTATAGACCCTGAATTGAGGATCAAAACTAAGTTAGGTATTTAAATACCAGAAGTAAATGTTATCTTTCTTTTTATAAAACAGGATGGCAATTGTATTTAAGTATTTCCAATTTGCAGAGTTATTGTTCGTGATTTGCTCCAGGAGAAATAAGATGAGTAACAGCTGAACAACTTCATGTGACTAAGTTACATTTTATTCTTGTGTCAGTGTCCTGGCAGCTCCAGCACACATGGTGTCTGCATGATGACAGATAAGATCTTAGCTTGTGGGAACTCATCGCAGCCTTAGAGGCCATGCAGCCTGACTCTCTTCATTTTCCAGATGAGGAAACTGAAGTCTTACTCTGCCTTGTAGTATAGAAAATTATCATTAACCTGAAGCAAATGACATTGGGCTTAGTGATATTAGGATAATCATGTTGTGTACTGCTTTCAAATGCGGTCATTCTGCACCAGTGCCCAGAGGGACGCCAGTCTCGTCAGGCAGCACTGTTCACTGCTGCATGCCTGGGACTGGGATGCCCCAGAAGGCAGAGGCCCTCTTCTGTCTAGGAAGCAGTTTGGTGGTGTATGTTGATATATTTAAAGCTGTTAGTAACTTTTGCCTTGTCATTCCTTTCTTAAAACTCTATCTTAAAGAATTACCGAGTCAGATAAAGATTCATTATATAAAAATATTCTGTTATGGTTTAGCAAAAAGATGTTCATTACAGCATAATTTATCCTTTGAGGAAAAATTTGAGGAAACAATTCAGTCATTCAACAATAGAGAAACAGTCAAATTATGGTGAATTTAAACAGTGAAATGTTTACATAGCCATGACAGTAATTTTTAGAAGAATTTTTAATTACATGGGGAAGTGTTCATCATGGTATCAATTAAAGTAAGAGTATAGAATTGTATACATATGATGGTTTCAGTTATATAAAGGATATGTGCATAAAATGAGTCCTAATACATCAGAATGGTAAAAGCTTATTTCTGGGTGATGATATTATGATGGATTGATTCATTTTCTTCTTTATATTTACATTTTTCACAAAAAGCAGAAAATAAAGTTATTAAAAAAGAAATTTAAATATAGTTGAAGAGGCAAATATTTTTGTAATACCAAGTGATGAAAAGCCCACTCTAAAATCCCTTTGAGGTTAGGATCATACATACTCAGTCTCTGATGCTTGTGCTCAGATAAGTTGCACACGGCTGCCGTCACCCTTTCACCCCCGCCGCCCACCCCCACCCACAGAGTCCTAATGGTGGGGGGACAGGGACCCATCTTGAGTATGGGCAGTCGGGTGAGATCCACGAGTAACTGCAGTTTTAATGAAGTCATTTTATTGGGAAAAAAATAAATTTGAAAAGCCATTTCCCCCATTGAACGAACATTCCTTTAGTCTTTCATTTAGCAAACATTTTTGAGTGCCTGGTAGTTAGTTTTTCTGACTTGGAGGTAACGTGCTGCTGTGATTCTTTGCCGGAATTTTCATAAATCTGCTTGCCACAGTATTCCATTTTACAGGTAACTTGACACAGTTCCTGTTCTCACCTGGTTCAGGTTTAATAATTAAATTGGATTAGCTATTAAATAATGAATGTTTGTGTAGAAACCAGTCAGTGTAATATGTGTGAACCTGAAAACACAGCTTCAATCAGTGTTGGGCTTGGTGGGACCCATGTTGCTGTTGCTTTGCAGTACATGGTCAAGCAGCTGTGCACACTGAATGTTGTTTTTCTAAAAGGTAAGCTTTTCCAGAGCATGATATGGTTTTCTTTGCTTTCAAAATTCTTTGAAAAAAAATCTATAAATATTTTGAAGTCCTCAATTCCACTTTATAATTTCAAATTAATGACTTCTTACTACTGTAATTTCATACGTTTTATACTACCCTCTAGGAAAAAAAAGTATTTACTTACTTCAAATATCTTACATTGATTTCAGTTGGTCTCATTCCACATTACAATTATGGCTTTCCATTCCACAAGGTATGGCTTAGAGTTGTGTTTCAGATTTGAAATGGGTTGTGCATTAATAAAGCTACTGTTTTTAATTTAAAAGAAAAGATCTTTTAAGGAAAGTTTGTTAGGCACTGGGGTAAATTTTTGAAATGTTTGTTTTATGTAAATTTAGGTAGGATAGACTCAAATTGTCCCCTGGCTAAGAAAGTGGCACCATTTTTCTTCATTTCCCAGTTTGGCCTAGTTGTGTATTTTGTTTCATATGTTATAACCAAGGGATTCTGAAGCTGGAATATGCTATCTACGTGGGTTTGCTGTCTTCTTGCAGAAATAGCCCTAAGTCCTTGGAAATACATGATGTCTGAACTCTTTCTCAGAGGCTCTCAGAGAAGTACCAGTCTCTCCAGCGTTCAGTCTCTTGTCATGCACATCTTTTTCTCCCTCTTTTCTTTTCATCTAATATGAAACAGATCTTTTTCTTAAGCTGCTTTGCTAACATGCTTAATGTTTTAGGATACTAATTTATACCTATTTGAATATAAGCTGATTGTTCTTATTATCTTTGCTAAATGTCCTGACTGCCTT
This sequence comes from Vulpes vulpes, assembly GCF_048418805.1. Taxonomy (NCBI): domain Eukaryota; kingdom Metazoa; phylum Chordata; class Mammalia; order Carnivora; family Canidae; genus Vulpes; species Vulpes vulpes. The sequence continues at coordinate 118,022,181 of NC_132793.1, read as the reverse complement.
TGTTTTATTAGTTAATTGTGTTGTCCTAACAATGGTATTATATATCAGTGAATTAACATCACAGAACTGTATTCCTTGGAAAGATTATGAGGTCTTTGATTTTGGATTGGACCAGTGACACAAGTGGCCCAAACACATGTTCTTCTACTAAAGCAATTCAGTAAATATTGATGGACATCTGAGACTGTGTGCCAGTCATTGTGCTGAGGATTGAAGATACCAAACACGTGGGTGAGATGAAGTGTTTCAAAGTACAGCGAGTCTAGGAGGGAAACCTTGCTGATATACTGGCAGTAGTGTCATCATTGTGTGGGGTTTATTATCTTTATTGGTCTTGTTATCCACTCTTTGCAAGGAAGTAGAAGAGTCACTTTGACCCTTTTTGCTTTTCTTTACTTTCTGCAAGTGGTTCTCTCCACTTTTTATTCTTTCAGAAAAAAAAAAAAAGCTTCCAAATTTAGAGAAGATGTATATAAATGAGTGTAACTTTACGGTGACAAACAGTATGCACTGAGGTTCTATGGAACCAGAGTTAAGTTTGAATTTCCTTGTTAATATTGTTTTTAAACTTGTAGGTGACTTTTTTTTAGTAAGTAGAAAGAACCCACAGCATCTGTCCAGTTCCAGGAATTAGTAATCATACCTCTCTTTGACACATATCCTATACCTTCACATGTAAACACCTAGAAATATGCTCTTGGCTGTGATGGTATATTGACTTCCTATATTCTTGTGTCTAGAAGAGAAAGTGAATCTTAGTTTAACTCAGCAGGGACAATACAAATTTCATTCTAGGCACAGGAGATTTATCTCAGGATGGTATGACAAGGTGATTCTGATGATCAGTGGACACCTCTTTTATTGGCAGATTTTATAAGTTCTAGTATGATAGGCAATATAGACAGTACTTAAGAACAAAGATTCCGGAGCCAGATTAACTAACTGGGTTTTAATCCAGGTATGCTGCATGTTAGCTAAGTGACATTGGGAACAGTATTGAAGTCTTTGTGCCTCAGTTTCATCATGTGTAAATGGGTAATAGTGCTATTTACCTCATAAAGTTGTTAGAATTCAGTGAGTTAATATTCGTAGGACAGTAAACACCACCTGGTGCATAGTGTTCTATGAGCGCCCTTGAATGAGTGTTCTGTTGTCTGTTGATGCTTTTGGCATTAATAACAGAATAACAAAGAACATTTCTGGTTCTGGGGCCTTATGAGTCAGTGCTGAATACGTTGAACAGTGACTTCATTTTTTTCTAGTTTTCTTTAGCACTTCCCCTCCTCTCCACTCCTTAACATATTGCTCCACTGATAATGTGTTATAAACATCTTAGAAATTAGAAATCTGTGCTGTTTATTGGCATATTGTTTGATAATCCTGGCAATTCAGCCTGAGCCTCAGAGCTAAATCAGAGGTCACACTATCATAAACCTTAATGAAAGAGGCCTTCTTGTATAGATCCTGGGGGGCTTGGGTGGGGGTGTCATGGCTTCTTCACAGCTCTCCTGGCTCTGTGGGGCCTGAGAGGGAGTCTGGGTGATTGTTCTCTTGCGTGTCTGTGATCATGCATTCATACAGCCAGTCTGGGTCATAGCGGATCCGGGGTGGCAGGCCCAACCACAATCTTCAGACATTGTGCTGCTCGACACGCTGGTTTTATGCATTTCATTTATGTGTAAAACATAAAGAAGCCAGTTCTCACATTGGCCAAGCACTCTGTGAAGCCGTCTCGGATATAGACTGACTTGCCTTGGCGTGGGAGGGGACCTTCTCTCTACCTCCTGCAAAAGGCATGTAAGTCCCCGCTTCACACACCCTTCATCTAGCTCTTTGAGCATCTGTTCTTTGCATACCGTAAGTGCTCAAGGCTTATAGAATTGGAGTCTTCACACCACACCATGGTTTAATGTGGCTGGTGGTCAAGTTTTTAAAATTCCAAACCCATGGTGGTGCTACAGTTATTTAGCATGGAAAGGGTTAGAGATAAAACGTCAGCATTTCTGCCCACTGTTGTGTAGGGCAGCATCATGTGAGGCTTAGAATGACACTCCAAGCTGATTTTAAAATAGCACACTTACCCCAGGCCCAGCTCCTCCTCCCCAGCATGAGGCTTGGGCTCGCTCCGTGGGAGGTGTGGGAGCATGGACATTGGATTGCAACCCAGCAAGCCTGCAAAAGGATGGCAGTGAGGAGTTGCCATGGGTGAAGCTGATGGGATGACTGGCAAGGGCTGCATTTAGGAGCCACTCAAGCTGAAGAAACTGCAGGACTTGCTGCTGGATTGGCTGGAGTAGTTTAGGAGGAAGCAATGATGGATCAGCCATGGGCTTTCCTAACCACTCCCCAGCTCATGCAGGAACGGGCGGCCACCACAGGATATCCCCAGGCTGTGTTCTGAGACGAGGGATGACCGGGATGTGAGTGGGATGTGAGTGGCCTCGGCGGGTTTTAGATGCTGCTTCACCTTTTTGCCTAGGTCTCTGTTTTCCCCCAGACCTCACTGCCAGGGCTGCTGTTGAAGAAATCAGGGTTCATTTCAGGTCAGCGGTGGCTTCGGACAGGCCCTCTGGCTCTCAGTTTCTTCATTTTGAGAATGTAAAGAATAAATGGGAAAAAAAGGGGAGAAATCTTGTTTTTGAAAGTATTACAAAGATGTTGATGAAGGTGCACTTATTTAAAGAAATGTAATTCAATTATAGGAGTTTTTAAAACCACATAATCTGATTATCACAGATGTCCTCCTTCACCATCCCAGTGTTTTAGATGTATAGTTTTCAAGCCTGTAGTGTGTCTATTGACAGCACCACTATGCTCTGTCATTTTTTTAAAAGATGTATTTATTTGAAAGAGAGCGCATGCGCAGGGCAGGGAGTGGGGGGGGGGGGGTTTGCAGAGGGAGAAAGTAGAACCTCAAGCAGACTTCCTGCCAAGCAAGAAATCCGTAGCAGAGCTCCATCTCAAGACCCTGAGACCATGATCTAAACTGAAATCAAGAGTTGGACGCCCAACCGATGGAGCCACTCAGGCGCCCCTGTGCTCTGTCATTTTATTTTGAACTATTGTATCTGTTTTGACTTGTTCTATTTCTTTCCACTAGGGTACTATGAGAATCTCCTTTTAAAAAATTTTTTTACTTGTTACAGTTTATTCAACAGATTATTTTCCCTAAAAATGAATTTTATTATTATTGTTTTCCTATTTGTAAAAGGTTACCATTTTTTTTGCATTTAAATATACGATTTAAATATGAAAGGAAAATGGGCAGCCCGCGTGGCTCAGCGGTGTGGCTCAGCGGTTTAGCGCTACGTTCAGCCTGGGGGTGTGATCCTGGAGACCCAGGATCCAGTCCCACATTGGGCTGGCTCCCTGTGTGGAGCCTGCTTCTCCTTCTGTCTGTGTCTCTGCCTCTCTCTCTCTCTGTATCTCTCATGAATAAATAAAATCGTAAGTAAATAAATAAGAAAGGAAGAAAGAAGAAAAGCTGTCATCTTCTGTCACTTCTGTGTAAGAGAACATTTAACACTGTTGGCTTGCAGCAAGTCCTTTGCTGGGCATTTAAGGCCTTCCAGCATTTGCATAGTATTTGTTAATATGCCAGGCATTTTTCTGAGCCCTTTGCAGAAAATAACCCATTTCATCCTCATGCACTCTGTGTGGTATGTACTATTATTTTTCCCCATTTTACAAATGGAGAAACTGAGGCAAAGATAGTTTAAGTCATTGGGGAACAGCCGCAGAGCTCATGACTGACTCCGAAGTCCTCTTTCCTATGCTCCTACCATCAGTGGTTCTTGGCCTTGCTCGTACGTTAGAATCATCTGGATAGCTTGTGGAGAGAGACATAAATTTTACCAGGTTGTATCTAAGGCCAGTGAAGTCTTTTCCTCTTCTCCCTGTTTCCCAGTTCCCAGGTCACCCCCTCCCTGTTTTTCCCGTCCAGTTTATGATTTCATGGCAGGTGTAGTGTTTTCAATGGCTTGTTATAATTAACCCCTTTATGGTTTAGCCCCTAAATGGGACCAGGGGAGAGGGACATGCTTCTCGCCTGTGTGCATCCCACCTGGCACAGTGTTTTATACACACAAAGCACTGGATTACAGTTTCTCAGTGGGAGATTCAGTATATTGTTGTTTCGTGGCAGAGGAGAGCCCATGATGTATGGAAAGAGCATGAGTAGTTAATTGGACTGATCTAATTTTACATCTCTAGCTTATCTGAGCCTCAGTTTTCTTACTGATAAAATGACAAAGGTGATAATATTAGAGGATTGTTGTGAAGATTAAGTATGTGAAAATATAGAATGCGTACAGTAGGTTACTAGAAGTAAATGCCGGGGGTACCTGGGTGGCTCTGTCAGTTAAGCGGCCCACTCTTGATTTTGGCTCAGGTCATGATTTCAGGGTTGTGGGATCGAGCCCCGAGTTGGGCTCCGTGCTCAGTGTGGAGCCTGCTTGAGATTCCCTACCTCTCCTTTTGTCCTTCCCCTCCCAAAAGATATTAAAGAAATAAATGCAAAATTATTTTCCTTGTATATTAAATTCTAGTTAACCATAAAACTGGGATGTGAACACTTGCTTGAAAATACACTATTCAGTTTCTAGTCAAATTCAAAAAATCATGGAATTTCTGGAGCTCAAATAGACCTTAAGGATTAGGGAATGCAATCTTGTCCTTTTTCAAGAAAGGGAACTGAAGCATAAACAAGTGACTTGACCAGGGGCATGGAGTGAGCCCAGATCATGCTTTGCATGGAACACTCCTGTATCCCGGTATACAAACAGGTGTTTAACAAAGACTTTCTGACTGCTGGGATTATTGCTCCTTTTTACTTAATAACATTTGCATTATTGCCTCCATCCATTCTTGTTTGTCTTCTGTAACCTTTCAAAACAATTTTGCGGGCCTAGAATATTTGATCCAGAGGCAGAGTTTTTGGCTGTTAGGTAAAGTCCTAAAGGAAGCTGCCATGGGACATGGAGTTAAGGAGGTAGGAGAAAGAGCATATATTTCCATGTTGATTTTTCTTACATGAGAGAGAGAAGAGCCAAGAACATACCAACAAAACAGTGGTTAAGCCCATGAACCTCTTTCCAGTTCTTGTGTATTCTGTGAAAATGGGGTTCTTGTTTCTTTCATAAGTTCTTGCACGTGTAAGGTTAAAAGCAGAGGGGAAAGGAAGGTATTACAATTCTACCTCAAGTAGACATTGAGATTTTGTCTTTACTAATACTGTTAAAGCTTCAAAATGGCATTATGCTTTGAGAATATTTTTAAACTGAACATCATTTTCTACTGATACTTTAGAATAGATGTTTAGATTTTCTGTCCTTGTCAATGACTGTAATTTGAATTAAAAGTGAAACCAGTTCATTGACACGTACTATATATTATTTAATTTGGGGCCTGGTTGCTAGAGGGGATGTGCCGCCTTCAATGAAGATGGTAAAATGTGTCATTTTCTAATGCGCAATCAAAATTCCTGACCCCTGTGCCCATTGCTGTGCCCCGTCTCCCTCCCCTGCCGTTGACGCACACCCCCCTGCCCTGGAAAGAGTATTTAGAATCCCCAAGATGAACGCACTCTGGTGTCCAATGCAGTGGAAACCACCTATCCATATCATTTATAATTCCTTATCATTTTCTATGCCATTTTGCAACCTATTACCTATACAAGACATCTTAACTCTCTTAAAACGCTTAGGGGATTTTTCCCTTGTAGGACTGTGAAATTAGCTATGAACAGCTTGGGGAGTAAATGCCGGTGTCTTTTCCAAAAAGTGGATTGCTTAGAGAAAATGATACATGTTTAGCATCCTTAGCAGTGCCTAAACTCACTTGGAGAGACACCTATTCCAGATCTATTCAGAGACTTTGATTGTCAGCAGAAGCGTTTATAGCTTGCACTTTACTTGGTGTTTACAACATACTGTATGAGAACTTTACAAATCTGTTTCCTGATTCTACACTAAGCTCTTAATCTTTTCTGTATTTATCTTAGTTTTCTAAAATAAAAAGTCCAAATGAATGGGTTTTAGAAAATATAGTGGAAACAGAATGTGGCTTATATTTTAAAAATATTCATTATGCAGCAAAAACTTTGAAGCTATAAAATTTAAATCTCGTTGAAAGTTCACCAGATTTCTTCAAAACCTGAGTTTCATAAACCTTGAAACGTTTGACATTTTACAAAGTTTGTGGAGCTTGTCTTGACCGTCCCTCAAAGGCACACGTTCTCCCAGGGGGCTGGGGAAGAAAGCATCCTGCCGGGGAGAACACTGCCGTCTCCCCAGACGTCCCTGACTGGCTTCTAAATCTGAGCTAAACTTCGTAGTCAGATGGTGAAAGAATTCAGAACTTATCTCTATTTCAGTGCGTGTGAAATAGAGTGATAGTCATCACAGGGTGAAGTTTGAGTTATGAGGTGTTGATGAGTCTTCATATGAAGGCACAGTGAGTAATATTTCCAGTTTCCTGATGAAAACAGAGTGAGTTCTGCTGGGAGTGGTTCTCCTAATTTTTCCTGTTAAATTCTTTGCTTGCTCTTTTTATACCCACAGTTAGATAATATACAAATAGGGTTTGGATTCTATGTGTTTCACTTTCTCTTCTTACCAGAAGTTTTTAGTGGATATATTCCCTGAGCAAATCCTTTCCAACAAAGTATTTAACTTTGTATGCACATGAATTCGAGAGCCAATTAAACATGTCTTTGATTAATTTATCACAAAGAATGCTACCTTGAGTTAAAACAATTCTACTCTATGGAGAGAGGTCTTTCTGTTCAAAAGAGGGTCCTTATTTCTAAAGAGCAGAGCTCTGATTTTAATTAAATAAGGAGCATTTTATGCAATTTTTTTCTAAAGCTTAAGATTAATTTCTATGGTTACTAGGGATATAAATCTCTAGATTGCTTTAAAACAAAGATTTTTGTTCAGGAGAGAATTGACAGCTCCCTTTAAGAGAAGCTATTACTTAATTTTACTTTCCTAAGTTTAAACACATAAAAATATTTGTAATGATACCCCAAAGGCATCATAAAAATGTAAAATAATTGTACTCTAAAATATCTAAAATTACAGGAAATAGACCTCATTTTAAAAAATGAACTGGGATTCATGGCTGGGGAACTGGGGTGTGACATACTTCAAACCCAGAATCTCTTGTCAGGAGACTTTTTTTTTTTTTTAATAGTAAAAAAGTCTTTTCTGTTGCCAGTCATACAAACTTTAAAATGTGTTCATTCTATTAGGAAATATTTCTTTATAGTTTTATTACCTTTAACATGTATTACTGTATTACATCTATGAATGCCTTAGATCCCCTTGGAGAGACAAATTTCTGTCTCTGGGATTAAATGACATCACTTAGCTTGTGGATTAACTATATCACAGCCTTTAGACCGTTTTTAATGATGATTTGAAAAGCACAGGGCCCAGTTTTCTAAACAGCTTTGAACAAGGGCAGCACAAATAGTTTCTAGTATTTTACTTACCTAAAGTATACTTCCTCTCTCATAGATACTGTTAACTGATAAAGTGTTCCCAGGCAAAAGGTATGTCATATTTTGATAAATGTAGTGTAAAATCTATAGTAGAGGTGCTTACCGGTTAGAGAACCCCAAAATTTTAAGTAAATGAATTCATACTTTTCCCTCTTTCCTCCTTTAGTATTGTAGCATCAGATTTTATTTTTTTTATTTTATTTTTTTTTGCTATTTTCATTTACTAAAATTGTAATTGGGTCTTGCATAGCAAAATGTGTTCTGTTTATTAGGGAAAGTAAAATTAGATTTACAAAATATTCAGACTGAAGTTTTCAAAGAAATGGCATTTCATATGTAATATGAATGCTGTTGAGACTAGATATGCTTGTAGTTTAAAACATGCCTGATTCAGGAATGCTTTGCATTAAATGAGTTTATATTTTGAGAGCAAAACGGGGGAGATAGAAAATATTACCTCCTTTTTTTTTTTTTAAGCAACAAGAAAATTAAGTTGAGTGCAGATACTGAAAGTGCTGTAAGCTGAGTGAGCAACAAAAGTAAACACTGATTATTGCATATGTACATTTGGACCAGTTTACTTTTATCTTTCAAGCGAAACATTTCCCGCAGTTTTTGTGGGTTTTTATTTAAATTGGGAAAACTTTCGAAGTTTGTGGAAAAGTATAAATAAGTTTGCGAAAGGCATGATTAAGAGTCTGATAATAAACACGCAGGAAGTGAATTGGGGAAATTGACAGTCAGATGTGACATTTAATAATGTTTTCTCCCCAGACGCAGTTGCCGAGAGAGGGATGCAGGTTTCTGTGGCTCTGAAACAAACCTTTGGCTATAATTGAAAATAAGGGTTAAAGAGGAATTCTTCAATATGGATGACATTTTGCATTTTTTAAAGAGCCTTAGTGATTGTTACAGGAATCCCCAAAGTGCTTGTTTTCAACGATACGCACAGGCACAGAAATTACGTTTGTATTTATAGATTCCAACTAAAAAACAAAATACATACTTAGTTGCCAGGAAAATTTAAACAGGTTTTTGGATTTTTACAAAATAAGCATTACATTATTTATTAGTATATATGGAGATTCTTAATTTTGCAAGGAGGAAAATTTTTTTAGTTGGTTTAATTATTGAAATAGACCACAATCATAGTGTATAAATTAAAAAAAATTAAAAACCGTAATCTAAAATTTGTTTTAAATCTAATTATTAGGACATTGACCTCACAACTGCAAATTGGGCATTTTATTTTCAGTTGCTTATTGCCCCAGTTCTCGGGGAAATTTGTCCATTTTTTTATTGTAACTAAACTTTAAGTGTAGAAAGATAACACTTTACCAATCATTAATCATTCCGTATAGACACTTTTGAAATCGTACTCATCAGATACTAACGCGTAGTATAGAGTTTTCGAAGGGTTTCTTGAACACTATGAAGTTTTACTTTCCTTTTTTGGGTACACTGCTACATGTGTCCCTTTAAAGTGTGTATCCGTGTCTTTGGGGGACAGTTTGCGTTACATTTTGATGACAGTTTTATCGCTTACAAATTGTTATGTGATTTTAACTGAAATTTGTGTCTATGGTAAGAAAGGAAATTTGTATGTATGTGGTGTTTCAGATGCTTTACCTAATGATCTCAAAGACTGTTAAAAGGGATTTAAATAGTATATACCGGTTTTACTTTTAAAGCTTTCAAACTGAGTTCTGAATATAACATTCAGATATAAGACTTAAAAATTTTTGTGTACAAGTAAAGCAGTAAATCTTAAAAGTAGGATGAAGAGATACAATTTGATTTTTGAAATAAAAATCGGTAATACACAGGTTAGTATCTAACCATTAGTTTTCTAGGTTTTTATACATAGATTTTTCTCTAGCAAATGATTTCTTAGGAACTAAATTATTTTATGCTATATTGCACATTTAAGAATTTTATCAGGCTAGCCCCCATTTTATAAAACTTTGCAGTTAGCAATTTGTTAGTTTTTTTCTAAATCCTAGAAACAAGTCTATCTTATTTTCGTTTTTTTCAAGCAAAGAATTTTTGAATGTTTTGTAACTACTTGAAATAATATTTTCTGCCTTTTTTTGTTTTGTTTTTTTTTGCACGTGTACAGAAGTGCTTTAAGTTTCATGCCTTATTTACTCTGAAGAAGACCATAATGAAGGAAAGGAATCTATGCTTTTTGGAGGACAGGGAATGATGAAACAGGCCCTGGATTTTGCATGGAATTTGAACATTTATATTCTTGGTTGAGGCCAGCACGCTCTGCATTTTATTCCTATTCACTCAGTTGAAAGATGACTTTGGAGGAAAGGCGGGGTATCTTGTTACCAAACCCTCTTTCTCAGAGCTTCATGATAAAATGCACATTGAGTCCTTTGCTTTTGTTTTTACCAACAGGGGGGAAATGTTTTAGTAAAGCACTTACACTTTTGGAGTTTGAATATTATCAAGCAGTGTTTTCTGTTGAATGTAAATTATTGACATCTATCAAGTGGTATGGAAGTAGAGTGTATGTTCTCCCTTTGTACTGCCCATCATTGATTTCACTCTTCTCTTTGCTGATGTGAAGCAGAAACTGGACAAGGTAACAGTTTTGATGATGAGATTAGAGGTAGCCAGGCTGACTGTCTCCTGGCTTTTAGAGAACCTTATAAGCTCAGGGCCACCCCTTCCCCTTGTTTAGATATTACTTGCTCTTTTGAGTTTCAGATTACAGGAGCAATTGATCTGCATGACCTATCTTAAGAACTTCAACTTTGCAGTGGAAACTTAAACCAAATGTATATCCTCAAGAGACAAATCATCTTAAAGCCAGGCTGTTGTCATTTTGACGTACTGTACTGTTTGTGGAGCAACAGTGTGGTGCAGGGCACCACCTGGTGGACGGGAACAGTACTTGCTGTGATGGGTGGAGGATTTGGAGAACTGTTCTATGTTGATACAACTCTTGCCCTTGGCTTGCAAATAAGGGGTTTTATATTGTTCCCAGAGCATAATTTCTACCCAGAGCTAGGATCCCAGGAAAATTAAATTGAGATCAGGCTGTGATATGTCAGTTTTATTTGTGGTTTCCCACCCTCTGTAGGTGTACGTGCTGGTCCTGGTCATGTTCACAAATATTTTTTCCTTATAGTTAATATTATAATTCAAATAAGATTATTTTTAAAAAATGTCAGTAGGGCAGCATTTCATGCTTTTGAGTGCATATGTTTAACCTGAATAATAAAAATCTGCCTTTGGCCACAAACTCTATGCCCTTGCTAATCTGTTCACCTTTTGTGGAGCAGGTTGCTTTTGATTGCCAACTGTGTGCAGTTACTGGCTGGGGTGTGCTTCTGGTGTATACCAAAACATTTGTAAAAATTGTGAGAAAATTCACTAAGTTTTTTAAAAAACTTCTAATACATCATAACCATCAGTTGTAGGTGTAGCTGTTCCTTAATGTTTATTTTAGAATCACACATTCTTGATAGAATGTATCACTCATTCTGCAGACATTTGTGGAGCTAGGAGCCTTGCTAGGCTTCGGGAACCCAAAATGAACATGACACAGTTCTTTTTGGTCACACACTTTTAAAAAATCTTTTAGTTTTCACCACAAAAAGGAGTGACCTGGGATGGGGAATGCACTGCAGCAGAGTATAAATGTGTTTTATGTGCTGAGTATTTTCTGCCAGGGACTGGAAGAATTTAGAAGACGTTTAGCACCTACCTTTGAAGGAGCTGGTAAAGGAAACTGACAAATTGGCAGCTCTGTTCCTTCTACCTTGGTGTGTGGCCACTGGTAGAGGGCTGCACGGCAGCTCTTCTTTGGTCTGGTTCCTCAGGTTGAGTTTTAACATGGAAGAGCCCAAGTTTGCAGGTGCAGACTGACGAATTTAAGAGCATAGGCTTTCGAGCAACTTTTGGAGTACGAACCTTGGCTTTTCAACTTGCCAGAAGTCTGACATACAGCAGGTTCCTTGATGGTTCTGTGCCTCAGTTTCCTCAACTGTTTTTCATCTATTAAATGTAAGGGCTTAACACAGCGCCTAACACATAATAAACACTAAATGTTTATGACGCTGGTGACAACGATCCATTAGTCCCATCGCCACTTTTCTACCTGTTGTAAGGCAGACAAGTGGGTAGCTGTCCTGTGTTTCGTCCTTCACACCTGCAGGTCTCAGGGCCCATGCTGCCTCCACCCATCCCTTGGCTGACTGGTTAACATTACCATGCTAACAAATTCTGCAGAGCACCCAGCCACTGTGTCCTGGTGCCGAGCTGGAAGTGCTGCTTATGTGCATGATGTCTGCAGAAAGTTTGTACCCTTCTGTGTTTGAGTCTGTTGTGCCGTGTTTTATCATCAGAGGTTTTTAACCTGAGTTCCTGTGAGCCAAGACCCTCTGGAACTCAAAATGGTAAGCAGAAAATCTTTTTATATCTATATTTATTTTCTGTAGGAAAGAGACCAGATGCATAGCTTTTGTCAGGCTCAAAGGCATCTGCACCCTGTAAAAAGATAAAGAACTATAAATATTCATGATTCTTTCTGGGAGGGCAACTCAAGAAGTTAAGACTATAACGCCACCCCCCCCACCCCCCCATGAAACACAAATTTGAATTTTACACCATTTGTTTTGTAAGTTACATAAATAATTTTAAAGATAGAGTTGAGGTTTTAATTTGAGGAACTCAAATATAAATGGAGTGTCTTTTCCTCTTAGGCCTCTTGTCAAAGTTCCAAAGAGAACAGTAGGAGCCAGAAGTTAGGAGTACAGCTGTGCCACATACTAGTGAGGCCTTGAGCCCATCAGTGGCCTCTCCCATCTAGAAGGAGGGAATAACAATGATTCCACCTCAGAGCATTCTAGTGAGGATTAAGTGGAATCATCTGAACAAAACCCTGGTAGCTCTTCTTGGAGTCATAGTAAGTACTGCATGTTTGCTCTTACCATTTTGTTGCACATTTACCCAACAACATTTATAATATGTACACATGAGTTGCCTCTTCTAGTCCCTATTTTACCTACACCTTACTGAACAATTATAAATATTTCTAGTTTCTTATAATCAGACTTTCCAAGGTTCTCTAGCTGAATTGCCCTGCGTCAGAAAACCTGAATAAATGAGGATCCCAAGGACATAAATCCTTAGAGCTGAGAATCTGGGAAAGCATAAAAAGAGTCCAGCACACCTGCTCACAAGCACACTGGGTTTTCCAAAAGAGCAGAACAGATATGGGCTGTCTGTGGAGTGCAGGTATGCATGGAGGTTCCCAGAAAAAGCGTGTGGCCAATCAAGAGATGGCTCTTGGAGGATAGTACCTGTGTGGAGGAGCATACTGGGATGCAGGCAAGGGGCAGGCTGTGTGCTGAGGGTGCATTCCATGTAGACGGAACTGACGGGAGGGTAACCGTGTGCTTGGCAAGAAGGAAACGCCGATGTCAGCCATGCCTGTTGTCCTCTCTCTATGTGGGTGCCATAGGTGAGGAGGGTAGATGGGGCCTGGCACCCACTGTCCCTGAGCTGGTTTGTTTCCCCAGTGCCTCTTCTAAGAAGATCACCTTGCTCACTGCCTGGATTCTAGCACCTGGATTCTGGCATCTAAGCGTGAGCATTTGAGTTCTCTTCATGGCCCCTAAACTCAAACCAGCCGCTTCCTCTGATGCACAGCTGAAGAAACAGCCATCTATTCCAACTCTGGGGGGAAACGAGCTGTTTTGAACTTATTGGGAAAATGTGTGTTGGAACCCACTGTGGTCTCTCCTGTCGTATGGAGGGTGTGTGCCTCTCACCATATGCACTGAAGCTAAGCTTAAGGTAAGGTGCAGTCTGCTGTGAAGATGGTTGCGGGACAGTGCCATGAGGCCAAGTTCAGCCCTTTTCAGAAGCTGCTTGTATCCAGGTGGGTTGTCCCTCAGCCACTTCTCAGAAAGGCTTTTCCAGATGCCCCCCAGTACTGGCCTGGAGCCCACATCAGGTCGCCTCTGCCACTACACTCTGCTCTTTTTTCTGCTCTGTGCTCTTGCCTGCCTTTGCTCCTGACCCTGGAACATGTGGGGGCCCCCATTACCTTGGAGGCAGGTCACGGTGGGCTCTGTAGCCAGACTCTCTGGGACCACGTTGTGCTATGTCAGTGACCTGTTGTGGACCCTCTCTCCCGGCCTGTTTCCTTCTCCTTCCCTGGGGGCAGTACTGGTACCTACACCAGGGTGGTGATGTGAGGGTTAAGTAAGTTAACACATATGTCCAACTCCTAGTCAGGCCTGGCATGCAGTAAGCACTCCAGTAAATGGTGGTTCCTAGTGTGACTGCCACTTGTCCTTCAGTTATGCTGGATTTGTGCCAGATCCGTTTTATTTTTCCTTCTTCTGATCCTTTAGTTTTCCTCATGCCTCAGTCCTGCAACTCTGTGAGATGTTCTAGTCCTCCAGCATGACTTGGGTCTCCATAGCAACTCTTCTCTTCGCTGCCGCATGGTCCACAGTCCACACTGACCTGGCATCATGGCTGAGACCCAAACAGGGACGAGAGGGAAGCAAAAGAAGAAAACGCAATGTTTAGGCAGGACCAAATGCCTGACCTTTAGGGCATCAGACCCTTTACAGACACTGCTTTCATCAACAGCTTGTGGTCGCCTCTAGAGTCGTTATTTCGTTTATACAGCCAGAGGTTAAGGCTTGAAGAAGTTACGTCACTAGCACGAGACCATATCAGCAGTAACAAACAGAGCTGTGGCAGAGCTGGGATCTGAACTCACATCTATTTTGTCCATACTTGGATGACCAGGACTGGGGGAATGCAGCATCCATGCACATTCTCCATGCACACACTGCGCACATGGTCTCTGTACACAGGAATCTACACACACTATGCACACACTCTACACACACACAGTCTCTCTGCATATGCTGTACACAGTCTTTGCATACACAGTCTCTCTGCACATGCTCTAAACACACAATCCCTGCACACATTCTATGCACAGTCTGTGGCCCAGACGGGGTTTGGATGGGATCTGAAAAGCAGTGTGAAGCCATGTAAGATCCTTGGGTTGGAACTTCCTGTTCTGCTCACCCTCCTCCCTCACTCTCTTCTTCTTTATTACCTCTTATTGTGCCTCGTCCATTCTGAGTCTTACATATTTGTCAGGGGAACGAATGAAAGGTTTCCAGGCACACAGAAAAGAAAGTGATGATTAACTAGCATAGGTTCCCAAAGCAGGAGCCATACCCACCCTGCAGCCTCATTTGTGTGGGGTTGCTAGGCAGATAGGTGAGGGGAGGACCTGCTTTCAAAAGGCAGTTAGCAAAGTCTGTGTGATATTTTTGTGGAGGAAACATTGTTTTAAATGGACTAAAGATTTGGACTGTTGGGGCATCTGTGGCTGGTTGAGCAGGTTTTCCACAGGATGAGGAACTCTGTGCTTCTCTTTCAGCCCTGGTTTAAAATTTTTATTTATTTATTTATTTATTTATTTGTTTATTTATTTATTTATTTGTTATAGATGTCTTTAATGGCAGAATGATCAGAGTGGCGAATAACAGGAAGCCAGGGGAAAATAAAAATATAGGGAAGGCATAGATTATCGGCAGCAGTCATGGAAGAAATAATTTTAGTTGGTATGAAGTCAGCCTGACTCAGTGATGTGAAAGTGAGCATGCCCTCGGGTGGCATTAATAGAAGCCCAGAAGCTAGAAGAAGGAGGTGATACTTCTGCTGTCTTCTGCATTTCCTGCTGACGAATAGAATATTGAGTATGTTCTGGGAACCACATTTGACTTCTGAGGCCCATAAATTGCAACATTCAGAAGAGATTAAAGAAGGCTTGAGGGGATTGGGAATGTTTAGCATAGAGAAGACTCAGAGGGGTGGGGGTGGGGGGACATGATAGCTGAACATGGTTCACCGTGAAAAAGAACTTTGCATCGTTCCCACAGGAGACGGTGGGCTCCCCGCTGTCAGACAAAGCAGGTAAGTGTCGTCCAGGCCCTTTCTGGTCTTGAGAATTCAGAAAGGGAGAGATTTACTTGCTTTTTTTTACCCTGTGTATCATGTAGCATGTGTGTGGCCCAGAGAAAGGCCAGACGACCAGGAATGAATAGAGTTCGGAAATGGGAATGTGCCAGCAGTTCCACATGAGTTTGGGGAGCCAGAAGAATGGGCATTAAAATGTTTAATTAGGTTGAAGTGTGATCACGAAGACAAGGAAATGTAAAAGGGCAGTTGGGGCCAGAGAAATGAGAAGAAAGTAGGGAACATGATAGGCTTCTGCTGTTTTTTGAGGTTGAAGGAACCTAGACCTGTTTTAAAATGAGAGGTATACTGAGCTCCATGGGTCATTAAGCTCTGTATGGTGCTCTTCAGGTTTTGAGATTAGGTCCTGAGTTCTTTGATTGTCTCATTAACAATAAGAATGTAAGATTTTATTTTTTTTAATTTCTAAATTTTTTAAAGGAATAGAAGCTTAATATTAGAAGAAATGCTTTTTCAGGTTACTAATATGAGAAATTAGTCCACCAAATTCATCCCAACAAATGTCAATCATCTTTGTCTCCTAGTTTAACTATCCCCACTGTCTGCTACTCAAGACTGAAGCCAGAAGGGTGGAAATAGAAACATCAATCTATCTGCACTTTTGTGCACATATTTCTCATTCTCCATCTTCCATGTGTCTGTTTGTCTGTCTCAACACATTGCTAAATTCTGGAAACTGCAGTCCAGTAAGGTTGACATTGGTTCTCAACAAGAATCCAGAACACATTATTTAGCTACTGGTTACAGTTTTCTGTAGGTCTTGGTCGCCTGTGTCTTCTTTCTAACGAAGTTTCAAGACTGATGGAATATAGTACTTTATATATTGAACTAATGTTTACATATTCATATATTTGTATCTACATATATAATGTATATAATAACATATATCCATCCAACTAACATTTATGACATTTAGTTAATAGACACAGCGCACCCCAAGGAAGGTTTCATGCAGAGAAAGTGGGAGTGAACCGAGAATGCCATGTGTTACTACCTCCTTAGGCACAGCACACTGGAGTAGAAGATTGGTGGAGGAGAAAGAAGACGCTGCAGGCAGAGAGAGCAGTAGGTGCCAAAGTGCTGAGGCAGCAAAGGGGAGGCTACATCAGGGAAAGGCTCTGTGGGTCCAGAATGTGGGGTGGCTGCAGGAAAGGCCAGAGGAGAGAGCGGTCGGTGGTTCAGTTCCTTTGGCAGATGTTGAACAAGCTAAAGGGATAGGCCTGGCTGACTGGTTTAATTTGTGGGGTAGAAAAGAGGGAAGAATCTGACATGACCTGGGACTTTCTAACTTGAGGACTTGAGAGCAACTCTTTCTCTTTGGGGGAACAGGAGCAGGAAGGACTGAGTAAGTCTGGAGGGTTGAGTGTGAGTGTTTGGCTAGTTGACACTCAGGGAAGCGCCAGCATGACTCATAGTGGAGGCTGGACACACTCTCCTGGAACATAGGGGCAAGGCAGAGGCTGGGGGCATGTGTTCTGTGGAGGGTAACTAGAGCTGTGGATGGGCATGAGTGAATCTAGCTGTGGTGTGTGAGGTGTTTGAGGGCCGAACCTAAGTACCTTTCCTGGGTTAGCAAAGTCAGAGGAGGCAGTGAATAAAGCTAAAGAAAATTTGCCAGAGTAAAGTTAAGAAGAGAACCTGGCAGGAGTGGGGTCCAGGAAGCAGAGGGAGGATGATGTTTCAGGAGGGGCGGAGGGGGGGTGGCATCAGAGTATGTGAGGATGGGCAGGGAGTGGCCAGAGCTCCTGCCATGACTGTCATCCCCGACCCCCCAGTGCCCCACAGTCACTGAAGGGTGGAATCCTACAGTAGAAATGGGGGGGGAGGGTGTTGGGGGAGTGCTGGGAGGGGCCCAGCCCATGGCGCTTGCTTCCTAAACAGTTGCTAAAAGAAAGAAAGAAAGCAAGAAAGGAACGGTTCATAGAGGCGGTCCCTTAGACCAACAGACCAGCTGCTGTGACCCAGGGGCGCCAATGGAATGTCTGTGGCATTGCCAGGCTCTTTTGTGGGTGACTAGTCAGTGGGGAGCTTCTCTCGTAGGGACCGACCAGGCTCAGACAGCCCCTGCTGTGACTGCTGCAGAGTCACGGTGCTCCAGAGGCGCCTTGGAGCTGAACTTTCAGCTGTAATTGGTATTGATGTATTTTCAATTATGACTGAAGGGCGTGGATTCAGAATTTAGTTAGCGGGCCTCCAAATGAAACTTGGGAACACAGTCCTTGTGAAAAATCATTTTAGCTTATCGGTAGTTGGCAAACATTTATACAGCAGTGGTTGTTCTGGCTGTGCCTTTGGCTGCATACTAAACTCAACAGCAAGCTGTGTCCACTGATTGAATGAAAAAAAAAATAATGATTTTGTGTTACAGGGAACTTTTTACAATATGCCAGAGGGACCTACTGGAGTCTCTTTAATCTTGAACAATGGTTGTTTCTTGCAGAGGCAAATTATGCAAATCGGTACTTAGTGTTTCATAATCAATCAGGTCTTTGTTGGAAGTGTTGTGAGTGCCAGCAGAACAGAATTCCTATCATGGGGCGGGGGTGGAGGGGGGGCTTGCAAGTCAGACCACTGCTGTGACCAGCAAAGGACACTTGTGACCGCTTTGAACTCTCCCTACAGTTAAAAGGCAGTCATCCTTTGAGAAGAATTCCACCATTTTGTACCAGGGTTTTGTTTTACAGTTTATCTTGCTCTGGGTAATTTACAAAACACCCGGGAAGGAGCCACTCACAGGACTGTTCTGTGGGTGACACACGTAAACAAAGCTGTGCCTGCCGCCTGGGGTGGCAGATGGCAGCCGTGCTTCTGGAGCTCCCTTTGCGTCCAACCTGCCTCAAGTGCAGGACTTTCATGTCTTCTTGGACTCTTCCAAGTGCATGTGTATATTTTCAAACAATGTCGTTTCAGCTTCGCTCTGCGAAGAATAATTAATCTTTAATAATCCTTTGATTCTAGATCAAAAAACAAAGAACTAGAGAAATCTTAAAAGCCCTTGGGGGAAGAAAGGATGATGTGTTTCAGAGTTCCTGTTATTACTACAGCTGCGGTGCTCGTGTTGCCATCTAGTGGACAATGTGAAGTATGAGCTAACTGGAATTTTACCCTGCTCTTAGGTTTTGAAAGGGAGAATCAATACAGTTCAGAAACTGAATCATTATTGAGGAATGGCTTTGGGCTGGGCGTATGCCTGAGCAGCTTACATCAGATAGACGTGAAAATGTTTCACAAGATGGTAAGGTCTCCAAAAGAGATCTGCTTGCAGGAGGGGGCCTTAACCAGGCCTGGAAGTGGCAGAGAAGACTTTCAGGATGTGTCTCACTTGAGCAGAGGAGTTGAGGCAGAAGACTGGGATTGAGTGGGGGGGGGGGGGGGGGGTCGGCTTCGAATCTGGAGATGTCCACAGGGAGAGGGACCCCAGGCCTCAGGCTTAAATTGGGCCTGCTTTGTCGATAATGAGGAGTCCGTGTAAACTTTTAGTCAGGAAGTTGGTAGGGAGATTTGCTTTTTAGTTGAAAAACATTTTTGATTGCAAAGGTTATAACATACTAATTGTAGAAAAATGTTGAAGTATAAAAAGATGTTAAGAAAGCGAAATCTCCAAATCTCACCAGCCAGACAACCATCAGTATTTTGATGAGCAATCTGTTAGGTTCCTGTCTGTGTGTATACAGCTTTAGGTGCTGTTTCCCATCTTTTCTGTAAATGGATCAGGCAGCGTGTGCTTCAGGCAAGCTTGTTTCCCTCCCCATCACCCCCCAACAGTATGCTTGTGGGAAAACAAGCCATGTCAGCAGCTCATACTCACCCAGAGTACCTCACATGATCTTACAGGTGTGCAGGTTGGGATGTTTTTGGTTTTGTTTGGTCCCTCCTAATAAAACCTTTATGTGTAAGGACAGGTGACGTGAACATCTTTTTTTCCCCTGTCACATGCATCTGATTTAGAAACCACACTGCTTTTATGGTAGATGGGTTTGGAGAATTTCAGTGTCTTGATGAGTTGGGTAATTAGTCTTATTTAAATGTAGCCACTTAAAAGTGAACTCAATTTATGTTCACTTGATCTTAGCCAAAAGGCCAAGAAGCAATTGTACTCAATTTATGTTAAAAAAAAAAAAAAAAAAAAAGGAGTGAAGGAATCAGATGAATATCTGTAGTTTAGAATGCTGTTCAAATCACTTCCTCAAGAAGCCAGATCCTGACTGATCCTGGAGTATGGCCGTTAGCTTTGTGCTGTCCCATAGCTGTAGCCCGTGCCTTTAACCCAAATAACTCAGTTCGGCATTGGGAATTTTTTATTTCAAAATGTCCCATCTACACTCATGGTAAAAGCAAATCTCACAGACCTGCCATGCTCAGATGGGCTGGCAGAGTCATCTGTGTGGGTGGATTTGCAGAGACTACAAGCACACAGGCTCTTGGTTTGGGAGTCACAATCTCCCACTTCTTTTAAACCATTTACGTGGAAGGTATACCTCCATATCTTCTCATTTGCGAGTTGGGATTATAATGGAACCTATCCTATAGGGTCGCTAGAAGTAAATGAGATAATGGGTGCATGGCATTTACATTGGTGGCTGCCACATAGTATGCACTCAATAAAAGCTGGCAGTTAGCTCATGCTACTACTGTTTTTTTAGAAATAATGTTTACCACCCTTTCTTTGTAGTGAAGCCCAGGGAGATTAAGCAACTTGCTCAGAATTTCAGTTGGCAAAGGTTAAGAGTTTAGGGGAGTTTATAAAAGCACCTCTTTCTTCTCAGCCCAATTTTGGAACCACCTGAAAGAGAAATATAGGAGTCAGAACATGAAAAAGCCACATGGGAAACCTGGCTTTAGATTTATAGCCAAATACAGGGTAGCTTGGGTCAGAATATATCCTGTCTGTTGCCTGGCTGATGTGAACAGAGGAGAGAGCAAGGTGGAGCTGAACATGCTCATTCCTTACGATTCTCCAAATCATAAACCAGTTAACTTGCTCCTCCTCTCTCTGAGGCCAGGAGTATTGGTCCTGCTGCAGTCCCTGCACTTGAAGCCTGAGGAGTGGGGAATCAGAGTCTCCTTCAGCAGTGGGTGGTAAAGCAGAGGTCAGAACCCAAGAATTTCTGCCAACTCCCTGGATTTCTTACCCACCTCTTTTTTACCCAGCCCTGCACAGTCTTTTGCCCAGAGTCTGTTCCTTTGCCCATACCCTGCCTGAGCTGAAGATGGCTGTAGGAGAACTCAGATGTGGGGAAGGCAAGCACTCTGGGAGGTTGTCTTCGTTGTTCATTTAAGCCATGTTTTTGAGATAGTTTGATGATTTGATAATCAGAATGAACTGAGCACCATTGTACTGCTGGTCTTCCTGACCAGCCTGTCTCCTTGCTCATGTTTGTGGGCCTTCTCCTCCACATCTGGGTAGCTTTGCCGGCACCAAGCCTGCCATGCTGCGAAACACAAGGCACGGCAGTTGGCCTGGGAGGAGACAATGTGAGCCAGTGGAAACATTTTCTTTAGATAGATGACTATTCCTACTTTAGCATATAGATGACTTTTAAAATGAATACTATGTGTGGAAACCTTTCTTGCAGATCTTCCTGTATCCACTGTAGTCAAAAACATTTTTTTTAAAGATTTTATTTATTTATTTGACAGAGAGAGCAAGCAGGGGGAGCAGCAGAGGGAGAGGGAGAGGCAGGCTCTCTGCTGAGCAGGGAGCCCAATGTGGGGCTCCATCCCAGGACTCCAGGATCATGACCTGAGCCAAAGGCATACGCTCAACCAACTGAGCCACTCAGGTGCCCCCAAAAACACTTCTAAAATCAACATTGTACACAAATACTCTCACATAAAACCCAGCTTATATTGTGAAGAAAAACCTCAAACTTCATTAAGCTAAATATTTGTAGTCTTACTAGTCTTTTGACAGCATAATACAGGATAAGTAATTTCACTTTTGAGTCACACAGACCTGTGATCAGTTCCAGTTCTGCCTCTTGCATTGCCAGGTAGGATATAAGAATAAAGGATGAGCTTGACATTGCTCACTAGGACAGATGCTTCTCTTGGTTCCCAGTCATTCCCTTTATGGATATTATACTGGATGACCACAGTTGTGACCTGCCCACAATCTGTGCTTCAGCTTGAAGGTTGAGACCTCAGGCCTGATCCTTAGAATGCCTGGGCTCCATCCAGACTTCACTCCATGTGTCCCTAAACACATTATTTTTCTTGTCTCTGACTCCATTTTCTTACCCATAGGATAAGGCGTGATGGTGTTACCTATGATCATGCCTGGGAGAATTAGGTGAGCTCTGGGAATACTGCCTGGCACACCATCTCCTCTCAGTGAAGATTTTGTGGTTTTTGCTTTTTTGAAGGGGCATCAAACCTGGTAAATGGAACTTTAAGCAAAGATTGCAAGTACTTAGAAATAAAGTAGGTAGAGATTTTGCAATTTAGTTTTTGGTTCAAGTATGGATCATTACTAGTTTGAGAGCAGAAAATCTATACTTCCAAGTGACAAAGTATTTGGGGAAGAAAGTGCTAGGTGGGAGATTTTTAAAAATAGTGTTTTTATTAAGGGATATTTCAAATATACACTAAAGTAGACGGAATGGTATAAGGAACCCCCATGTACACACATGCTACATTTCCCAACTCATGACCCATCCTTCTTCATCTGATACTCCTTCTCTGCCATATTGTTCTGAAGCAAATCCCAAGTATCATATTTGACTTGTAAATTTTTCAGGATCTATCTCTAAAAGGTAAGAATTTTAAAAACAAAAATGTAAAAGTAATCATAATGCATACTATTATCACATCTAAGCAAAAATTCATTGTAGTTTCTTATTAAGTATTAAGTGGAGTCATTTTTTTTCTAACTGGTGAAATAACAGTACATAGTAGGCATTAGAGAACTTGAGTGAAAATAGAAAACACCAGCGTGTCCATTAGTTGAATGGTTCCAAGGGAGCCCGTGCAGGTTCAGTGTAGTCGGGGATTCCAGCCCTAGCTCTGTCGGCAATACCACCTCTCAAGAAAAATAACCTGTTTCAACAGGGTTGTTGTCAGAATTAAACAAAATGACCCGCTAAAAGTGACTGGTACAGTGCAGGTATTAAATAAATCTTGCCTTCCTTTCTTCTTTTCTCTTTTAGCTACAGTTCAATCCTTATTTTAAACTATAGTTTAGGTTGGAAATGAAGGACACATTTTGTAGAGTAAGTACAGCAGTGTAATAAAACCACAGCTCACAGCCATAAAGACTCTCCCATGGTGAGCTGACCGTCAGTCAGATGGACGATGATCAGCTTTGTGAGAGCAGGTCATCCCTCGTGAAGTGTGTTAGATCGCACATCTTCAGTAGATTTCACCTTCTGAACACACGCCACTGACTTTCCAGGAAAATTATTTGCACAGCTAGTGTGTTCCTCTTCCTTTGTTCACAGTTGTTGATGTTTAATTTTGTGATACCTTTGATACCTTTTTGATCCAACTCGCATGTCAGGAGTTATCAGATCTTGAAGCCATTTCTGTTCTGTTCTCAACCCCCACAAACTTTATTTTCCCCTCCTTTCCTCATCCAACATTTATTCACTACCGGAGATACAAAAACAAATAGGGCATAGATCTTGACCTCAAGGAACTCAACTGACATCTACAGATAAATGCTTCTAATGTTCTATGGAAAGTGCTGATGAGTATCTAGAAAATACTAAGGAAGATGTTAGGGAAGGCTTCGTGGAGGAGGTGACATTTAAGTGGAACCTGGAAGGATGCACAGGGCTTCTTCTGGTGGCATGGGGTTGAAATAAAGCTGTTCCAGGCAGAGGAAGAGCAATCAGGAAGGCACAGAGCTATGAAAATTATGGGTCCCTCATCTACTCGAGGCTGTGATGTGTCCCACAACATGGTTCGGCCCCTAGAAAACTCCCTGTTTTTAGCCCTTGCATTTTGTCATCCACTTGGTCCCACAGAGACTTTTCCAATGACCTCTTGCTTCTTCGCAGGACCTCTCCCTAACCTCCTCCCGCGTCATTCAGTGATACCAAAAAGAAATTGACACTAGTTGTAGATCTTTATGGGGCAATAAATCTTTCATTTTTCTCTGATTCCTTGTCAGACTTGACATTCCAGTGAATGGCCTTTCTCCTTTTAAGAGTAAGAGGCATTCTCTTTGGATTACACACATACAGGTGGTTCTTTTCAAGTTAGCACTGTGTGTGGAAGCATTCAAAATTTAAAGCATACAAATACTCAGCCTCTAAAACTTTGAAAACTTAAGGGCCATATCAGAATTGTATGAAATATAATATACTATCTTTAGCAGTTTATTCAAAAAATAGGACCAAGCACAACAGTAAACAGATCAGTTTGGCCAAGAATCTTTACAAAGATGATGGTGGTAGTCATGTGATTAAATTGCCAAATTGTTCATTATGAAGATAGCCCTATCATATAATGCTATTTGGGGCTTAAGGGTATCTATTTAGATAAATCAAAGACCTATTGAAATTTTTTTTCTTATTGATTTGTTGTGACTTTTTTGTGTGTATTTTAGGAGTCTAATAGAATTTCAAGGCTGCCGAATACCTACAGAAATTTTAATGCTCGTGTATTTCTTTTCATTTATACACTTGAAATATTTTGTTCATTATACTCATGTTAAGTATTGAGTTATTAACTCATGTTAAGTATTGAGTTAAGTATTGAGTTACTTAATGCTAAGTAATTACTTAGTATCTCTTAATTTATCAAGAATTCCATTTAATACTGAACAAGCTTTAGTTTGTTTTAATAAACTAATTTCATAGAAATTTGCCATCACAGAACACAAGAAATTGGGATCATATTTATTATACTTTAAGAGAAACCTCTTCTAATTATGTTTTTTGAGATGTCTGTGGGGCCTTCTTGCTCCTGGCACTCATCCCCTTGCACCATTCCATCCTGGTAGATTATAGCTAGCTAAAGGTAGGGGTAGAGGGCAATGAGGGATCCAGCCTATGTGTTAGATTCCTTTGGACTTGTTAAAAACTTTTTGTGGAAAGCTTTATGACTCCTAACAAAAAGCCTGTTAACCTACTTTGAATGTTTATGTCTCCCTACTACCCCTGCCCCCGCCCCAATGCATATGTTGAAGCCCTACATCCCAGTGTGATAGTGGTAGGAGGTGAGGCCTGTGGGAGGTGATTAGGTTGTGAATGAGATTAGCGCCCTTGTAAGAAGAGACATGAGAGAGGTAACACCTCTCCACCTTGTGGGATTGCAGCAAGAAGGCAGCTATTTGCAGACCAGGAAGAGGGCTCTCAACCACATCCCAGGAAATCTCCTGGCCCTTGATCTAGGACTTTCCAGTCTCCAGAACTGTGATACTGTATTGTCCTGTAAGCCACACAGGCTGTGGGATTTTGTTAACAGCAGCTTAAACTGAGACAAGGTGTATGAGTTTCTTCTTGCTGCTGTAACAAATTACCATAAGCCCAGTGGCTTAAAACAACAAAAATTTATTATCTTATGATTTTGTAGACAGAGGTCTTTCTTCCTAGGCTGAAATCCAGGTGTTGGCAGGACTGTGTTCTTTTCTGGGGAGACTGTAGAAAAGAATCTATTTCCTTCCCTTTCCTAATTTTTAGCAGCTGACCACGTTCCTTGGCTCTTCCCCTCTATCTTCAAAGCAGGCAGCATTAGATTGAGTCCTTCTCCCATTTCATGACACTCCCTCTGTCGCCGGCCTCCCTCTTCCATGTTTAAGGATGCTTGTGAAATTACAGGGCCTGCAGACCTGGAAAATTCAGGATAATCTCCCTTAAAATTTTATGATCAACCGACAAGCAACTGTAATTCCATCTGCTACATTAATTCTCCTTTAGTCTGTCACATAATACATCCACAGGTTCCAGGGATTACACCTTGGACATCTTTGGGGGAGAGAGTGGCATTACACTGCCTACAACAGTAAATGTAATCCTTTGGGGGTTATTTGGTACCCATTGTTTATTCAACATACAATGAAAGTTTTTGAGGCTCTGCTTTGCTCTAGAATCTGTGCCTGACGAGTTATGGGTAAGAGAAACAGCCTCTCACCTTCCAGGAGCTGGCCGTCTGGTATAGGGAAATCTGTCTAAAGCTAGTCATTGGGGGCAGCCCTGATGGCCAGCTGTTTGGCGCCTCCTTCAGCCTGGGGTATGATCCTGGAGACCCGGGATCAAGTCCCGTGTCAGGCTTCCTGCATGGAGCCTGCTTCTCTCTCTGCCTGTGTCTCTGCCTCTCTTTCTCTGTGTCTGTCATGAACAAATAAAATCTTAAATAAATAAATAAATAAATAAAGCTAGTCATTGTGGTCCCCTGAGGAAGGGTTGCTGAAATAGGTACATGTGCCACATTCTGTAGGTGATGAGGTCTGGCTGTGCCTGGGGATGCAGAGTTGGGAGGAAAAGAGCATCTTGAAAGAGGAGACGTTTGCGAAGGAGGGAGGTGGGTCTCCAGGGAAGGGGAGAGCCATCTGGGTGTGTGTGTAGGGGAGCCCTGGGACCTGGAGCCTGGTGGGGAGTGTGGCTACACGGGATCTTTAGAGCCAGACTGTGAAGGGCCTTGAGGGCTTTATGGGAGTTGGACTTGACCCCATTGTTTAGGCCTGGAGATGACTGCTGACAGAGCTACTTCCTTTGGCTGCAGCGTATTTTAAATCCAGAATCCACCACTGCCAAATGTACTAAAGCCATCCACTTGACTCCTGTGTACTGTTTACCTGGCCCCTTGTCAGTACGGCTTGGGGAAGAAGATAGAAACACTGAAAGTTTAAAACAGGAGAATAACAAATCAAATCTTATATGTGGTACAGTAAACACCTTGTTTGTACTTCCCTTAAATATTTTCCTCACTGTCTTAGAAATCAGATTGTATAATGCAGTTTAAGTGGAAAATAGGAATAAGGGTGTGAGGAAGGCAGCTATGTTGTCCAGGAAAACATGCTGAATTTGAACTCGGACTGTCCTGAGTTTACCGTTAAGCTCTGCCACGTGCTCTGTGTGTCTCAATTTGGATGAATCACTTAGCTTCTGTGAGGTTCACTTTCCCAAACTGGTTAACATTGGAGAGCAGTGCTGCCCGTGCTCACAACAGGGCCCTGGGGGAGAGAACGAGGTTGTGTGAGTGAGTGTACCTCACGAGGCCAGGGATGTCAGGCAGACTCTAAACCCTTGTTTGTTACCTGGTAAATAAGTGAATTTAAGGCCATACTTCATTTTTAGTTTGATTCCTGCTCTTCAGGTGCCTGAAGGTACTTTTCTGAACCATATTTATTATTTATCTAGAATTTGTGGAAAATTTAACGGAACCCTTATTGACTTATCTCCAGACAAACGCTGAATGCTTCCCTTGTGATAAATACTGTCTTTGTACTTAGACATAGACTGGTTCCACAGATACTTAGTGACCACCCCTGGATCCTATGTTGTGCTTAGAACTTTGGGGAAGCAGCCCCGCCTGTGCCCACATGGTTCATCGTCCCACTGACAGAGAAGCCAGAAGACGTGGCCATGTGTAATTTAGTGCCATGTGAGTGGTATACAAGTGCTTTCAAGTTGAGAGCAAAGTGAAACTTAGCCTGACCTGGCCTTGACAGAAAAACTTTCATGGAAAAGATGAAAGTTCAGAGGACCCTTCGAGGCTGGGGTTATATATGTTTGGAATAAGTACAAAGAACATTAGGCAGAAGCTAGTGTAAGCAGTGGTCAAAGGACAGAGCTGGCCACTGGTTTAATCAATCATTCTTTCCTTCTGGAAACACTTTTGTCTTTGTCAACCATGGTTGTAGTTTTATTCCTACCTCTTTTTATTTTATTTTACTAATTTTTTTTTTAAAGATTTTATTTCTTTATTCATGATAGTCACACAGAGAGAGACAGAGAGGCAGAGACACAGGCAGAGGGAGAAGCAGGCTCCATGCAGGAGCCTGACATGGGATTCGATCCCAGGTCTCCAGGATTGTGCCCCGGGCCAAAGGCAGGCGCCAAACCGCTGCGCCGCCCAGGGATCATCCCTTATTTTACTAATTTTGTAATCCCTATCTCCACATGTAGTACCTGACACATGGGAGGTGCTACTGAGTGGGGTTTTATTATACTAGATACCAGCGGTCACAAATACAGTCCTTTGTACCTTTGTGTTTGTTCATCTGTGGAAGTTGGCCATTGGGAAGATGGAGGTTTGCTGTGTAGGGATCTGTCATTGCCCCTGAAGCTTTTAACTGCTGCTCTGTGGAGCCCTGTCTATAAACTTGACATCTTCAGCCTTAGAATCCATCCTCAGAACACTCTCAAGGAGGACTATCTATCTATAAAATTTTAGTTATGACACTTGAAAGGAATTTGTCTTTACTGAGCACATGCTATATAGTTACTAGACATGCATTATCTCATATAATCTTGAAGTTCCATAGAGATCATCTCTTCCTAACGTTTTAGATCCTATCACAACACTTACGGGAAGAAGGAACTGTCAGTGAGAGACCAAAGCCCAGGAATTTGGGAGTTAACCAACTAGTTAATGATGACAGATGACCCTTGAACAACATGGATTTGAATTGCATGGGTCTACATACACGTGGATTTTATTATGTTAAATGCAGTACAGTCCTGTAAATGGATTTTGTCTTCCTTATGATTTTCTTAGTAACATTTTTTTTTCTCTAGCTTGCTTTATTACGAGAATACAGTATATAATACATATACAAAATACGTGTTAACTGCTTAGGTTATTGGTAAGGCTTCCAGTCAATAGGGTAATAAAGTTTTTGGGGAGTCAAAAGTTATATAAGGAATTTTCTACTGGTAGGGGGAGTTGGTGCCCATCACTCCCACATTGTTGAAGGCTCAACTATATATGAGAAGCCCAAACCAAAGTTGCCCAGTTTGTAGCTTCAAAATTTGTCTACAACCTGTATTCTATCCTCTATTAATTTAAAATTTATTGCAGGTAAGTGTAACATGCCTATCTATATAAATTATTTGCTTTCTTTTAATTCTAGATTTCGCACATTGGCAAACTGAGAGATTTTCTTCTGGAGCACAGGAAAGATTATATTAATGCTTATAGGTAAGTGCATACTTTTTACCATGGCTTTGGTAACTGAGTTCTTTCCCATACCTATATTCCTTTTGAGCCTTTTGTCCTTACTTTTTACTTGCCCACCCAGAGTTGTAGAGGGGAGGGTCAGTTTAGTGGTGTTTTCTGCAGAGCAGAAAGGAGCTCATGTATCCTGGGTAGGCTCTGCTATCCTGCACACCCTTGAGGTCACGATATCCCCACAGCATAATCTAATATGCTGATGCCCCCCACGTTTGTATCTCTACATGTACTGTATACGTTGTGAAACACATAGACGTGAATAAGACACAGTTTCTCAGTATGTGCTTATTGAACAAGTGATAGGATGATGCAGGTCATATAAATGTGCATGACAAGAACTCTTAATCTAGAGAGAGTTTGGTTTGGATGCTTTTTCAAAAGACAGAAAGCATTTTGATGGAGACTTCTAGAATAGTTTCCAGAATAAGACTCCAGCTCTCAACAGATACAGGAGCATTACAGGGAAATCTCTTGTCGCCTGGGCTTTCTGGACCTTCATTTGCACCTGGTGATGGTGCAGCCCGTCTACCGTAGGACTCAGCCTCAAGGGTACTGTGTGAATTAATGAGAAGGTTGGGTGGGATATATGAAATGTCATCATAGGCAACTTTATACTTCTAAGTGTATTTCATTTGTATAATTTTGGAATGTAGTAAAATTATTACTCTTAGTGCATACTGCCAAGATGACCTTATTTTTGAGTTCTCAGTTAAATTAATAGCTCAACACTAGATGGCAGTGTAAATTTCATTTCCAGAGGTGTGTATGTATCAAGGACTAATTTTATGGTTCATGAAAATGGAAGCTATAGTCATTTTGAAAAACTTAAACAAAATTGGCATAAACCTCTCTGTCCAGTTCCTTCCTTGAGTAACTGACAACTTAGGTTACACCAGTGGTTGTAGAGGCCTTTCCTGGAAATCCATGGTTAACTTCCCTTT
The DNA here is from genome assembly GCF_048418805.1 of Vulpes vulpes. NCBI lineage: Eukaryota > Metazoa > Chordata > Mammalia > Carnivora > Canidae > Vulpes > Vulpes vulpes. The sequence continues at coordinate 117,992,583 of NC_132793.1, read as the reverse complement.
GCCTTGAAAAGGTATCCAACAAGGCAAGTGTGTTAAAGGTCGGTTTGATTCAAGCCACCCCACTCCCTCGTTATCCACTTGTGAGCCTGAGAAAGTCCTTAATCTGTAAAACCGATGTCTTCTCCAAACCAGGGGTTTAACAGTGTCCACCTTGGCTGCCTGTTTCTGTACAGCCTGTGAACTAAGAATAGTTTTTACATTTTGAAATGGCTGGGGGAAAAGGGTAAGATTTTACTACATTTGAAAATTACATGAAATTCACATTTGAGTGTCCATAAATAAATTTTATTGGAATACCACCAAACCCTTTCATTGACATATTATCTCTGGCTGCTTTTGTACTACAGCAGCAGAATTAAATGATTGTGACAGACTACATGGCCTGCAAAGTCTAATGTATTTACTATTTGGCCCTTTTCAAAAAAAGCTTATAGAGTTCTGCTCTAAACAGAAGGGTTGATAATCCCTCACCAGCTAGTTGAGAGATTCACATAAGACAGTGAATTTCCATGCATTTGTAAGATTATTTTATAAGGGTGCTGTTCTGTAACTTTGCAGTAGTTTTAAACTTTTGATTATAATAGTGATATGAAGGCATTTACTTCTCGGCTCCCATACACTGTGTGTCTATGTTCCCAGACCACTCTGAGTCCTCTTCCTGATGTCACCCAGTATAGCTGGCATCTGGCCCAGGGCTTCCTCTTTCCCAGGTACCTGCAGCAGACATTCAGACTGACATTTGGGGTCTCCGAGGACTGGTGCTGCTCTACCATTTAGCTGGTCATGTGTCTTTTTGAGCATCAGATAGAGCTTTAGCTCCTGAGGCTTTCTTAGTCTTGACAGCTCTATTACCTTGTTATGGAAACTCAGTGTCCTATTCTTTAAAGCTATTCATTGCCAACTCATGCATTCTGAGTTCCACTCCTGCCCCTGTTAATGGTCCCTTTGACAGAGCGTGAGTTTGCGGGGGGCAGTCACACCTAAGTTCAGCCCTACTTCTGCCAGGTATTAGTCATGTCAGTGTCTAGAGCTCACTTCACATCTCATGCTTGTTTTCTTTTTTATACAATGTGGATGATGCCCTTATGAGGATTAGATGAGATGTGTTCAAGTTCCTAACACAGAGAAGTCCCTTGCTATGAAGAGTAACTGGACTGGAACCCCATGTGATCTGTGATGAAGTTATAGGGGTGGGCAGTTAAAAACTCACCTCTCCTTCCTGCCAGAGAGAGGTGGGAGGGAGGTGGGGGAGAAAGAGAGAACGAGAGAGAGAAAGAGAAAGAGAGAGAGAGAGATGGGATGATGCAGGGTTAAGTCAACATGATGGAGATGAACGAGTTATCAGCTTGCTCACTGATAAAATCTAGGGTGGCAGAGCTTAGGTCTGAGAGTGAGCCGCCTTATTGAAAGCTCCTGAATTAGACAGACTCACTCAGCCATTATACCCACTGAATGGTTGCAGTCCCTGGAGCATGGAGAGCCAGGGGCAGGCCCGTATACAGCATATGAGAGAGAAGAAGATCCCAGGGCTTCTGCTTTCTGTAAGCAAGCAGATTCCAGAGAGGAGAGAGAGCAAATAGCCATGGCTGGGTGCATGTGCATGTCCATGTCTGTGCCTGGTTCCTCTGCCAGCTTCCTGATCGGAAAAGGCGCCCTTCTCCCATGGGAGGGGGCTGGGGCAGGCACTTAGGGTGACACTAGGGAAGCTGATTGACACAGAAACACCCTAAGTGACTGGCATTCTCTCTGGATGGAGGATGGCTGCCCTTACTGGCCCTCATCAAGTCCCCCCAATCCCTTCCTAGACGGTGGTGGACAGTCTGCAGCCTGCCTTTACACCACCCCTGCCCCCAGTGTGCTATGCTGGCCATGGCCAGAACATTTTGGGTGGAATATGAACGTGGAATTGAAAGAAAAATTGCCTTCAGACTCATAAAGCTTTGTTAGTTTGACATAATTAGGAAGCTGTAATTTTTTCCATAATGTAGAGCTCAGACTTTATTGACCCATTTCATTCTTTTTTTTTTTTTTTTAGTAATGACATTTTACTAGAGCAGAACAGCATGCAATGGAGGTAGCCTCTGGCTGGATGTCTTGAATGATTTTAATTAAAAATAATGTCTCCACTTCTGGTAGATGTACCTTTTCTGCAATGTCTTGGCAACAAAACAATACTACTTGGGAGGAAAACTTCTTTGGTTTCTGTTTTTACTAATAGAATAACTATACTGTCAATTTCCAGCTTAAAAGGTTAATGTATAATGTTCCTAAAGGAACATCACCTTTTAATTGAGTGATCAGTTTTATCAAATTAACCTTTAGACCTTTTCAGTTTCACTGAGCTGAGTTTCCATTAAATCAAAATCTAGAGTAGGAGGATGTTAATCTAATGTTCTTGGAATTGGTCATTTGTAGGTCCATTCTGCCCACAGGGTGTATGTTCACTCAGAAGTGAGTACCCTTCTTGTTGATGTGTCCCTGACCCCTCTGGCCTCCCTTTCTGATGAGACTGGTTCTATGAGGAAGGAGTACAAGGCTGGAGCCCCCACTCCTCCCTGCTCTCCCTCCCATGCTCTGATGGGAGGAGGGATGGAGCACACACCTTTTGGAGGGCACATTCTGTTAGCATTACCAGCATTACCATGTTTGGCCAAACTAGTTCAGCAAACAATATGCTGGGGAGTGTTGGGATAGCAAACCACTTGTCTCCCGTCCAAGTTCTCCTGAGGGTGGGGCCATCTATTTCTGAGAACCCCAGGGGCTTCCTTCTGTCCTTCCCAGCTCTCCCCCAGAAAATGAGCAGCTGGATTTGGGGAGTGGGGAGGTGCCAGGGAGAAGAGGGGACCTACCTGGTAGCTGGGATGGAGAACTCACAGCTAACTCCTCCCTTTCTCTTGGGAGGGGCCTGCCATCAGGATGGATGCAGTGGCTTTTCCAGGGAAGGCTCAGGAAGAGCTTTGCAAGGGTGCCTACAGGTCTCGGGAGTGGGCTGAAATTGAGGGGGGAGGGGCCTCCTAAGGAGCATAGTTGCAGCCATGTATCAAGCCTGCTCTGCAGTCAGCCTCATGGATTGAGTCAGACTATTCAAAAAGTATTTGATTATGATGTACTGATTTATCAGCCTTGCAGATCCTAAGCATTGCTCTTGATGGGGACACAGCAGTGAACAGACAAAAGTCCTTGCCTTTGTGGAACTTACATTTTTGTGGGGGAAGACAGACAAAGAAAAAGTAAACTATGTGGAATGTTAGAGTTAGGTAAGGGCGAGGAGGAGGGGAAAGTGGCTAGAACATGTCAGAAAAGAGTTCTATAAAGGTAGGTTAGGGAAGGCCTCCTTAAGAAGGGGACACTTGGTAATCACCTAAAGGAAGTAAGGGATCAGTTTATGTAGATATCTGGGGGAAGAACAGTCCAGAAGAGGGCAGCCAGCAAGTATAAAGATCCTGATGTAGAAGCATGTCTAGAACATCACAGGAGCAGGCAAGACGACAGAGGGATTGGGGTGTAAGTGATGATGAGCTCAGAGAGACAGCAGGAGCCAGATCTTGTAGGTCATCTTAAAGATCTTGTCAATTTTGCAAGAACCTTGGCTTTTATTGCTAGGTGGGTCTTGTACAGAGTAGGAAGAGTGATAGGACATGACTGAGTCTGTGACAGGGTCAATACAGCTGGTATGTTAGGATAGGCTGCAGCAGCAGACACTCTGGGAAGCTATCGTTAAGTCCAGGTGAGGGATGTCAGTGCCATGACCAGAGACGTAACAGTGAAGAAATATTCTGAAGATAGAGCCAAAGAGATTTGTTAATGGATTAGACGGGAGCTGGGAGAGAAAAGCAGGGAAGGGGAGGATGTGAGGTGTGAGGCCTGAGCAGCTGGGAGGAACGGGAGTGCTGTCCTCATGGATGGAGAGGCCTGTAGCAGGTGCAGGTTTGAGGAGAGCAGGCCCAGGGCTCAGTGTGGGGGTGTATTCCTCAAGGTGAGTCTGACGTCTAGCTGGAAGTGTTGGGTAGACAGTTGGATATTCAGGTCTCAAATTCCAGGAGAGGTTCAGGCTGAGATAAAGTTTGAGACTTATAAGCATAAGGCTGGTATTTGTGCTGCTGAAGCTAGGAGACCAGACTGCCTCACCCAGCGAGCAGTGTTGACAGCAGAAATTCAGGGACCAAGCTATTAACTGACCATCTTTAAGTGTTCAGGGGGCTAAGAGGTGTCAACAAAAAGCCTGAACATGAGCAGTGAATGAAGTTGGAGGAAATCAGGAGAGTGGAGTCATTGAGGGCAGAGGAGGAACACAAGGCCAGGAGTGGAAGCCATCCACTCCATCTAGTGTGTTTAGAGTGACTGGGTAAGGGCTCAGCCAGTGTGGGGGCCCCGGATGTCCCTGGGAGTAAGGATGGTGGTGGAGTGAGGAGAGTGAAGCCTGTTTGGATTGGTCAGGAAAATGGAGAGTGGGATGCAAACTTGACAAGAGTCTTACCCAAATGAAGGGAGAGATTAGCAGTAGCTGGTAGGAGACATGGAGTTGAGAGGTTTGATTTTGTTTTGAGTTGAGAGAAATGACACCATGTTTGTTGGGAAAGATCCAGTAGACAGGGAAAAAAATGCTATTAGTAACGAGTACAAGCAGTGCTCACTATGTGCCGGCACTCTGGGCACCGCGTACATACCGCCCTCCTTTAAAGGTGGATGGCACAGGGGAGGGAAGTAGCATTGCGGGGCCGACCTGGGCCAGGTGGATAGCAGAGCCAGGAGGTGTGCATTTAGCCGTGGGCAGCAGAGAGAAGGCAATGTCCAGAGGAAGATGTCCAGAAGGCAGGCCCAGAGGAAGATGAGAGAGAGACTGGGGCTGTGCTCAGAGAGCAGGAAATGGTAACTACTCACCCTGAAGATGGAGCATAAATAAGGAGCTGGCAGTTTGAAGAGCACAGAAAAGACGAGGAACAGCCAGCCAGAAGCGTGAAAGGGCATGTGTGGCCGGGATATGCAGCACACTCGCCAAATGCCATTGGGGACCACCTGAGTTGAGTCTTATGATCAAGCCTATATTTTGATCTCTGTCAGTCCGATCCCTACTTGTTCCTGAAGTCAGCTAAACAGTGAGTGGTTGACTGGTGGTCCTCCATGCCCATGGCCTCTGGCTTTGACTCCACACAGTTCTGCTCTTGTGACTTCCCCCTCCTGGCCTCCCTCCTGGAACCAGACTTTGCCGAGTGGCCCTCTGGAGATTGGGATTAAAGTGGTCAGATCAATCAACAAAGATCCATGCAAGCAAGTCTTTTCTGAGTGCCCATTATGTGAAGGCAGTCAGTATGTGGGGTTGGTAGATGGCACTGGTGTCTCACTCTCTGTTGGGCTGTACCACGTGTCACAGGGACTCCCCTTTTTCCTTAGTAGATCATAGAATTTAGAGAGCCAGCCTTTGTTACTTAAAATTTCATTTCTCCAGATTTTATCACCAAATGGTTTGAAAAGTCCATTTGCCCTGGTTTCTTTTTTCAGAATGAAGTGTCAGTCATGGAACATTTGGTCTCCAGAGCATTACTTCTCTCCTTCTAAACTGCATTGTAAGGATAAGTGTTAATAGTGGTTTCTTTCTTTCATATTTCCAGTTCATTTTCTCTTTTTTATGTGTCCCTTGTTTCTATCGATGACTGCTGGTCTCCAGGATCTGATGATGCTGTGCCGTTTCTGAAAGTTTTATGTCTCAGATCCATCCCTTCTTTCCAGTCCCAGTTGACCACCACCCAGGCTCTGCCCTTGCTCCTTTCTTAAACTTCAGTCTAACAGAAATGCACCAGCCCCAACCCTTTACACAGCAGTTGGGAGACAGTTGCCTCGTTTTGGTACCCCATTGCCTGACCTTTCCCCTCTACTCCATCTAATGAGATTCTGCCATATTCATCTTCATCAGGCTCAGCCCTTCTGTAAGCTACAGAATGAAATTCCTTCAATGAGCTCCAGAGGCCCACCATTGCTCTGTCTGTCCTGTGCTCCGGCCAGGTAGAACCACGGACTGTTCTCCAGATAAGCTTCTCTCTCCTGATTCCAACCTGTTACTTACTAAGAGTGTCTACTCTTGGGATCCCTGGGTGGCGCAGCGGTTTGGCGCCTGCCTTCGGCCCAGGGCGCGATCCTGGAGACCCGGGATCGAATCCCACATCGGGCTCCCGGTGCATGGAGCCTGCTTCTCCCTCTGCCTGTGTCTCTGCCTCTCTCTCTCTCTCTCTCTCTCTCTACCATAAATTAAAAAAAAAAAAATAAATAAATAAAAAAAATTAATTAATTAATTAATTAAAAAAAAGATAAGAGTGTCTACTCTTGTTTCCCCATGGCCTTATCCTGCCTTTCAAGATTTGGTTCATAGATCACCTTCCTCTCCATTAACTAGGGGGGAAAAATCATCCTCTCTTCTTCTGTACTCTGTTTCCTTTTTGACATGAGAGATCCCCTGGGTGGTGGTTTAAGAGCATAGACTCCAGAGACTGGATGCTTTGGTTTGAATTACAACTCTGCTAATTACTAGCTGTATGACCTTGGCAAGTTACTTAACCTCTCTGTGCCTCAGTTGCTTCATATATAAAATGAGAATTGTAATAGCACCCACGTTGTAGAGTTGTGAGAATTAAATGGGTAAATGTCTGTGAAGCACTTAGCACAGTGGGAAGTGTTAATGCACAGAAGGCTTTATTAACATTTAGCCTTTGTGGTGTAAAAGAATCTATATAAGCCTGTGAATGATCTCTATTGTGATGCAGTTTATTGAGAACAAGGTCTGTATTTGTTTGTATCTGTAGCCCAGACATTAACAGGATAATTCCGTGCTATTGGGCTTATACTATGGACAGGTACTCTACTTGCCCCTACGTAATATTTATAGCAAAAATAAGATTGTAGCCTTTAACTTTTGTCCAAATCTTTTCAGTAACTTTTGAAACAGAGTACAAAATCATTTACACTGGGGCACCTGGGTGGCTCAGTCGGTTCAGTGTCCAACTCTTGATTTCAGCCCGGGTAGGTTATGATCTCAGGGTCATGAGATTGAGCCCTGTGTCAGGCTCTGCACTCAACGAACAGTGAGTCAGCTTGAGATTCTCTCTCTCTTTAAAATAGATAAATAACTCTTAAAGAAAAATCATTTATACTATCCCTTCTCTTCTGTATCCTCAGGAAGCATCTAACTGCATATTAAAGTAATAACAGTGTCAATGGCATTTTGCAAATTTGAACTTGCCCCTTTATACTGGTCAATCAAATAACTAAAAAAAAAAAAAAAAATCCTTTGTATTTCTTAACCAGTGAATAAACTTTTACTACCCAGTTCTTTTCCTCTTTTCTCGCTGAAGTAAATTGACTAATCTAGACCTATACCTAACTTGGTCTCCTTTAATTGAATAATATTTTGGTAAATTGAGGTCTATAATAAAATTACTCCTCTGTACCTCATAAAGGAAATAAAATTAAAGTTTGATGAATTTCTACATGCATGTCCTGTGAGGATATATTTTTTTGGAATTTATTTGCCAGATAGGTAACCTTTTCCAAACAGTAATAAATTTGTTATTGTGATACTTAATTTTAAGGGGCTATGTCACCAGCAAGCCTTCATTACTTTTGATGACTGTATTTCAAATGCCCGTTATATAGCTGGTGCTGTTTTTAAATTATCGCAGAAAAATAAGAGTTTGAACTCTCTTTCCAGTTGCTCCATTTCTTCCTCTGTCATGTCCTAAGCTTCATGTGTCATCTCTGACCTGACACCTGAACATCTGTCCTTCCACACCTCTGCCCTCCATGCTCTGGACCCAGGGCCCTCATTTCCCTTCTTAGCCAGCCAGTCCTCGTTACCTAGTACATCTTCCCCGGATCTGCTGCTGAGCCTCCTCCTCACTGACTTGGCCTCAGCCCAGAGTCTCTTCCCTTAGCTGAGACTGAGACCACCCAGCTCCTGTTTTCCTCTGCCCCCAGGCCAGCCACCACAGGAGACCCCACGCAAAATGCAGACTCCTCTGCTTAACATCCTCCAGTGGCTATACCAGCAGTCCCCAGCTTCTGTACCTCAAGGGCGCCTCTCCAATTGACAGTGCAATATTTGTGCGATCATTGTATTTTTGGGAAACCTATTGAGATTGGAGAAATAGCTGTTACAGTTACAGATTCAGTACAATTTTAAATACATGTATATTTATCACAATAGCATTTACATTCCCTTGAAAAATAGAGTAGACATATGCTAGACATTCAGTGTGGAGACACTGACTGTGTGCTGGCGGTATGCTCCCCCTTGCAGTGATTTGAAGCCCTGAGAGCACCACAGTGTGGATGCTCAGTGTGCAGGGACCACCTGGTGCATTCCTATTTTCCCCTTCATGCTCAGGATTATCCTTGTATGGACCAAATATTGTGTGGTCATTCCAACAGTGACCTGCAGGTTGGACATTTGTGGAAGGTCTTTTCCCACTGTCCTCTGTGGGGAATGTCTCCCTCAGTGCCTGCCTGGCACCTCCCCTGCATGAACTGACCTCTCTCCCCATGGATCCCCCTGTCCACCTGCAGACCAACACTGTCCAAAGCAGTTCCTTGTGCTTCTCGTTTCTGTATCAGTTTCCCCTGTGGTTTGGTACCCGCCCTCTGTGGGGATTAGAAATAAGTCTTGTTCCAACTTTGGAATCCCAACCCCTACTGCAGTGCCTGATGTATGGGGGTTCTGTATTAAAAAAATTGAACAAATGGATGAATTGCAAGGATTAAATAAGTGAATGAAATACATGTAAGGCATTAAGAGTCATGTCTGGTGCAAGCTAGATGCTCAGCTAATGTTAGCCCACCTACTATGTGCTGGACACCACTTTATGTTTTGGGAAAACAGAAAGGAAAGAGGATAAAATCCCTGCTTTCATGAAGCTTATGTGCTCCTGGGAGACAGACATCAATATTTCAGGGAGTGGTAAGTGCTGTAAGGAATATGAAGCAGAGTGAGGAACAGATGGTAGTAGAGTAGCAGTATGTTGGAGTGTCCCAGTCCTTATATCACACACCAGAGTGAAGGTGACTTTGGATCTCAGAGGCAGTGCTGTAACATCCGGCACAGGCACTTAAGAATCAGTGACAGTGGCAGTGCTGGAGACGAGCGCAGGGGGTACTCAGGGAAGCTGTCTGTGATCAGAGATCTGAATGAGGAGGAAGCATGTAGACATCTCTTGGAAGAGCATCTGCTAGAAGATGTTCCAGGCTGTGGCAGGGTCAGGAGTGTGTTTGGCTAATCGTGGGTAGCAAAGCAGCCAGTGTTGCTAGAATGCCAGGCAGGAGGGTGCATGTCAGGAAGTAGGTCATATGTCAGGTTGGGGCAATCCCGACTTTGTAGTTGGTTTTTTTTTTTTTTTTTTTTTTTTTAAGATTTTATTTACTTATTCATGAGAGACACACAGAGGCAGACACAGGCAGAGGGAGAAGCAGACACCCTGTGGGGAGCCTATTGCCAGGACTCTGTCCCAAGGGCCCGGGATCACGACCTGAGCCAAAGGCAGGCACTCAACCACCGAGGCACCCAGGCACCCCAGGACTTTGTATTTTATTCTCAGTGAGGGTGAGTAGCTGGCAGGGCTAGTATATATGGGAATGGAATGAGTTGAGTCTGTACATTATTAGAGGTCCCTTTTAACTTGATATTTTGTGATTCTAAATTTCGGTTATAATGTCCAGAGTATTTAATTATACTCGGCCAGCATCCCTGTTAATAGTAATGTTGGCACATGTGCCCAGCTTGTAGGATGATAAGCAAGGCATTTTAACTGTCGTATCTTGAGCTTCAGAATGGTGCGTTAGTGTGGGTGAGCACCCTCACTAGCTCAGTAACATTAAAGTTTTCTAACTTAACATCAGGAGAAATGAAATGTTTCTAAAAGCTCTTTTATTGTGAGTCTTGAAGACCGCTTGTCAACATGGAAAAAATGAGCCTGAAACAGTTTCTCACATATATCTCAAGAGCCTCCAGATAGAATCTCCCATGATTCTGCGTGTGGCACCCAGAGCGTCTTTCTAATATTAATCCAGGTCTGTCATTGGGTGACGCTAAGAGCCTTCAGTAGCTGCCTTGTTGTTCTCAAAGTCAAGGGCCACATTCCCACTCAGGCCTATATGCCCCGGTGCCTAACCCCACTCCCTGCTCACCTCATTGCTGCTGGACTGGCTGCTGCAGGTCAGTCTGCACAGAAAGCTTCTTCTGCCTCATGGCCTTCATATCCGTTGGTTCTGCTATTTAGAATTTTCTCACACCTCTTAACCTGCCCAGTTCCTCTTCATCCAGTCTCAGCGTAAATGTCATGTCGATAGCAAAGCTTTCTCTTCCCTTCAGGCTCCACCCAGAGAACATTTGTGGTCATTTCCTGCTGCGTTAAAATTTTGTACCCCTCCCCACTTGTTTTTTTTTTTTTTTAAGCCATATCATGTCTGAATACGGAAGGATGACAGACACAGAGCGAGACCAGATAGACCAGGATGCTCAGACGTTCATGAGGACCTGCTCTGAAGCAATTCAGCAACTGAGAACACAAGGTGAGGTGCTCTGAGGGACATGGCCGGCCTACCATGACTTTGTGAAGCCTCAGACAAGGTTCAGAGGGCATGCCCAGCTGGAGGTCTCTTGTGTGTTTCTATTCAGATTTAGGTCTCAAAACTTTAAAATTCCTCTTTTCTCAAGATCAGCTATAAAAACTAATGAAAAGGCCATGATTCAGGCTATGAGTGGGATGCGGGAGGTGAGGAGGAGTTCTCCATACACAATGAGACATTTCCTAAGGATACAAGGCCAGAGCAGACAGATTGTGCACACCCCTGTGTTCAGTGTGGCAGTTAGGAGGTGTGGACAGGAACAGAAGAGGGCTCTCTCAGCTCTCTACCTGGAGTATGAAACTTGAGGAGCAGACCCGCACGCTGAAAAGTTGGGCTCTGGACCCTTGGGTGCTCTGGTGCCTACCCTAGCTCCACCACATTCTACGCATATGGCTTTGGGCAAGTCACTCAGTCACCTTGGACCTCAGTTTCTCCATCTGAAAAGTGGACACAATTATAGGGTGTATCTCTTAGAGTTAGGAGAATGCAGTTGTGTTCAGTGCATGCTTAGGGCCATAGCTGGCACTAGGGTTGTTAGTATCACGTCTCCTTCACTGCTGTCTCATTGTTACTGGGACAGTGAGATAGCTTCCCAAGTTGCATATCTTCCTTAACCCTTTCGTAATGTGCTTAGGCAGATAGCTGTTACATTAAATAGCACAGAGCTCAAAGTGGCCAGATGCTGCTGTGTTCTTGACTCCAACTTGTATTTGGGAAGCTTCTGTCACAGCCCTGATGGGCCACTTAGAGTCTGATTAAAGCTATAGACCTTCTTGCCAGAGAAATACACACACTCACAGAATTTTGTGTACAGTCTCGTGGATCTGCAGAATGCAGAATGATCACGTGATCATGGGTTAAGCTGCCCAATAGTAAAACCATGATTCATGTCCTTAAGGCCTATACATTCATTGAAATAACCTAAAAATACGTGTTTATGACTAAAATCAGCATTTAAGTCACCAAACCATGTGACCTCGGGCTTCTTATTGAATCTGAACCTTATTAGTTTCTCTTTGTGTAAACTGGCATCCAGATTGCCTTTTGTATTAGCAGTAATATATTTAAAGTATTGTAGAGTGCCTGCGTGTAGTAGATGCTTGGTCTCTCAGTAAATGGGAGCTGTCCTCCCAAAATAAATGGCACAGACCTTAAGCAGATATGATAGTTTGCAGAAGCAAGGCATCCTTGTGGCTAAAGAGTCGAGGAAGGTTTCTTTGAGAAGAAAGGTTTGACTTGGTGTGTAAAGGGCCCTTAGAATGGGGGTGGCTGAGTGGGGAAGACAGGGCATTCCAAGCTGAAAAACAGCTCAGACAGGCAGGAGGAGCGTGGGGCTTGAGTCTGATTTAAACGTGTTACTTGAAGGTCAGCTTAAGCATTGGATGCTGTTAATACAAACGGGGTCAGCTCTCAAGAAGCAGCAGCATCCACTATGATCCCTGCGTGCTGGAATAAACCATAAATTCTTTGACTATAGTTTTCTGCAGGTTTAATCTTTTACTCTTGTGAAGCCCAATAAATCTTCCTCTTTAAAAAATGTAATGTCATTTGACACAGACTTGTTTTATTGCTGTATTTTTACAAATACTTTCCATAAAGAAACTGTTCTGAGGAAGCTGATGAATTGTTCCTTTGTGTAATTGAACACAAACGTCTGACTGCTGTCCTTTTCTGTTCCAGCCCACAAGGAGATACACTCCCAGCAAGTGAAGGAGCACAGGAGTGCAGTTCTGGATTTCATCGAAGATTACTTAAAAAGTATTTCGTTTTATCTTAAAGGTCAAATGTGGCATTTCACGATAGATGATAGAACATTTAGCTTTGCTAGCTGAAGACGGTAGTGTCTCCTTAAACTTAATGACACCATTGCCTGAGAAGCGGTTTTAAATGGTCTCTGTTCTGGTGTTTTCCCCTACAACAGGAGTATGTAAACTTTACTCAGAACAAAGAGCCATCCGAGTTAAACGAGTGGTGGATAAGAAAAGACTGTAAGTATCGTCTCTGCTGGTGTTCCTTAACTAATAATAGTAATGATAGCAACTAATGTTTATAGAGTCCTTATGCTTTACAACATATGGTACTTGGATTTTTTCACAAAATGCTGTAGCTAGGACTTATGGAGCACTGCCTTTGTGCCAGGCAAAAAGATTTGTACTAGATTTGTCATTAGCTCCCAACCACCCTGTGGGGCAGGTACCATTCTTATCCTCATTTTCCAGATGAGGAGGCTGCCACTTGGGAAGCTGGGTAACTCACTCAGGGTCCCATAGTCAGGAGGTGACGGAGCTGCACTTGGGGCCCAGGTTGCTTGTTATTTCAGAATCTGTGCTCCAGCCCATCTCCTGTTAATAATGCTGGGTGGCTGGCAGTTTTAGCCATCCTGTGTCTTTCTCTTTGCCCCTGCTTCCTCTCCTTGCTCCCTCTTCAAGTGTTTTCCTGAGGCAAAAGCTGGGGCACAGCAGCCAGTGCTCCCCTGGGAGGCATTCCTCAGGTCATCTTTGTCATGTGCCTCCTTTCTAACAGAGCAATCACTCGATGCCACGTGCTGTTGTCAATCAGGTGAGGACATTAAAACCCCAGGAGGTTAAGTGACTTGCACAAGGCCCCCACAATCAAGAAGCAACAGAGCGAGACTTCAGGATCTGCTGGGGCATGTGTCTGTTCCTGACCCATCCTCCCCTTGGGGGGATGCATGCCAGCTTCTAGAACATAGGGACTCAAAACTACTTCCCTTACAGCTGGTCAGCCAGCCTGAGATAGGATTCTTAAATGAGCGGGGAATGCTGGGTCCAGGCTTCAACTCTTGACCACTTTTAAACTGGCCTTGGAAAGATTTTAGGGCATCCTTTCAGTAGGTAATAGAACATACTACCTGGGGACCAATTTTCTTAATTCTTATTATGTTGAGATGCCCAGCACCACCCTAGGGGCAGATGGTGTGCTTGGAGGACTTGCGGGATTCACGGCTGAGATTTGTTACAGTGAAAAGGTGCAGAGCAAACAACAAAGGGGAATGGGGATGTACAAAGGAAACCAGGAGTGGGCTTCCAAGCGTCTCCTCCAGTGGAGTCACACAGGATGGTTACTTGTGACAACTTGTGTGAAATGCCCACTGGGAAAGCTCTTTGGAAACTTACCAGCCAGAGGCTGGTCACAGGGTCATCTTCTAGTTGGCACATGCACAAATTCCAGACTTCGCAGAAGGAAGGCAGGTGTTCCGCAGAAACCACACTACCCTCCTGAAGTCCCAGTTCCCAGACGCCAGCACAGGGCTGAACCTGCACATAGGCCCTTCCCCGGGAGGGCAGTCTTAGGCCTGCTGTATTAACTCTTCTGTGCACTAGTGAGACAGATTTGAAATTGTAATGCCAACAAATAGAAGCATTTGTGGGGGATAGTAAGCTGACACATCATCTGTCAGCAAATAATTATTACACAAGACGATGAGGATAGATAGATAAAGAGATAAAGTTGCTGCCCTCAAGGAGCTTAGAGTCAATCTGGGTTGCTGTGGAAACATGAGAAATAAGCCAACTTAAGATCTGTCACAGTTAGCCCATGAGCAAGTTCGGGAGGGGAAATGGTGCGACGGAGCAGCATCTCACCATGCCTCAGAGCTCACACTCCATGGCTAGAAAGCCAGTGTTTGAGACCTGCCTCTGCCACTTACAAGCTGTGTGACTTCTGGCGGTTTCTCTATACTCTAGTTTTCTCCCTTGTAAAATGGAAAAATTTTAAATACCTATTTTGTTGGGTCCTGAGAACAAAATGCACTGGTATAGGGATGCCTGGGTGGCTCAGCGGTTGAACATCTGCCTTTGGCTTAGGGCATGATCCCAGAGTCCTGGGATCGAGTCCCACATCGGGCTCCCTGCATGGAGCCTGCTTCTCCCTCTCCCTATGTCTCTTTCTCTCTCTGTGTGTCTTTCATGAATAAATAAAATCTTTAAAAAAAATGCACTGGTATAGATACAGTGCTTGCAGTGAATGTTAACATGTTAGTTTGGATGGTTATCTACAGTTAAGCATTCATCCTGTGTTTGCCAGTGTGGTAGTTTCATTTGATCCTCCCAGCTACTCTGCTAATAATAAATACTAGTATCTGGTTTGATAGAGGGCATCGAGGCCCAGAGAATCTGGGTTACTGGCCCAGCCTCACACAGCTGAACCAAGGTTTGAATGGCAGGGTAACACGGCAGACTTCTCAAACAGTAGCCTTTGTGTTGGACACAGAAAGAGGAGAATCTGGGACAGGGATGATAGGGAAGAATGCTGTCCCCTCTCCGGGAGGAGTGCAGGTAGAGGGGTGCCCAGGGTCCATCCTGAAGGAGAAAGGCAGGCTCTGGCTTCCAGTGACTTACCATCCACACAGGGTAGAGGTCACCTGCACCACCAGTGGGAGAGGTGCCCATTTCTGCTTCCTCACCCAAGCAGACCCTGACACTTGAGACCTAGTAGGTACCCCAGGTAAAAGTGGGAAGAGGCTTTGGCTGCTGCCTCTTCACTTCCTCATTCTCAGGAGAGGTTTTGACAAATTAAAATCAGTCAGATGGGAGTTGTTCTCATTTTGACAGTCAAGTACAGGCTCGTCTCCTGCTGAATAGCTGCCCTGTGCCAATTACTTTGAGCAAGAGACCTTGGGGGAAATAACTATGTGACCCTCACAATGTAGTCCAGCCTCCCCTTAGTTCTTTCCTCACCTTGTCCCAGAAGACATTGGCCTAAAACACACATAGAATTTTGCCACTCCCGGGATCCCTGGGTGGCGCAGCGGTTTGGCGCTTGCCTTTGGCCCAGGGCGCGATCCTGGAGACCCGGGATCGAATCCCACGTCGGGCTCCCGGTGCATGGAGCCTGCTTCTCCCTCTGCCTGTGTCTCTGCCTCTCTCTCTCTCTCTCTCTATCATAAATAAATAAAAAAAATTTAAAAAAAAAAAAATTTTTGCCACTCCCTTGCTTCCCACATCTCACAGAGGCTGAACTTCACAGCATGGCAGCCAAGGCCTGCAATGACCGGACAGCAGCCTCTGCTTCTTGATCAGTCCCTGCAGATCCCTGCTCTGACCATATGTGACTTTGTGTTCGAAAGAGGCCTTATTCTCTGAAGCCCTCATGCCTTAATCCTTGCTGATGTCTCTGCCCAGAATGCCCCTCCTGTATCTCCATATTTTCTGCCCCTTTCCCACCGTTCCTTTGGCAAGCAAACTTCTATTTGTCCTCCCAGGCCCGATTAAGATGTTGCTTGCTCTGTAAAGACTTCCTGGCTCCTGCAGGCCATGCTAGTAGCTCCTTCTGTGTGGCTTTCATTGAACTATCACATGCCCAACTGTGTTGGGGTAACACATGTGCTCTTGGAGAGCTGCCATTGTACCACCCGAGCCTGCCACGCAGATGATACCCGTCCTGGGCTGGGGAAGCCATCACTGAGGGCTGTTGAGTTAAATAAATGACCGATTGCCTGAAGATAAGTTGACTCTCAGAGTTTTTATTGTCAAGTTGGATTTGTAGGTTGTTTTTGGATTATTCTGTTTTGATTGGTGATAGTTACTGATAAAAAATCATTCTCATAAAATAGATTTGAGAAACCCAACTGCTCATGTTTTATGGCAGAGTTGCTACTGTCATGTTTCTTTTGTTCTTGACTGAAGTAAAGCATATGTGTTAGTGAAGAACTGATGGTTTATTCTGAATTTTTCATAATGTAGGAAAAAAGATTCTCTCTGTTGGTGTTCATTTTCTTACAATGGTAACAATACACTGATCTCTCATAGCAAAGGGTGCTTATTCCAAAACGGGTGAAATGTTTTGCTTATTAAGCCAGCAGTAGTCTCAGCTACTCCTTTCTCTATGACTGTGTTTTCTTAGAAGGGTAGTGCTGTTGTTAAAGGTGACTTTTTTCTCTCCTTCCCCTAGTAACTGTACTATCTTGAGCTGACAGTGGCACCTGCTGCTAGTTGTCTTAAGCTGGACATGAGGGTGATAACTTTTATTGGGGTCACATATCTCTTCTTTCTCCTGCTAGAAAACTGTGAGTCCTTTGGAGGCAGGGACACTGTGTCTTCCATCTCTGTGGTCCCAGCACCTTGATCAGAGTCTGTTGCAGGGCAGGTGCTCAATTAATGGTTCTTGAATGAAGGAAGGAATGAGACATGGTCACTCATTCCTGGCTTCTCAGATCTACACAGTGAGTTTGTAAGTTGGAAGATTGTGGGCCACCATTGGACACAACACTGGCACAAGTGGCCTTGTCGTCCCAGAAGAGTTTGAAATATCCCCATTATCCTCCCAATTACCTTAAAGCACTAATATTTTGGTTATAATTGAACTATCACATGCCCTCCCAGGAATATCCTCTAAAACCATCTGAATTAATCAGAAACATCTCTCCTTTTCAGAAAGTAATCAGGTTCTGTATTACTGGCTTGTTCTTGGGGAAGAGGTTTAAGGTGGCAGTCTAGAAATCACTACAAACCTCTGATAACTCTTTTCTCTGTGAGTTCAGAGGATTGTCTGTGGAGGCACAATAAACTCTATAGGAGTCCTGGAACACATTCAAACTTTAAAATATAAGACCTGTCTTTTTAAAGCGCTATTTCTTATCCGGGGCAGGGGGGTGGCATCTGGTCCTGTGTCTGCCCATTGTGACCTCACTTTAAAGTTTGCTGGTTTGGGCCCATATTTGAACACATTACTTTCAGTAGTACGAGGATGTTCTTAAAGTGGGAACTTTGGGCTATTTTCTCCTGTCTCAAGGGAGAGTTGAGAAGGTTCAAACATCTGAGAGATGGTTTTTTCTCACGTTGGGGGAGATGAAACATTACGGAGAAAGGACTAGGCACCTCTATAGCACTTTCTGCATTATCAGTGTAGCTCCAAGTTAATTTCCAGAATATTAGCACATCTGCTGTTAAAATTCTAATGAAGAATAATATAAGTGAGAATTTCCTAAGGTATCTGAGGAGATCCTGGTGACCTAAGTAAATGTTCCTCTCAAAACAGTTTCCGTGGTCAAACAAGCCTGAGGAACACTTAGGGTAAAGAGTTTTCCAGGTCCCTGCATTGCCTTGTGCCTCGATTACATTTTCCTCAGCCCTGCTCACTGTGGAGCCATTCACTCCTGAAACAGGCCAATACCCTTCTGAAAATACTCCCTAATCCCATGGCTGGGTACATGGCCTTGAGTTTATTATTTATTCCCTTAAGTTGGTACAAAAGATCAAAATTTCACTACATTTCATTTTTCCTCCTCTGCTTAAAAAGAAAGGCACTGGTACTCTTGCAACACATACTCTCAGCATACTTACTTGGTACTTGCAGAGTATACTCATAATATTGTTCACAGTTAGATTCCTTCATCCCAGCTAGACTGGAAGCTTGATGAGGGCAGCATTGTGCCTTTTGCCTTTATATATCCAGGCTCTAACCCAGTACCCTGCATATAGTAAGAGCTCAAGAAATTTTGCTGATGATGGGGGAGGATAACGATGATAACAAAAATGAAGGAAAACACAAAGTCGAATGATATGATATGAGGTCCATAGCAGTGATTTTGTCCCTTTTAAAAATTTTAGAGTTATGTACATATAATTGATGTAGCACTGGAAAATATTGAAAGTGTGCATTGTGGTAATTTGATACATGGGATCACTATGGAAGGGCTCCTGTTCATCTAGTTCAGTAACACACCCATCACCTCCTATACCTGTCGTCCTCATCTCCTCCTCTTCCTCCTCCTCCTCCTTTGGTGAGACTGTTTCATTCCTACTCTCTCAGCAAGTTTCAGTTTTACAGTCCAGTGACATCAACTGTAGTCAAGATGTTATTCATTAAATCCTCAGATCTTATTTATCTTAGAGCTGACAGTTTGTGCCCTTTTACCAACCTCTCCTTGTTTCCCCACCCATGATTTTGTAGTACTCACTGTCTAGAACAGGGGATCAGCACACTGTGGCCTGTGGGCCAAGTCTAGCCTTTGCTTGTTTTTGTACAGCCCTCGAGCTGCACATGGTTGTTACATTTTTGAAGGTTTGCAAAACAAAAAGAATGAAAAAAGAATACAAGATGGAGATCATATATGTTCTACAAAGTTTAAAATACTTAACCATCTGGCCCTCTGGATGTGACCCCCAGGCTCACAACAGGCTTTCTGAGGCAAAGGACAGCTTGTTTGTGTTTGGTGTTTGCAGCCCACTGTGACAGATGTGTATTCCACTGTGCAAGTCAGGTTCACAGCTCCTGCCACGAGTAACCCCGCCACCAGAGCTCTATCTGAACTGAACCCTATACGCTGGTCAGCAGGACATGTTTCTGATTCCGTGGCAATATCAGATGGCTCTACATGTTTGCTTACTCTCGGGTTTTATACTTCTCTCACAGCAGACCAGTAACAAACAGCTCAGTCTGGTACCAATGTGTGGACCTCACTTTGTGCAGCAGAGGCTCGATGCCCAGTAGATATCTGTGTGGGTGTGAAGATGGCTTACTCACGATAGTATAAGGCATTTCCTGCTCTGTGGAATGCACAGTACCTGTGCCAGAGTGGATACCTTAGTCTGAAAGCCACTTTTGAAATGATATTACTATAATAATGTATACCGAAAATACTTCTTTCTACCAAGAGCCTTTGTTGGGGCAAAAGAAGTGAAAGATCCATACTTCACTCTGGAATATTTTTTTTTTTCACTCTGGAATATTAATCACTTTCCTCTTAACTTTTGTGTAAGCCTAAGAATTTCTTTCATACATTTTTTTGTTTCAGAACTGAAAAGTTTGATTCCCTCCCTCTTTCTGTCTCTTTCTACTCTTCTTAAATTTTAAATCGAATCCCAAGGTTTCCAAATGAGGGACCTGGAAACAGATGTTGGCCAGGTGGAAACTGTGTTGATTGCAACTGTGAAATGCTCAGCCTTCAGTTAGAAAAATCAATTTAAATAAATCATGGGGCATAAACTGATCTTTCTGATGACTTTTTAAAAATTACTTTTTTCCAAAGTGCCTTCAACTAGTTAATTTGTAATTTCCCTGAGGATTGCAATAGACATTCTGTGTATAATGAGATCTGTTTTTATCGCTTAAAAAAAAAAAAAAAAAAAAAAAAACAACCTCTCAACTTCGTCTGTCTACTGCATTGCAGTCTTTTATTCATTTTAAATTGAAAACTGGTACATTAGCATACTCTCGACACAAAGGATTACAGACATTACAGGAGCCCTTTATTTAAAAGTCAATTAAGCCCTTCTTCCTGAACAATTGAGTATTGCAGCCCTGGAGTAGGGCAGAGTAGGGTGGATGAGTGCTGTGGGGGGCCAACATTTCCCTGAGCAGGTCAGAGCCTGAGTAAGGAGAGGGGCACACCCATGTGGGGGTCAGAGTGACAGTGGAGTTGATAGGTTGGTTATATAGGGGTACTGGTCAAATAAGTAAACATATAAGGATGATGCAAACCAAGATTCACAGTCCTCGGGGAAGTGAAAAGGAAAAAGCCAGAATGAACCCTGTGGTGTTGGATTGGAAGGAGAGATACTGGTGTGAACTCATGGGTTGCAGTTTGCATAGGTAGATAGAGAAATAAATACAGTTGGAAATGAGTAGTATGTATAGGTATGCAAACGGACCTGGAAGCGGTGATACCCCAGTAGCAATAAGCCTACTTTGCATTCAGATCTTGGCTTCTCCATAGCGGTTTCAGCTTCTGGGAACCAGAGCTCCTTGTGGAAACAGCTAAGTCTGGGGTCGGGACACAGAAAGTATAAAATGAGCCTGGAACATTTTGTCAGAGCAGACAGCAAGGAAGAACTCAGAGGATGACAGGAAAAGGACACAAGCCACTTTGAAGGGGCTTCTACTGGTCAGGTTAGAGACAATTTGAGCATCAAATAAATGATAGTGGCAGATGATGATCCACTAAATAGGACATCATGAGTCCATCTATGGAGGAATGTAGAAGTGAGTCATTGAAGGTTTGAAATTGATAATTCCATAGTATCAAAGCACTCCCTCCACCGTAACTTAATAATTACAAAGAGGAAAGAGTAACTTTGCAATCAGGAAGCCTGGCAGCTACCACCTTAGTCAAGTGACCAAAGTGAAATTAGGGACAACCTGACAGGATGCACAGAGAAGACTGTAAGTAGAATATCCCCTTTTTATACTGAAGATACATAACCTGCATCCAGCCTCAAGGGAGGTCAGACAAACTCAATTGGGGGCTATCTTACAGGATAACTGGCATATCAATTCTGTATCAAGGTCATGAAACTCAGGGAAAGACTGTAGACCTGTTTAAGCCAAAGGAGCCTGAAGACAGATGACAACTAGGTGCCATGTGATTCTGAACTGGATTTTTTTGTTATAAAGGGTGTCATTGAGACAACTAGTCCAATTAGAATGGGATCCAGGGAAAGTCCGGAAGTAGTGTATCAACATGATTTTGATGGTTGTATTCTGGTTGTGTCAAAGAATGCTCTTGTTTTCAGGAAATCCTAAAATACTCAAGAGATGAAAGGGCATTGGGTTGGCAACTTACTTTCTGATGATTCAGGAAAAAGGGCTCTTTGTATTGTACTTAAGATTTTTTCGCATGTGATTGTTTCACTACAAAATGAATAAAAACACAGGGTACCATCTCACATTTATTAGAATGGCTAAGATAACTAACAGATGTTCAGGGTCAGGGGGTGTGCCACCGCTGGAACTCTCATCCACGACTTGTGGAAATATAAAATAATTCTTTATTAAAATAGGCAAATAATTCTCCAGCATACAGGGACCATCCTATGACCCAGCGGTCGCAGACCCAGCTTCCCAGTGCCTGCCATGCTCTTCCTGCCCTTGTGTGCCTGGCAGAATGTTGCCTCTTTATAAGAGCGCGCCCAGAAATTATCATGAAGCCTTCATAGTAAAAACTTTCAGCAGACTAGGACCAGAAGGTGTGCAGGAGAAGGTTCACCCAGCACGTGTGGGATGTCCCAACTCTGCACATTACAAAGAAACTGGCTCTGAGCCAGTTCCTGGAGATAACTTCCAAGCTCTGGGAATATCCTGCTTGACAAAGAGTGTTTTTTGTAGACCTGGAATCTTGGGCCACACTGGCGACTTTATGCCAACAGTATAATTATGATGGGGGCCCTAGACCAAACCATTTGATTTGACCTGTGGGGGAACTGGAGACTGAGCTAAGGTCAGCCACTTGGGTGCTCCATGCTACATGACTGACTCCCGATGAAAACCCTGGATGCCAAGGTTCCAGTGAGCTTCCCAGGTTGACAGTACTCTGTATGTGAACAGGTTCTCTTTGCTGGAGAATTAGGTACTGTCTGTAGTATTCATTGGGAAAAGACAACTAGAAGCTTGTATCTAGGCTTGTCCTGGACTTTAAGGAGTAGAATTGAGTGATTCATCACTTATATACAGCACCTGGTGTTCATCACACGTGTCCTCAACACCCATCACCCATTTAGTCCATCCCCTGCCCACTTCCCCTCTAGCAACTCTCAGTTTGTTTCCTGTGGCTAAGACTCTATTCTATGGTTCACCTCTCTTTCTCCCCGCCCCCCCCCCCCCATGTTTAGCTGTTTTGTTTCTTCAATTCCACGAGAACTGACATCTTAATGATAGCTCTTTTTCCCATCTAAGAACATGATATCTGTTTCTATTTGTTATAGGACATTTTTGTATCTTTTAGGAGTGTCTTTTAGTTTTTCATACATGGGTTTTGGGGTTTCCTTGTTAAGTCTATGCTGCAATAGTTGTTGTGGTTGTTAGTTTTTTATCTTTTGTTTTGGCTGTTATAAATGGGGTCTTCTCTTTCCCTGAATCTTCTCACTGTAAACCTGGCATTTTTGATGAACCTTTAAGTCATTGTTTTGTTATTATAAGCAGTGCTGTGATGAATATCCTTATAATAATATCTTGGTGTATTTGTGATACTTAGGATAGCAGATGTATTTTCCAAAAATGGTTGCATCCAGACATATCCCATCCCACATGGTCTTATTAAAATCAATTTTGAAAATAAAATAAAATAAAATAATAAAATAAAATAAAATAAAATCAATTTTGTTACTGCTCCATTGAGAGGAAAATGTGACATCTGTATTCCCTTCCCTTGAGCCTCAATGGACCATTATAACTGCCTTGTCATGGCGTAGGGCAGAAATGGCAGTGTGTGACTTCTGGGCAGTTATAAAAGGCACTGATGCTTCTGCCTCAGAGACTGCTTGCTTTGGGCCCCTGACGAAGGAACAAGGCTCCCGTCTGTCACCTCCTTGGCAGCCATGTGAATGAGTCTTCTTGAAAGGGAATCCTCCTGTGGCATGCCTTTGGGTGATGCAATCCCAACTGCCACCCGACTGCACCCTTACAAAGGACCTGGAGTCAGAACTGTCCCACCAAGCCACTCCCAAATTTCTGGGCCCAGAAACATTGGTGGATGGTAAAATGATTATCGTTTCAAGGCACTAAGCTTGAGAGTGATTTGTTTCCCAGCCATAGTCACTGGACACTTAGGAAGGCTGATATTATAGTTACTTTTGAAAATTCTTTTATGAATGTTGTAGAAAAACATTCCTAAACAGCCTTTCATAATACATTAGTCTTCTCCCAAAAGCCCCATGAAAATTGTTTCTGCAGTCAGATTATTTGGGAAAGACATCCATCTTGGAAATTAAAAATATATTATTAGCATCTTGAAAGGCTCTAAAAAGTTGTAGAGTAAAATACCCATCCTAGCTTGGACTCCACTTTTCTCAGAGTCATTTGACCAGAAGCCCCTTTTCATGGAACACGATGGGTAGAATCTACTTTCCATGGAGCAGCCGTTAAGGGATGCCTCTGAGGTAGGTTCCCTAAGTCACGGCCAGCCCAGCCAGGTACTGACTGTGTAACCTGGGGGGAGTTTCCTCCCAGGATACTAATTTCCATATAGCTCTGTTTCCTCCTCTATAAGAAGGTCTTTAATACCATTACCTACTTTATAGGGATGTATGGCATTAAATAAGTTTATCCATATAGTGTGCTTAGAAAAATGCCCAGTACATGATATGCCCACAGTAAATGTTAGTTGGCATCAACAGGGTCATCCTAATAAGTATTTACATTATTCTTTTTCATTTATAGGCTTCCTGGCTAGTAATATGGAATGCATCATAGATCATTTTCGCAGTCTGCCCATAATTTTTGTAGTGCTATATGGATTCCAGGAAAGCTATTATAAGGTTTATTGTTTCATAATCAACAAGTTCTTTCTCTTACTAGTTACTGACCGTTACAAGGTATCCATTCATTCAACCTGTATTTATTAAACACTGAATGCCAGACACTCATCTAGGACCCAGGGCTGTGCAGTGACCATGGCCCATAGCCCAGGACCCTGCTCTGCAAGTGTGCCCTCCAGTAGAGCAAGGCAGGCAATAAACAAGTGAACTAGCAAGTCATCCGAGACTCTGGTGACTCTTAATAGCTATGAAGAAGATAAGGGCTACGGCACAGTGTGATGTAGGGGAGCCTGCTTGAGATCGGAAAGTCAGGGTAGGCCTCTTTGAATAGGTGAGATTGAGCGTAGACCTGAAAGTAGAAACTAGTATAGCCAAAGGAGGACCCCTGAGGCAGATGCCAAGGGCAGAGGCCTTGGTTCCTGAGACAAGTTGCTTCCATCTGGTGGCTATTTAAAGACTTGTACTTTCATAGTTAACTTATTTAAGATATTACTTATATATACTACATAATATGTGTGTGTGTGTGTGTGTGTGTGTGTGTGTGTGTATTTAGCAACACTTTGCACTGGTGTGAAATAACCAGCTTCCTGGACTTGTTCAACAGTCAGCCTTTGTCACACACCTGTTAAGTGTGGCATCAGTATGTGGGGCAGGTGTGTGCATTCTTTCCTTCAGCACCTACTGGCTGCATTCTCCTCCCTTCCCCTACTCCCTGCAGGTGGTGACACTGGTTCCTTCTAATAAGTGCCCCACTGGAGGTGTGTTGGGATGGCCGCTGGTTAGCAACTCTGCTCTTTGGTAGAGGGCACAGGACACATGTGCAGGGGTCACATGTGACTCCCTCTGTTGTCAGAAAAGAATCTTGTGTCAGCAAAGTATATGATTGCTAATTATTTGTTTAGATCTAAGTTGGAACCAGAACCACATACAAAGACAAGAGAATCCACGTCTTCTGAGAAAGTTTCACAGAACCCTTCACAAGAGTCTGAAGAAAAACCTGTCACTGAAGAATGTCCAGGTATGAACTGAAATAAAAATCTTGCCTTCCATCTCTTGCTTATGACATATTGGCAAAAATACAAAGCAGAAAAAGGAACACAGTCCTAGACATCTTATGTTTGCACTTTCATAAAGCAAAGGAAACACAGAAGGGGAAACCTTTTTTCTACCCCAGTTGGAGCTAATAACTGTTGGGACAGAGCAAGAGGATTCCTCCAGTCACCCAAGAACAGCAGAGTCCAGGGAGAGGGCCTGAGTTGCTGTTTACCACTAGGGTGGGGGCTGGGGACTCAGAACCAGGAGCAGTGTAAGAGCTTTGTGCTCAGGGAATCTTGCCTGCTGGTCTCAGGAAAGGTAGGGCACTGCCTCCCCTGCCCCCACGTGGTGCCCTATCCCGTGATCTCAGCATCCTGTTAGCACCAACCTGTGTTCCACCCTGTGTGGCCTGCACATGCCTACTTTGCTGTGTCTCAGGTGTAACAGGCATAAGATTTCACTTTGCCTAAATCCCAGGATGACAGCATGCTGAGGCCTCAGGGGCTGGGTGTCTTCCTCAGTCCTCTTGTCCATGTTACCACAATGGCTGTCATTTACTGTGCATCTCCCAGATGCCAGGCACTGCCTTGAATCTTTACAGACACCACCACCACCATCCTTAGAGCAGCCCTTTGGGATGGGTTTTGTGGTCCTGTTTTTGATGAGCCTTCTGAAAGGCTTTGAGAGGCTGGGAAACAAAAACTCATGAATTGCAGACTCGGATTTATATGCAGATCTGTACTGCCTCTCCATCTGATTCAGAACACAGTGTAGGAATGAGCACCTGAAAGATGCCAGGGGCCCTCTCCATGGTTGCGAACTGTTGTCAGTGGGGAGAGGTGGGGAGACCAGGCTCGAGCAAGCCCTGCAGTGTGCTGGGCTCATGCAGGGGCTTCAGCAGCAGATTGGGTCTCATTGGGTCTTTTGAGGTGGTGCTATCGTCATTTTACATGTGAGGAAATTGAGCTTGGAAGAGATTATATAACCTGTTCAAAATCAAAACCAAGAAAGGGGCAGTACCTAGGGTACTTTTTTGGGGACTGAGCCTATCCTTTCTGCTGGCTACTTTGACCCCATGGGCCAGAGGACTGGCACAGACATCACTCATGACCTAAGGGAGCCCAGCTTTTCATAAGATAACACATAGGGATATCCTGTCTCCCTCATTTACTCCCAAATTTACTCATGGCAGACACAGCATATTCGTCCACTCACTCATTCCAGAAATACTGTTAGGGCTGATGAGAATGGAGAGAAGCCAGTACAGATTTTTCAAGGCCCAGCTGAGGGTAGATCCCCTGTGAAGAACTCTCTCCCCTTGCTGAGCCCTGAGCCCATACTGAGTGTTGCTGTGCTAGGCATTGTGCTAGGTGCTAGCGACAGTAGTGAGTAGAAAATAAGACCCCTCTGCTCATAGTCCAGCAGATGCTAATAGAATAATCACACAGATGTATACAATCATTGTATGTGCCATACAATAGAGGGTCCCGGTTGTAGGAGAGATTTGGCCTGTCAGAGAGGTTGGAGAGCTTGGTGTTTCAGTAGAGACCCAAGGGCAGTGAGGAGTGAACCCTATGTCTCTCTGGGGGAAGAGTCAGAGGCAGAGGAAACCAGAAGTGCAGAGGCTCCAAGAAGAGAGCCTGCCTGGCCTGGTGGATGAGCAGCCTGGAGGCTAGAGAGCAAGGGGAGAGGGCAGAGGGATACCAAGTAAGGAAACACCAAGGTACCAGGATGCTTGAGGACTGTGGCTTTTATTCTGAAGGACGTGGGAAGCCATGGGGGTGGTTTGCACAGAGCACTTCACAGCCAGCTGTGTTTGAGCAGAGCCCCTTTGGTTGCTCTCTTGGAGAAGAGAAGTAGAAACAAGAGGCTGCTCAAGTCACCCAGAAACAAGATAATGGTGGAGCATGACATGCCTGGTAGCAGGGCAGTGGAGGGAGAGTGCTGGAATTCTGGTTACATTTTAAAGTAGAGCCACAGCATTTGCTTCCTGTATACAGGACAGGCAGGAGGGAAGGGCCAGGGAAGGCTGTGGTGGTTTTGACAAGGGAGAAGTTTGCTGTCCTTCACTGTGGTGCAGGAGATTGGTTTGACCAGCGACCCAGTGCCAGGCATATTAATTTTGAGGTGCCTCGTAGAGATGTTGAGCAGGGAATGGGGTTTACAAGTCTGGAGATCAGGGGGCAGGTCTGTAGGCAGCATCGATCCCCTGAGACAGGCTGGGGTCCCTCCCCCCTTCCCCTTTCCCCGAGTGAGGAATGAGGGTGAATAAAAGGAGGATGAAGGCCTGAGGCTCCCAGTTACTTTCTGTCTTCCCTGCTTTTTCCTTCTTCCTGGCATGTGCCAGTACCCTTCTGTTTGTTTTACTCGGGTCTGTCCTTTGTGATCTGTCTACCCTACTAAAATGGAGGTCCCGTGAGGACAGGAATTTCTGTGTTTTGTTCACTACTGTAACACTGACACCCAGACAATGCTTGACACATAGGACGTGCTCAGTAAATCACTGAAAACAGTGAAAGGAAGGAGGAGAGGAGGGAGGCAGGGAGGTGACCTGGAACATTGCCTTCACTTGCCGTGGAAGTGTTTCCTGATATAAAAGGAACCTAATGCCTCTGGGCAATAGGAAATATGCCACCAGAGTGAAAGAACCCTTTTCCTTACAGTTTAAATTTTTTATTTTAAGGTCAGTGTTTGCTGTTTTATAATCAGTGTTATCTCCTGACAAAGCCAGCCCACCAGATATTGAAAGCGAACTCTCCAGTTCAGCTCCTAATTCCTGTATAGGAGACAGGACGGTATGAAGAGAGTCTCTTTTGAGGCCATCATGATCCCAACTCTAGCACCACCTGGCACCTGTGAGCACCAGTTCCCTCATTTTTAAAATGATGAGACCTACCTTCCAGGGGTGTGGGGCAGAGGGTGTGGGTTGTCATTAGTGTTGCCTTTGCTTCCTGCTCTCCTTGCATCTTGAGACACTGCCCCACCTTGGTCTGTCTTGGTCCTCAGATGTCTCTGAGATGCCCTGTGGCCTGTCCTCTCCTGTCTTTTCCCCTGCACCCTGGCACCTGCCTGCTTCTGCTGGCTTGGCCTCCCTGTCCCCCTCAACTCCACAAACCACCCTTGCCTTTCAAGGTCATTTGGTGATGCTTGTTATGTAGCCCTCTCTTCCTTAGTTACAGGAATCCCAAAGACTAGTAAAATCTGAATCAGCACTTACTAAAAATGTACACGACTTAATCTACGTACAAATTCCTGCATATGTAACAAATTGTTAAATACTTCATTTTGTTGTTTTTTACCCCAAAGAAAGCAATTACCATTGCCATGTCTCACCTTTATCTGTTTCCTGCTTTTGGGTCTATAAGGGAAGAGAAGAAATATGGCTGCAGCACGGAGTCATGGAAGGGACTCGGTCAGCCTAACCTGTTTCACAGTCTGGCCTCTGTCCTGAGACTCTGAGCCTGTGCTTTCTTGTGGTATCACATGGCCGTGGTTTATTGTGAGCATCATGTGAGGGGGCATATGAAGCTAGCAGCATCTGGCATGTGGCATGGGCAGGAGGTATTCCACAAATCCCGTCTTATGTTATAGTTTGTAGAGCTGGATGTGGAGAGATCCATTGCTTGATACCAAGAACTGGGCAGTATCCTCCTTCAAATGTAGTCAGTAGGTTGGCATAGCTAGCAAAAGAAGTTAAAATCTAGCTTAGAAAGGAAGTTTTCTCTATGCATAAACTACCTGGTGATGTATACAGAACATTTTAAGGAATCCAAAATTTAAAAAATATCAGTAAATGAGTTTATCAAGGTCGTAGGATAGGATCTACCATAGTCCGGATGCCAAGTGGCAGCGTTACATGTCAGGGCAGTGGTGGAGATGGAGATGGTGGTCCAGAGAAGCGCCCCATCTCCAGCCATAGTAGTTTGGAGCTGCAGATGAACTCATAGGTGGGATAGGAGATGTGAGGGACAGAGGGACAGAGCACCAAGGCTTGGGGCGTGAGTGGCCCATTGGACTGTGAGGAGAAGGCAGGAGGAAGAGGAATCTGGCAGCAAAGCTGGGAGAGGGGATGGGGGTAACACCAGAATTCTCGTCTATGCGGGCTAGGTCCAAGACACCTGGAGGATTTTCAGCTGGAAACTTGAGCTGGTTGTGGCAGTGAGCGGAGAGCTCAGGGAGGGCCTCAGGACTGGAGACACTTGGGAGCTGTGGGGAGAGGCCCTGCAGAGCCCCAGACCTGCCTGCAGGTGAGCGAGTGTGGGAGGGCAGAGGCAGCCGCCCACCTCTGTGCTGCTGCCCTGTTTTCTGGGGGCCTTTGACATTTCATCTGTCCCGACCGGCCTCAATGCTAGCGGGTCAGTGTTGTTCCCCCAGCCCCAGCTGCTCCCTGTGAGGGGTTGCACATCTGCTCCTGGACATTGCGCTAATAAATTAGAATGTCTACAGTGAGCAGAAGGACTTTGTCAGCCTGGGCTATTTGGAATCCTTTGGCCTAACTATTCAGTTTTTCATTTCTCTTTTGAAACAGGAGCTGTAACTTAGACAAAAAATACTTCAGAATAGGACTAAGTGGCATAGTTCTAGGTAGAGGATGGTTTCTTGGTTGCCACACTCCTGGTTTTTTGTTTTGTTTTGTTTTGTTTTTTTATTTTAAAGCCATTGGTTTGGTTACTTTTCATTTAGCAGTATCAAGCAGATCTGTGGTCACGCAGCCCTTGTCCTCATCATATGTTTTGGCCTTCTTCCATATTCTTACTGGGCCAGCACGAGGTCTGCATGGACCTGTTTTTTTTTAAAGATTTTATGTACATATGTGTGTTTGAGGGAGCGAACTAGCAGGGAGTAGGAGAAGAGCAGAGGGAGAGAGAATCTGAAGCAGACTCTCTGCTGAGCACAGAGCCCAGCACAGGGCTTGATCTTAAGACTCTGAGATCATGACCTGAGCTGAAATCAAGTCATACGCTCAACCAACTGAGCCACCCAGATGCCCCCCTTCATGTACCTGTCTATAATTGTTACCCTGGTTTTCCCTAGCATTAAGATGGGTATGGTTATTTGTGAATACTTCTACACTTTTTGAATGAGCCATGGTTCCTGCCCTCAGGGAGCTCACAATTGATGGGAAGGACAAGATTTCAGCCCCTGAGAAAGTGAGTAGTGCCCTAGGAGAGAGCACAGGCGAAAAGAACAGAATTCATTCAGAGGAGACTTCAGGAGGAAATGCCCTGAGAAATGAGTCCAGACCTAAAATGGAAACTTTTTTAGATATAGAGGAAGAGCATGAACACAGAGGCTAGAAAGCATGGAGTGGTATGGGACATATTCAGTACGGCACATGGAAAGAGGAGTGCAGGGACTC
This sequence comes from Vulpes vulpes, assembly GCF_048418805.1. Taxonomy (NCBI): domain Eukaryota; kingdom Metazoa; phylum Chordata; class Mammalia; order Carnivora; family Canidae; genus Vulpes; species Vulpes vulpes. The sequence goes on along the minus strand of NC_132793.1, from coordinate 117,962,367 downwards.
AGGCTGGCAAGGTGGGTGGGGCCCGGCCACGCAGAGGGCCTGTTAAGCCACCAAGGAGCCTGCACATGGGTCCTGGCGCCGGGGTCCCTGGAGGTCTGTGCAGAGGATAGTTTGAAGAGTGCTGTGCTTCAGGCTGATTCTTGGGGTAGCAGATCAGAGTGGCTCCCGGCAGTGACCAACAGGGGCAGGTTGTAGAGCACGCATCCTCTTAGCAAATTTTACATTCCAGCTTAGAGCATTTATTCTTGGTGCTGATGTTAATGGTGTTTCTGTGTTTCTAATTTTGACATTCTTATCCTTAACGTCAAAGTAAAAGCTTGACTTGGAAACCATGATGAGGTTAAGTAGGAAACAGAGGGCTCTAGGGGTGGAGGTGTGGTGAGGTAAAAGTGCAGAGGTTCCTACCCGAAGATGTCCTCTCAGAAAAACACCTTACCAGTTTCTAAAGGTGCTTTCTCCCTCTCTTTTATATATAAATTATATATGTTTATTATATTTACATGTATATTATGTATAAATCATATATAAATAAGTCTTTTACAAATATTCTAGCAAAAATAGCCATTTATTTTAAACATCCACAATGTTCTGGACGACGTGGAGGTTTTTTGCGATGATGCATCTGAAATAATAGTACCTTGTGTACAGGGTCTGCCTAAACTGTTTTCTCTAAATTGGTGCTGTGATATGTTCTTTTCCCTGATCAGTCTCAAAACAAAAACTCTGGACTTTTGCCTATCTTGTGGGGCTGAGATCAGCTATGGGAGATTTACTGAGGTTAAGGAAGAAAAAGCAGCAGTATTTAGCAACCTGCTGACAAGCCTAAAGCCCCACTGAGACACCAGAACCTAAGTCACCTTTAAATACCCCGTTACAGTGTCCACCAGGGATCCTTTCCATCCACTCCCCTGTTCCCTCCACACACTCCCTTTGAGCCAGGCAGGCCTGTCTAACATGGTCCTTCTGGGTGGCACAGCCCTTTCTAGGAGCCTGAGCTGTTGGTTTACTTCATCAAATGACCATCACCTGTTTGTGTGGTTGCGGTCCAAAAGTTCTCTAGAAGGCTCATACACCTCTAGTTAGCAGTTTGTGCTCAGATATCCATCCTGGATATCCAAAGAGTGCTCTAAGGATGGACTGGCCCATGGTACCAGTATACCTGTGAGAAATCCAGATAACCAAAGGTTTATCAGTTGGGGTAAGCTACACGAGGAACATTCCCTACAATGGAATATTATGCATCAATTTAAGAGAATGATACAGATCTTTGTGACTGATATAAAGATAATCTCTGAGATATGGGAAGTTTTAGAATAGTGTGCTAAAAAGAAAGCACTACACACAAAACTACGTATTTCTAGATGGAAGTAGGGAAGGCAGGGAGTTCGATATCTGCATGTATGTGCATAGGCTGTGTCAGGTTTGTGAGGCTACATCAAAGTACTGGCAGTGGTTACTTCTGGGACAGGAATAGGATTAGGGAGTGGCATGTCACTTCCTGCATTTTTTTTTAAACAAAAATACTGATCTATTTGGCAGTATTTAAAAAGTAGAGGGAGTGCATGAGTGTGTGGGTTGTGTTTTGAAGTAAAATACACTTGAAGACTGTCCCTTTGGTTTGGTTTGCAACCATTGCTGAGATCACCATAGCACTGAAATGCTGTGCGTGAGGCGCCTTCTTCCCCTGCACACACACATATACGTATGCACACACATGCACACATCAAAGCATGGTAGAACTGTGGAGGCGTGCCTGAGTTAACCGGATGTGAACAAAACTATCACTGTCTCATGTTCGTAACATGCCTGCATCCAAAGCCAGCCTCTTCTAAAATGAATTCCTTTGCCTTCTGCTTTTCTTCTTCTTCTTTTTTTTTTTTTTAACAGAAAATATTCCGGCAGAATCACAACCTGAATTAGGTACCTGGGGAGATGGCAAAGGTGACGATGAATTATCCCCAGAAGAAATACAAATGGTAAGGCTGTTCTCTGCCCAGTCGGGTGTTGCTAACTGGTGTTAGTTAGGAGGTCATCCTAAATTCCCTTGCCCTGATTATTATACTGAGTTCTCAAAATAATATTTTAGATACAACTTTTCCACTTGATTTCCTAATTCTTAATATGCTTTTCATAAGTTTTAAATTTGCAGTAGCATAATTAAAGAAGAAATTGCCTTGGAATAATTTTACTAATATTAGATTCTTTTCAGCTGCAGCAAAATAGTCCTCCAGACTAAATGGGGCTTCTATAATTACTACTGTGGTGCTTTTTAATTGTTTGAATTGCTGGTGTTATGCTAATGTGGAGAAAGCATAAGTAAAGACTGAAAAATGAATAGTAACACGTTAACTGCTAAGGTTGAGTTGCCAGTTGTAGGCTATCCTCCCTGGGTGAGTTTCAAAAGGAAACTGATAGTTCTGGCAAGAGCCCCTGCCAACTCATTTACAGCAGTGTCTGTGTACAGTTCGTCCGGAGGTTGGTGTGACCAAGCCAAATGGAATATGTCTTCCTGTGGTGGGGAGCAGGTGCTTCCTAGCACTGCCCTGGTGCGACACTGTCCTCTGCCTAAGGAGCTGGGAAACTGCTCCCACATGGCATATACTTTCAGTGGCTCTGACAGATGACAGCACCTTAATTTGTGCAGCAGTTAGTGGACAGAACTTTGCTGGTACTCATTTTCTCTGTGATACTCTGGATGGTCACTCTCAGAGGTGGTGGGGCATCACCATCTCCTTTTAACTTTGGCAAAAAGCAGTAAGGTGTCTGGCCCATGGTCCTCAAGTTAATAAGTGATAGAGCTTATTAATCATCAATTCACAGATTTCTCACCTAAGTCTCCTCTTCTAGAAGTAGTAGAGTTTTGAGCCAGAGCTCTGTCAAATAAGAAAGGGATTCAGTCTCATCCCAGCCTTGAGCCTCTTGGACAAGGTTCTTTCTCTTTTTTTTTTTATACTTTTTTTTTTTAATTTTTATTTATTTATGATAGTCACAGAGAGAGACAGAGAGGCAGAGACATAGGCAGAAGGAGAAGCAGGCTCCATGCACCGGGAGCCCGACGTGGGATTCGATCCCGGGTCTCCAGGATCATGCCCTGGGCCAAAGGCAGGCGCTAAACCGCTGCGCCACCCAGGGATCCCGAGGTTCTTTCTCTTAACTCTTCTCCTCATACCTTGCAGGTTTCAAATGTTATGTCCTCAGAGAGTCCTTCCCGACCACCCAACCTGCAGTGACCCCCAGCCACTCTGTCCCTACACCCCACTTTATTCCTTCATTCCTCCACTAGAATGCAAGTGTGACGAGAGCAGGAACTTGTCTGCTTTTATTACCATATTCCCGGAGCCTAGAGTGGTGTTTAGATGGATGAGTGCCTTTGATGAGTGTAGTATAGAAACTGTGGACAGGGGATCCCTGGGTGGCGCAGCGGTTTGGCGCCTGCCTTTGGCCCAGGGTGCGATCCTGGAGACCCGGGATCGAATCCCACATCGGGCTCCTGGTGCATGGAGCCTGCTTCTCCCTCTGCCTGTGTCTCTGCCTCTCTCTCTCTCTCTCTCTCTCTCTCTGTGTGTGTGTGTGACTATCATAAATAAATAATTAAAAAAAAAAAACTGTGGACAGGATCATCAGTAAGCACTACTAGAACATTCTAACTTTAAGTTAATTATTGTTGTTATTTATACTCACGAGCACTTCCTATATTCCAAGCCTTTTACATATGTTGTCTTATATAATTTTTTTAACAGTCCAGTGAAGGAGGACTATACCTTTGTATATTTGAAAAAAATAAGGCACAAAGCCTCTAAAGCTGTCCAAGGTCACAGGGCCAGTAGAGCAGCCAAGCTGTGTCCAATGCCTTGCACCTTGGCTCCAAACCCTGCACTCCTTCCTGTATCACAGTTCACAGGTATCCCTGGTGGGATCTGTGGTCTAAGGGAGTGTAGCCTGTGTAGCAAATTAACACAAGCAGCCTGGGAGAGGAGTCATCCTCCCAGGACCCCCCTGAGCATTGTTACATGGGCAAGTCTGCAGGCTGGGCCCCGAGGGTGGCCAGATGCATGCTTCTGCTCTCTTGAACTTTGGCTGCCAGGGGGAGAGCCCTGACTCAGAATCTTCTTGCTCTCCAGACTTCCTGTTTCTTCTCTAAGCCTGAATAAAGGACTGACCCACCTGTGGCCACTCCCTGGTGGGGCTAATGACTGAGTGAGCTGACTAGGAGGGTCACGCATCATGGTGCCAGGCAGACAACAAGAGCTCACAAGTTCCCTCAGCCTTTCCTCTTCAGAGTGGCAGGTAGTGCGGAGTGGCAGGACAGCGGTCCACTGCATGGGGTGGAAGAGACTAGGCAGCGCTCAGGCTCCCAGGTCACAGCCACAGGTGTGTGCAGAGAGGACGCCGGTGTGTGTGCCACACTCAGCAGCATCAGGGGCCATGCAGGCGGCAGCTGGAGCTCAAGGAGTTTCATGCATCTTTCATAAACAACATGGTTTCACAAGCATTTACCCCCCACCCCCCCAGACGAGTGATTTCCTCTGGAAAATCATCACCTTAGAAGCACAAAACTGATTGCAGAGATAGTACCGTTAGCCATGACTCTCCTAGGACTTGCTTTGGGTGTTTCCTCGGAGCCTGTGGTAGTCTCTTTGGAAGAGTAAGCAAAGCTATCTTTCTTCTTTACAGGCAAAAATAATTCTGAGGTTAAGTGACTAAGTCAAACAATTTCAAGTGGTTTGCTAGGTCCCTGCCTGCCTTCAGGTTCTCCCTGGTTCCAAAATGCACTCTCTGACTACTTTGAGTAGCTCATTGCTCCTCAGGCCCAGCAGACACGGCAGCCGGAAGCCTCAAATGTGTAGGGTGGCTAGGAAAAGACTGCAGTGTGGATTCCAGTCAGGAGGTGATGAGGGTTTGATCAAGGTGTGGCTGTGGAGGCAAAGATGAGAGAGGTGTGGGGAAGTGGATGGGCTGGGGCTGGACTGGAAGGAGGATCCTGGAGCTTTGTGACTTGGGAAGACAGTGCTGGCAATCAGAGGGAGAGCGGGCAGGGCAGAGCAGGGGATGCTGAATTTCATTTGAGACAAGTGTGAGGCACCTCTGGGATATCCCTGGGAAGTGTCTGGTGGGCGGTAGGATTTGAGGCTCAGGCTAGAGACATGAATGTGGGAGACGTCCCACTGCCGATGCAGTGCATACTGAGGAGACAGGGGTGCAGCCAGGGACCTCACCCTGGAGACGCTCCACAGGGAGGCAGGCCGAGGCAGAGGAGCCACCAGTGAAAGTGAAGGACAGTTAGGTCACGCTCCCTTCTTAGAGCCAAATGATAGTTCATGATGGCAACATGAGGAACATGAGGTTCACATCATCAGGCTTTTCTTAGAGCCAGATGATGAGTTTCTTAAAATCTCATGTTTTTCTTCAATTTGTACAGAATTTTATTAGAACAGTGATTTCATATTCTCTCAAATAATGGAACAGGACTGCATTTTGTTAGAGAAAAAAATATGTGTAGCTGTCTCTTAGATAATTCACATGTATGCACAATTTACCTTCTGGTTAAGGCTTTTCTTTTTCTTTCATACACTTCATAAATGAAGTAGCTAGAATAAGAGTCAGTTGTTTGCCAGAGACGTTTGTCTTCCTCCTGTAGGTAGTGGTGAGCACAGAAGTTTGTTAACCCTTGCTGATGCATGACCTGTAGAAGCCTTTGGACACATAGTGGGGAGGCCCAGAGGAAGGTTGGCAGCAAGGATGTCTGTAATCAACTGATGCTATGTCCCAGTGAGAGATGATGGCAGAGCTTGGGCCTGGGGACTTGACAGAGTCAGTTACAGATTTTCTTTACACCACTTACTATCTGTAATTTGGGGCAAGAAAATTAGCCTCACTGAACTTGAGTATTGGCAGGAATCACCACCCTATGGAATTGTTGGGAACACAGTAGCATGTGCAGGGCACATGGTAGCTGCTCAGCCAGTGTCGGCACCCATGTGAAGAGCTGTTGCTGTCACCGTGCACATCTGCACTCAATGTACCTCTCTAGAACATGAGGTTCACATCATTAGGCTTTTTAGTGCATAATGACATGCTTCCACTTCATTGTCCTGTCCTGAGTCACTGTCGAAAAATATGCTACTGACCATTCCCAGTAATGCTAGTTATTTCAGTATCCCAGTGTCAGGGACTAAAATAATCAAAACCAGGAAGACCTCCCTGATTTGTATCCTGTTCCTGCAAGTGGATTGGGCAGAATGTGATGTTCAGAACTTTGATGGCCACCTATGTAATGTCCAGGTAACCTCTCTTAATTGGGAATGATAGCTAAGTTCCATATCTTACAGTCTGGCTAGCCTAAATCTTACTTAACAGGCTCAACCCTGAACATGAAAGAAGTATGGCACTATTGGTTTTAAATTGGAAAGTGTTGTAGCAAATTGTGGTCATAATTCATAATCACTGTTTTGGAATTTTTCCTCAGGGTAAAATCATGAATTAAGCCCTTTAATATCAATTTAACTCATTATTTCGCCCATAGGAGCAGTTGTTACATGTTCCAAAATGGTTGCAGAGTGTTATATGATTTGCACAGTAAATTTCCATTTATAACCCATGATGCAGGTATATTAACGTTGGAGTTAGTATAAGCAGATGTTTTGTGGTCAGGCTGAGTGAAACCAAATTGTTTTCTGATGTTACATGGAGAAAATACCTCCATTTCTAAGCCTGCATTCATTTTACTTGCCTCAAGTGAAACCACCTGCATGTATTGATGTATTCCTTAATTGTCCTGTCCTGAGTGCACATGACTTCTGTTCTTAAATGTGTATGAAAGGTGTCCCTAGCCAATGTCTCTTGTGGTAGCCCCCTGGAAGCTACAGGTGGCTGGCTGGCAGGGCTTGTGATCTGTGGCCAAGCTCACGGTAAGAATTGGTAGAATCTGGGCACCACACAGGTGAGAGCTGAAGTCCATACCGTGGGGAGTTTCCAGGTTCACAGAGTTAGAGGTAGGAACGGAGATGAGGGTCACAGAGCCATGAGCATAAAGCTGTTGGGCACAGATAAATCACATCTGGAAATGCCCAGAGAGGTCCTGGGCCTGCTTTTTTGGCTGAGCCCCTGTGGGTTCCAGCCCCTGTGGGTTCATGGGCTTTAGTTCAGTTAGCTGCTCTTGCCCCTTGGCAATGCAAATAACTTCTTCTGGCCTCATTTTATACTCAAAGGCCTTTGTACGAGTGATTTTCTTTTTAAAACTATAGTAAAGAGGATTAGATTAGAAAAGGATTTCTGTAACAATGTACTCACAGTGTGGATTTGTATCCTTTAAACCAGATTATAAACCCTTTTGGGGCCCCCTATTTAGAAATCTAACTGACTTCTGAATGGAATAAAGCAGTTAAGTAGTATTGCCTAACACGCATGTAACACACACCACATGCCAAGTACTACTCTGAGCACTTCAGCATTTATTAACATATGCCAACCTATGTGGTAGGGGCTGTTGCAGGCCCCATTTTATGGAGCATTCCCAAGTCTTAGGCCTTTAAATGTGGTGCCTGCCACTGTAGTTGAGAGGTCAGGGGGAGGTTGCTGGGGACATCAGGTCTGTGCTGAGAGCAACCAGTGTGGAGTGGAGGGGGTCATGGCAGGAGGCCCACAAAGACAGTCTGGCTGCTACGATGCCTCTTGGGCCCTGCTTGCCCACCTTACCCATCATGCAGTCCTCATATCCCCCTTTCCATCCATCTCTGTGAATATGGGTGATGTGTATCTTGGACTAGCCGAATTTGCCTTCTCAGGCCCTGTCCTTGGTGCTGACCAACGGCTCTGACCAGGCCTCGTTGGCTGCTGCACCATGTGAAGTCCCCGTCCCTGTGGGGATAGATGCCAGCAGCTGCCTGTGAGCCTCAGTGAATGTGAGCGTTTCTCTTGCTTGAGAGAGAGAGAGAGAGGACCTCAAGTCACAGCAGCCCTCTAAAATTTGAAACCAGAGAAGTGAAGTGGAAGGGGCCTCCAGAGCATTTCATAATTCATTTTACATATCTGGAATCTCACTTCCAGAGAGACTAAATAATAATTATTAGAGGGCTTCCTGTTTCCCATGCACATTGAAGGCAACTTACGTGTATTAGCATATCTTCCTCTTAACAACTGCTAATTAAGTATTATTATCATCCCATTTTAATAATGAAGACAGAAGCACAGACCAGTCATCTGCCCAAGGGCATACAGCTTAGAAAGTAAAGGAGCCATCCCTCCCTTGGGCTTCAGGCAGGAAAGGATGGCATCACCACCTCTGTTCACAAACAGGCCCTGTCACATAACAGGCTAGACAGAAGCCAGTTTCTGGTCCAGGGCCACCCAAGGAGTTGCCACAAGACCACAGGGGCTGGCTCACTGAAGTCCCAGGCATGTTCATCACCTGCCCCTGCCCGCCAACATTTGCTGCTCCCTGTCTTACTCAGCAGATGAGAGGTGAGGTGTACAGTTTGGCCACCAAGACAGCATCGGAAACCATCCTGAAATCTAGTGTAAGTGAATGTTGTCAGCAGCCTGGACACTACCTAATCACCCTGAGTCCTGCCAGGTCTCATTAAATAACTGCCTTACACTTGGCTGTAGGAAACAAGTTTTGTTGAACTCCCACCCCCAGATGGAGTTTGCTTTCCACGAAGGTCCTGGCCATGGCAGACCTCCCTCCTCAACCCTATTGCTGCTTGATCCTTCAAGGCATTTGTTTTTCTCATTTCCTCCAGGGGCTGGATACTTCTCAGGTGGCCCTAAGAACTCAGGGGTTGAAAGGAAATCAGAGCCAGAATCTGATCACACTCCTGACTACTGCTCTCAGGAGTCCTTCAGAAGTAGCAGTTACACAGAGGCCTAAAAGGCAGGTGCCACATGCCCCAGAGTTGGGGAGGAAACAAAGAGAGCTTTGTTCCCAGGGGACATTCCAGTAATAAACCACCTCAAATCCCTAGTTAATCTTGCTTAGGAACAGTTTAAAAAGCATAAAAGAGCTGAGGATTTAAAAGGACAGGGCCAAATTTTGTCATTACAAAAACAAGAAAATGCCCCCTGCAAAAAAAAAAAAATTTTTTTTAATCCTGAATAGTACCTGGGAGAATTAGTAAAAGTAAATTAGCCACTACACACTGATGTAATTGTATTTCTCCTTAAATACTGGACTCAAGTAACTGTTGACAGTTAACAGAGCTGATAGTTTCAAACTTAAAAGTGAAGTTTTTATTTCCTTAAATAGCCTGTTGCATGCATGAGAAGGACCTTCTAGAAGAGTACTGTCAGCAGCCAGCAAGGCAGCCCACCGCCAGGGATTGGGGCCGCCCTGTAGAGCGCTTCCCCAGCACTTCTGCCCTTCTGGAAGATGTGCCAGCCCGCCCTTTTCTGGCCCAGTGTATCTGGGGTGGAGTGGAGGCATCTATGTGTTTGGACAAGCATTAGGGCTGGGAACTGGTACCCTGTAGTGTGTCAGGCTCTGCCCTATGCTGAGAGGCCAGAGGAAAAAGCCCCGCCCCAGGAGGGAAGATGCATAAACAGGGGCAAGAAATGTAGCAAACCCCAAGTACAGAGGAGCTTTTTAAAGAGAGGAGATGATGGGAGGTGATTAAATCTGCATGATGTGTCTGGTCACTAGGAAGGTCCATAGGCCAGGTTTTTGAGGTTTTGAGGCCAGCTGGGGGACTCCCTCAGCTCTCAGCTTCTGCAGAGGTAGGGTGGGAGGCTACAGGAAGGGGCCACCCCTCTGTGCTGATCTGCAGGCCATGGGGCAGGGCTGGTGTGGTGCGATGTGACATGACTGGCATCTTAGATACTGTGACTGAGGCATGGAGGACAGACTGGAGAAGATTGCAGGATTATGAGGGCAGAGCGTAGGTGCCAGGGAAGGAATGGGTGCAGCAAGGGTGTAGGGGAACTGGTGGACGGGACAGAGGGCACCCACATGGAGGGGCTGGAGGGACATGAACGGAGGACCATTAAGAGGCCCTGCCCAGAGAAAGTGACCCTCCCTGTGTTTCCAGTGAGTGGAAGTGAGCAAGGCACAAGGGGAAGACAGAGAAGCACAGGGAGAAGCTTGGGCAGGTGCAGAGCTGAGTGAGCACAGCTCTTTCACTCCCCACGAAGTGGGAGCCAGACAGGGCAGCAGGGAGACTGAGGGTCCCTGCATGTGACATGCTGAGCACAGCCTCAGTGACCTTTGTGACTTCCATAAACATTATCTCTTCCCTCTGTTTTACCAAGCAAGTGGTAGCCAGAGCTTCAGTCGAATGGCAAAGCCTCCAGAGAGCCAAAGCTTGCTTCCATTTGTTCCTCACACAGCACCTGGCACAGACGGTTGCCTCGAATGTATCTGTGGCCATGGCTGCAGCTCTAACAAATGCAAAAGGAAGAGTGTGGTTGGTGCCTTTTCAGAGTCGAGTTTGACTTGGTTCCCACCCTTGGGCAGCTCATAGTCACCCAGAGAGTTTGGGACATGCACAGCTTATTACTAGGCCTAAAATGGCTCACAGCCTAAGAAATGTTCAGAAGGTGCTAGGCCAGGGTTAGAAAAATGAGAAACAGCATCAAGCTTGGGGACCCGGGATACATTGTGGAGAAGATATTTGAGCCAGGTCTGTGGGATGTGGCTGAGGAGCTAGAGGACCCTGCCCAGAGGCTGATTGTGCATTCAGGGAATTGAGTGGGCATGTGAAGGCTGAGTGCTTGGTCCTTAAGGTGAGGGGGAGGAGATCTGGCCCCATACCAAGGCGAAGCTTCAGACACACCATCCTTTTTTTGGCCAGAGTCAAATTGGCAGGAATAGTGGGAACAGCAGCTGTCTGCTCCACAGTCAACTTGGCTCTGATGAGCTCCCGGGTGTCGGGGTAGTATCCTTACCCACATCGAGTCCTGTAGCCTGAGCGCCAGGAATGGGGCTCCCCTGGCTTCTGGGCCTGTGTTTCTCTCACAGTGCATTGGCTAGAGCATGGCTCTGAAATCACACTGCCCTGCTCTCACCTTAGCTGCTGGACCTCACAGTTCCACTTAAAACAGATGGTCCCAGTGGCAGACAGCACAGGCCTGTGGGCGCCAGAGGAGAGCAGGGGGGGTGGGGGGATGACAGGTAACCTTGCACCTCCTCGGCTCACCTTCGCAGGCATCGTGTTGGCTTGCAGACAGGAAGAAATCCAGCCATGGGGATGTCATGCTGACGCTGGAAGGAGGGACTCTAATGATTCTCAGAGGGCAGATCAAAGATTTCTGTGCAGACGCCTTGCCTAGACACTTGCCTTTGGCTGTGTTGGTTTGAGTATGACATCACCCTTCATGTGTTTGTTTCCTCACAGTTTGAACAAGAAAACCAGCGCCTAATTGGTGAAATGAACAGCCTGTTTGATGAAGTAAGGTAGGTATCTGGTTTCTCTAGGCTTGATGGCCTATGTTATAGCTTTTCCAGAAACTGAGAACTTTATTAATTTACTTTGGTGCCCCAATATACCCTTGTGGCCCTGGCCACATGCATGCCTCCCTGGAGCCTTTTGGGGGTCAAGGGAGCTGCCAGCCCTACTGACTCCCCTTAACTTGTGGGTAGTCCCCATCTATGTGCTGCTGCCAGGCTCCCAGTGACTACAGATTGCACCAGGTACTGAGCATCACCAGGTGGGAGCTGTTTGCACTTCATCACTCCCAGGTGAGATGGGGGGGGCCTTTTGAAGAATGACTAGCCAGGGGCAGCCTCCTGCACTTGGCTCTGCCGGAGTCAGCCTGCTCCCTCAGCAAAAGGTTGGCAGCACCAAAGGCTAGTGGCTATGCTCACTCATTTGAACCATCACCAGCTGGTCCTATTGGGGAAGGACTTGGGGCCTGTTTCCTGAGAATGTCTGGGGCATCTGCACAGAAGGCCCAGGCTTTTGCAGGGCACTGAAACTGCTGCATTGTAGGCTCATCCCAAAAGCAAGCACATCCTGGTGCTGTACCCACACAGTCCCAAGGACTCCGAGTGCAGATACTTCCCTCTGACAGCACCTGTACTCTTCTGCCGAGTGCAGATACTTCCCTCTGACAGCACCTGTACTCTTCTGGGGGCCTCCTAGTCCTTGCCCCCACTGCCTCACTCTTCCCTCCTCAGGCCTAGAAGCCCTGGGGGGAATGGCAGCCTCCTGCCCTTACACTGCGGACCTCCTCGGCTGGGAGCTCAGCCCCTGCAGCCTCCATCTCTAGGGCCCTACTCCAGCCCCCAGACCACCACTGGGGGCCCCTGGCTGCCCCTGAAACAGGGAGAAGCTCAGACACTTGGTTGCTGAACCCAGATAGATATATTTTGCAGACGGATCTAGCCAGAGTTTTTCCTTTCCACAGGAAGTTGGTTAGAATGGCAGTTATGCTGTCCCTCAGCCTATGAGCAGTAACAAAGTTGAGTTGTCAGCACATTCTGGTGTTTTCTTTGGAATCCCTACCTCGTTACCATGGTTACAAGGCTGGTATAGGCCTTCTAGAAGACTCTCTTTTGTCACCAAGGGCACTGACTCCCAAGGCAGGGGCACTCAGGTCAGCTTACAGGGGAGAGCAGGCTTCTTCACCGCTGTACACCGCCGTACACCCCCATAATCTGAGAGACTTTGAAGGAGAGCTGGAAAGTAAAATGCCTGTCTCCTCCTTCCCTGAGCCGGACGTGGTGCCTCCTCCCTCTCTCTTGGATGACATGATGTCTCTCTCTCCTCCAGAGGCTTTCTCGCTTAGTTGATCCCTTTAGAAATGTTAATGTTCTTGTTAGGACTTCTGAGTACTAATGGTTGTATGTAACCTTTTTTTTTTTTTTATTTTTTTGTTTTAATGAAGGCAAATCGAAGGGAGAGTGGTTGAAATTTCCAGGCTCCAGGAGATATTCACAGAGAAGGTTTTACAGCAGGTAAGAAAGAAAAAAATCACTGTTGAAAGTTTTAGCTTAAAAGAATATACTGTGAAGTCCAGATACTTCTGAGGCTGCCTATCTCTGCGGCCATGCATGCAGAACTGTGTGCTTTGGGCCAGTGCACACTCACATGGCTCCTCAGGCGAGGGCCTCTTGCCTCTGTGTTGGCGAGCACTCTGCAGCCGGACGGCGTGGCCACCCCAGGTGTGCAGTGGAGCGCTCAGAGGGGGGAGTCAGGTGGATCTCTGTTCTGGAGGCCCTCAGGTCACCAGGGTAGCCTCTGAGCTATGGTTTACCTGTCTATAAAATGGAGTGGCCCTTGTAGGGCTGTTTTAAGGCTCAGAGATAACTCACAGGGAGCACCCAACACAATGCCTGCAGGATAGTAACCCAGACCCGGCTGGCCCTCTCTCTGAAAGCCAGGTCCATGCCACCTCGGGTGTCATGTCCACACAGGAAACAGGATTATTCTCACAAGTGGATTTTCACGTTACTCATACTTGCCTCCACATCTAAAATTCTTCCAGTCAGCTACTGGCAAAACTTTTAGAGACCGATCAATTTGTCCTTTTATTTTTAGGATCCACAGACCATGGACGGGTTTCAAAGACAAAATCATTTTGCTCCATCGTATTAAACTGGGCTAGTTGACTTAAGATACCCCCCTCACAAAACCTGTCCTAAGGCTCACAGCCAGGGTTGAATCGTACATCAGGTACATGAAACCTCACAGTGTGGAAGTTCAGGTTCATAAGAATTGTCCCTCTTTAATTGCGCACTGAAGGAACTAGGCAGGTATGTGCTGAGCCTTCACATCCCCCTCCTGACACCTCAAACAGCCACATCAGCTGTCTGTTAGAGCAAGCGGACTTGTTTCTGGAGGCAGCACAGCATGGGAGGGGAGCTCATGGCTCTGATCCAGACTTCCGACGTGTGTCCTGTGACCTGGGGTGCCCTGAGCCCTGCCACCCTTCACAGAACGGGGCGGGTGTCCCCTGCCTTGCCGTCATTGCTGGTGGAAGAGGCACTGGACACGCTCCTGGCTCATGGCAGGCTCTCAGTACATGGGAGGTCATGTTTATACATTTTAGCCCTTTACTTTCTTAGGTTACACATAAAATGGTGAAACACAAAGCACTTTTCTGAAGCTAGGGTATGTTTTAAAGCAAAAGCATTTAAAAGCTTACCTCTCGAACTTAATACAGGAGAGACCAGAGGGAAGGGCCCTGGCCTGTGGTGGCTACTATGTAACAGGCAGCTCTTGTGCTCGTCCCTTCCTGTCCAGCAAGTGGCACAGAAGGTGACACCTGGGGTGGCAGCGGCACAGGTACTGGGTTCCAGTCCTAGTCCTGCCACATGGTTGCTGTGTGACTTTGGGGTGAAGTCTCTGAACCCTGTTTCCCTTTTGCAAAATGAGGATGCGGCCTACCCCTCAGGGCACTGTAAGGACTCATGGGCTCATGTTTATAAAGTCCTGGCCCTTTGTAAGGGGCAGCTGCTAGCTTCTGAGGTCTGTGTGCTTGGGGAAAGGAGATAGTGGTTGGGTCCACCTGTTACTCTCCTTCCACAGGAGGCCGAGATCGACAGCATTCACCAGTTAGTTGTAGGGGCAACTGAGAATATCAAGGAAGGTAATGAAGACATCAGAGAGGTGAGTACTCTTGGGCCCCCCAGGCCGTGGCTGTGTGGCAATGAGTCTAGGCAGTAGGGGTGGTCTTGCTGGCAGGGCTGCAGGAGAGCCATGCTGGGGCCCAATCCCCAGGACTCACCTCCTAACTGTGCTGGACAGTCCTGTTCTGTCCACACCAAACCCTGGGCACCCGCTGTTACCAAGAGATGTGACTCACCCCCCTCCAAAGGAGCCATCTGAGACACGTGAGGTTACTCTTGGCAAGGGCTGCACCAGCTCCCTAAATCCGTGGATGGGCGCCACTGGAGAAGCTTGTTGAACACCCCCTGCCCCAACCCTAAGGGCCAGGGCCTTGGTTTATTGGGGCCACCACAGCGGACTCTTGAGTGTCCTCTGTGTTCTGAGTGCAGTCCCCGGGTTTGGGTTGATGGGAGGCCACTACTGCCACGTACTGTGGGGAGCCGCAGCTGGGCCAGCTATGGTACTCGAGGTCGGCGTGTGTGGTTTTAACCCCGGGATGCACATGGGCAGTTGCTGGGTGTTTCCTGGGAGAAATATGCAGGAAGTATGACTAAGGGCCAGCCAGTAAGGGAAATAAATACCTGTTTGTTTTCTGATGGATTCTAAACCCATGGTTTTGTCTAATAATTCCGGTAGCACTGACTCTAGCAATACCCTGTTAAAGCCCAGTGCAGGGCGAGTGCCCGCAGACAGGTGGAGCATTTGAGGGCTTTTGAAACCAAAATCCTGTGTGATGCAAATCCCTGTGCTACTGCCCTCCTCTCCGCCCCCCCCCCCCCCCCCAGGCTATTAAAAACAACGCTGGCTTCCGAGTGTGGGTCCTCTTCTTCCTGGTGATGTGCTCCTTCTCCTTGCTCTTCCTGGACTGGTATGACAGCTAGTCCACTCTGGCTGTTCCTGGCAGGCGGCGCGCTGTTGTGGGCTCCGGCATCAGAGCAGGGCTGTGAGCCGATTTATCACAGAGCCATTCGGGGGGAGGGGGCTGTGACAGATGTATACTCTCACAAAAGGGACACCCAGACCTGTGGTTTTAAGCCCATTTAGTAGCTGAGAAAATAATGAACACAAACTGAAAGTGACCTGTGTAGCAATCCTGATGCAAGGTGGGTGAGGTGGGGGGGTGGGGATTGTTACTGGCTGCACCTAAATTGGAGACCAATGTGGAAGGGGTGACCAGAGGCCGGGCTCTGGGAGGCTCCAGCCCTGCCCTTCTGGTGGCTTCGGGAGAAGCACTGGTTAATAACTTCTCACAACAGATGATCATTTCTTTGTTTCCTGTGACTTCTCGTCTGCCTGGGCCATGTGACAGAATCACTATGTTATAGAAAACGCACCTGTGCCCTGTTGACCTAATAAATGCAACTATAGCTGCTTCATGTCCTATCGGCGGGTCCGAGTGTAGTTCAGTGGACGCCGGCCTGCTGGCTGCAGAAGAAGTGCAGGGATAGACTCTGGGCACTCAGCAAGGGGCCACTGCGCCCCTGGGAGCTTTTGGCCGGAGCAGGAACCTGGCCTGTGCACCTGACCCTCTAGGAAACATGAACAGGACTGACCACCTGTTGGCAGTGGGAAGCACAAGTCTTCTGGAACCACGTCTGTGCAGGAAACAAGCTGGTGTTCATGCCCACCCCCACCCCCCGGTGTGGGTGCGGACAGCTCTGCGTTGCTCCCTGCAGAACTGTGTGTGGTGCAGTCTGTCACAAAGCCACAGGGCGGGGGTCCTGTGTTCCTTATTGGCACAGAGTGAAAATGTCAAAAGTTACATGTGAATTTACAGTCAATAAAATGTCTACTAGAAAGTACAAGGGTGTGTTGCCTTAGTGTGTTTCCTGGTGTGTCTGTGCAGGACAGTTGCGTATGTGGTTCTTGCTCTCTCTGGATGCATGCATGCGGCCTTGTCCCACTCATTCCTGGCTCCGAGGCCACGGTCATGGTCAGAACACCCTTGATGATAAAATATGGTTTGGGAAGCACATTTCAGGAAGTAGTAATGGAGTCGGCCATGACCACCATGCTTGTTTGCAACAGATCTTGCACTAGTTGCCATTTATTTTTGATCTACTAAAAAACAGTGAAACTTTTGACATGTCCACCAGAAACAACACATTCAAATAACATGGAAGAAAATGTCTGCGAATGTCTTTTTTTTTTTTTTTTCTATTTAATCGTCTTACACACTTAGCTTATCTAACTGGCAATTTTGTAAACATATACTTTAATGTCAAGATTCAGGTTGAGACATAATTTTCTTACAAAGATTGTGAATTGAAATGTCATCATTGGATTTGCAAGTTGCCACATGAGCCCCTCCCAGCCTTTCCTGCCTGCTTCATACATCAAAGGAGTTCTAGTTCACAAAATAAAAATTGATCTTGGCTTCCCAGCAATTACATTTTCACTTTTCCAACACAAATAAGTTTTTAAAAACTAACTTGCTAACAGGGCTGTTGATGTGAATATTATTTGTAACAGAAGAGAACAAAAAGGCCAAAGGGGTCTTGTTCCTATTTAACACATCACAGAGCAGACGGACTACCTACAGGGGGACAGAGTCCTGCGGCCCGGGGGCCGCTCTTCCTCCAGCCCCTCACCTCACATGCTGGGACACGGTCTGCATGCACTGGAGCAAAACATGGTGCGCTCTGCACCAAGATGCCAACTCCGGTGGTTGGGGGGGGGGGGGGGGATACAGCCACCCAAGTGTGTCTGGCCACAGGACACCTGCGCACTTAGGAATGAGCACAGGGAAGGAAAGAGGGTCTGTTTGCTCTCAGAAGGCCTATTTCCTTCCTTCTCTGCGCACCTCACCACCATGCGGCTTGGTGGTGGCTCTGTTGCCGCCTGACTGAAGGCTGGAAGAAATCTTAAGTACAGCTTGCTCTTAGCAAAGTGGGGGTCACTCTAAATACAGCTGTGGAGTAGGATCTCAAACAGCAAGGGGAGGGGGCGTAAAAAAATCAATTCCACAAAATGCATCATTTATCTGAATCCAAACCCCTTGCATATCCAGTGTAAATTTATTTTTTGATAGCATCCAATAAGTCCCCGCAAAGTAGCTAAATTAAGACTCCTTAACATGAAAAGTGGTGTCAGAGCTCTTTAAGCAACGCTGATATGCACTTGGTTTTATGCCCATGAGTGGCCGGCAGCAAGTTTTATTTGCAAAGCAGCATCAGCAAACAGAAGCAGTTGCACCATAAATGAGTAACCTCTAAATTATTGGTAATTATATTTAATGAAACGTCCCTCCAAGTCCCTTTTTACCTTCAAGTGACTCATTGTGAGGAACCTGCCCACCTCACTGAGCTGACTTCTCGGCGGCTTCAGTCTCCTGCTCGGACAGCTTCTCTTCTGACAGAACGGACATCCAGGGTGAGACAGAACGAGTGATACTCTGCTTGGCCAGGTTGTAGTGGTTGATGACTGTGTAAAATTTCTCCCGGGCACTGGAGTCTTGCTCTGCGTAGTAGCTCTCCAAGCCTTCTGGAATGCACTGGGTGTTCTGAAAGAGAAGAAGCCACTGAGACACATGCATCGAGGCTGGAGGGACACCCCACGGATGTTTACAGAGCACCTTCTCTGGGCTGAGGGGAGAAATACAATGATAAGCAAAAGCAGGCACGGGTCCTGCCATAGGCACAGCTCAGTGACCACCCGACAGATATACATCGTGACAGGGTAGGCCTCTCTACCTCTCTAAGGTAGGCCATGATACCACAGTGCTTGGGTTCCAGGGGCATGTACCAGGACAGTGAGCCTGCCTGCTTCACTAGAGATCTTAAACTTGTCATTTATTTTACATCTCCCGAAAATATACTCAAATAGGGAAGAAAGGGAAGTCAGCAAGGCCTTCTGGGAGCTAGGTTTTTTTGTAGGCCTCATCCGGGGAGGGGGAGGGAGGCAGAGAAGACTGGCCCCACAGCCAGTGGGGCTCTGGAAGGAAGAGGCTCTGTCTCTACAGGCATGGAACCCAGAGAGGTCAGGATCTGGTAAAAGGTCTAGAACCCCAAAAAGTTAAGATCCCATACCACAAGCTGCCTTTCCTTACCAGTCCCAGAACCGGCCTGAGCCACTGCCCCACCGCTGCTGCTGTGGCCAGCCCACACCATAGATGAGCTCAGCAAGCCCGTAAGAGCGGTATGTGGGGCTGTGGGTCGTCTCCCACCGCCTGTTCTCCCAGAGTGAAGCAGGCACTTGGCGCCCAGCTAGCAACTACACATCCCACAGCTCTCCTGGCAGCCAGGTGAGGCCACAGGACTAACTCTGGCCAGTGGGACAAGAGTGGGTATCTGTCCACTTGCTCTCCAGTGGCCCTTTCTCCGCTGGCTTTGCCCAGAGAAGGATAATACTCGGGGCTGGCAGGGCAGCATGGGACAGAATTGGGGCTTCAGGATGGCCTCCCAGAGCCCCACTGCCTTCCAACAGGAGCCTTCATCTTGTGGAAGCCACGTTACCTGGTGTCTAAACAACCAAAGCAAAACACAAATGCCACAGCCTCCTTACCAGACAGTGGAGGGAGACTGCGGCTAAGACAGGTCCCTGGCCTCGGCCACCTGCACAGCCACCAGGAAGAGTGTCACAACCCAGATTCTCCACCCACCCCGAAGGGT